>NW_028073751.1:2906057-3491373 GCF_014824575.4 Sturnira hondurensis
AGTGGAACTATAGAAATGAAGAACACATGGAGTGTTAGCAACAGGGGAGTGGGAGAAGGAGAAGGGGGGAGAAGGTACAGAAAATAGCATAGACAATAGGTGGAAAATAGGGGGAAGGGCAAGAATAGTAGGGGAAATATAGAATCTAAAGAACTTCAGACACATGGTTATAAACTAAGGGGGGGGGAGAATGGTGGGGGAGGGAGTGTGCAGGTGGAGGGGAATGAAGGGGGGAATAGAACAACTGTAATGGTATAATCAATAAAACGTATTTTTAAAAAAGATTCTATATTTTCCATACTATTCTTGCTCTCGCCCCTTTCTATTTTCTACCTACCATCTAACCTACTTATTCTCTGTACCTTCTCCCCCTTCTTCTCCTCCCAATTCACTGTTGCTAATCCTCCATATGATCTCCATTTCTATGGTTCCGCTCCTGATCTAGCTGTCCACTTAGTTTGCTTGTGTTTTAGGTGTGGTTGTTAGTAACTATGAGTTTGCTGTGTTTCCACTGTTCATATTTTTTATCTTCTTTTTCTTAGATAATTCCCTTTAACATTTCATATAATAAGCTTGGTGATGATGAACTCCTTGAACTTGACCTTATCTGAGAAGCCCTTCCATTCTAAATGAAAGCTTTGCTGGATAGAGCAATCTTGGATGTAGGTCTTTGAATTTCATGACTTGGAATATGTCTTTCTAGCCCCTTCTTGCCTGTAAGGTCTCTTTTGAGAAATCTGCTGACAGTCTGAAGGGAACTCCTTTGTAGGTGACTGTCCCCTTATCTCTTGCTGCTTCTAGGATTCTCTCCTTCATTTGAATCTTGGCTAATGTAATTATGACATGCCTTGGTGTGTGTTCTTCCTTGGGCCCAATTTCTTTGGGACTCTCTGAGCCTCCTGGACTTCCTGGAATTCTATTGCCTTTGCCAGATTGGGGAAGTTCTCCTTTATTATTTGTTCAAATAAGTTTTCCACTTGTTGCTCTTCCTCTTCTTCTTCTGGTACCCCTGTAATTTGGATGTTGGTACGTTTAAAGATGTCCTGGAGGTTCCTAAGCCTCTCCTCATTTTTTTGAATTCTTGTTTCTTCTTTCTTTTCTGTTTGGTCATTTTTTCTTCCTTCTGGTCCACTCCATTGATTTGAGTCCCCATTTCCTTTCCATCACTATTGGTTTCCTGTGCATTTCCCTTCATTTCAAGTAGTTTAGCCTTCATTTGTTCCTCTAATTTGTGACTAAAATCAACCAGTTCTGTGAGCATCCTGATTACCAGTATTTTGAACTGTGCATCTGATAGGTTGGCTATTTCTAGGTTGCTTAAAAGTGCTGGCTCTGGGGCTTTGAGCTCTTTTTCTACTTGAGCCATAATGTTTTGTTTGGGTCACGCCTACTACATATGAAGGGCGGATCCTTAGGTGTTCACCAGGACAGGGCAACTCAGTGGCTGGGTTGTGATGCTGTATGTGGGGGCGGGGTCAGGGAGGGGCAATGGTGTTTATTCTGCTCTCTCTCGGATTTTGGTTCCCTCTGCTACTTCCCGCAAGCAAACCAGGCCCTCCTGGTGCTGGCTCCTGGGTGTGTGGGCCTGTGCACCCTCCAGGACCCTGTGGGTCTCTCCAACAAACTCTCTGTGAGCCTGGGAGCTTCTCCCAGCACCTCAACCCCGAAAGTTTCTCCAATTGGTGCTTTCAGGCTTCAACTCCCGACAATGGGGCCCTAGCCTGTGTGGTCTCTCTCACTGCTCACTCCTCCACCTGTTTTATCTGCATGTGAATGTGTGACTGCGGTCAGCCAGCCGCCTTGCGCCCCAGTAGGTAGGTGCCTGCCACCACCCCATACCTGGGATCTGCCAACTGCCACCTGCGCTCCTGGGTCAATCAGACCGCTTTTGCCTGCCCAACTCTGCTCCACCACCACGGACTCCACCTCTGTTATCGGTCTGGCTGAATGGTTTGTTGTTGTCGGACTTCTGTACAGATCAATTTTCTGTGTTTTGGTTGTGTTTTTTTTACTAAAACTTTGTTGTTTTTAAACTTGGTTGTGCAAGGAGGCACAGTGTTTCCACCTACACCTCCATCTTGGCCAGAAGTAATACAGGAGTTTTTTAAATCAAATTGGAAAACTGTAGTCAGCCACCTGCTTTGCAAATAAAGTTTTATTGGAATCAGGGTCAGGTTTAGAGTGAAGTGACTAAGGCAGGGCTCTACAAGTACAGGACAGAATTCTGTCTTTATTTAAAAGTTTGACTTCTTTTCATCATGGGTTTTTTTGCACTAATGTTGAATTTTAAAAAAGATTACATTAAAACATTATCTTGATAACTGAATTTTTGGTTCCCTTTAAATTTTGTGCCTCATTCATTGCACCCTTGTCATGGCCTGGGCTGTAAGAGAGGAGAGGAGGCAGGAAGAAATAATCAGCAGTTTAAAGACACTGCAGGGATTTGGGGCCAGGCCCTAAAGCATAAAAGTTGGAGATTCCATTTTATCCTGCTCTATGCATTCTGTACCCTGGGCACCCTCATGCTAGTGAAGGCCGTTCTTTCATTGAGCTCCTTCACTTTCCTTGGCAGCTGCACTCACTTTTATATGCAGGTTCTGGAATGCTGGGAGCTGTATGGCAGCCAACATCTCTCCTCTCCCTTCTCAAACATGACGTTCTGTGTAATTCAGTTACAGACACCTCTTTCCTTAGCCTTCTCACCCAGGGAGCCTGATCAAGGAATCTAAGAACTAAGCCTCATTTGCCTTCTCTGGGTATGCAAGTGAATTTGCATATATCTTGTGTCCATTTGCATTCCCCTCACATGGGGCATTTAGAATAAAAACAACATTCATGAATCAAAATGAAGCTTGTTCCATTCTTTTTACTGTCAAAGTATGGTGTAAGTAAAAGGATACCGCAATGTGAGAAAAGAGCTCAAATTACATTTGCCAGGGTTATGTGTAGTTTTAAAGGCAATCCAATTTGGTGGCATTTACCACCACAAAAATTGGCGTTTAATACTTATAGACTTAGCCATAAAGAACATAATCACTCATGACTAAAATAGCCACCCCCTTCCTCTACCATTCTTGTAGAAATTAGAGCCAAGAGTCCCTAAAAGCTGAAATTGCCATCTTTTCCTCCTTCAGGCCACTACTTAAATGGTGGTAGGTCTGATGGTTCCAGTTAACTGATTTCTCCATTTGAGGTGAAGTGAATGAAGAACCAATGAAAAGGGAGAAGAGGAAGGAGGGTTGCTCCTCATCCTCCCTCAGCCCCTTTGGGAGCTGAAAGAACTAAGGAAATGAAAGGAGTAGACTGGTATGAACACTGCACAGAGTTTCATCTAAAGAAACAATTAGCAGACAGTGGACTATCAGTCCAAAATGAGATGCAACCCCAAATGATGGAACCTGATATCATAAATGGCAAGGGCAAGTTCATTATAGAGTTGTTTTAAAGAGTAGGACAGATAAGTAAGATGTTACCATGCCTCCTGCACTAAGAGAATCAGAGGGTGTGAACTGTGCAATCTGCATGACAGGTAGATAGTTCCACCCTTCAGTGAAGAAGGATGACTCAATCCTTCACAGCTTGAAAAAAATCCCTTTAAAGCTTTTAATGTCCTTATTTTAAAATACCCTGATCTTGAATCAACTTTCTGGTTGTTGGAAAATTTTTAACCAAAAAGGGGGTGCTCTGGACAATGGATATATATTTTCAAACAGATACACCTCTTACTATAATTTCATGAATTAGCATCCTGGTTTATAATTCAGAGCTTTGTATGAATTGATGCCTATTTTAACTCTTTGTTGAGCTGACAAAAATTAAGCCTCTGACCAATTTGTCACCAAGCTTTATCATTTCTTCCTTTAAACTATCATACACATCTAGAGAAATACTATGATAAGCACGCAGAGATGTATAAAACAGAAGGGCTCCCTTATCACTGTTCTAATAGCCATACAAAAAAAAATCTTGGAAGTAACTTAATGTCCATTATTAGGAGACTGGTTAAATATACTATGGTAAATTCATACTATGTAAAACTCTGACACTATTAAAAAGAATAACATATATACAAAAACAAGAAAATATTTCCAACATTATAAAATAACATACATTTCAGAACAGTATAAATAGTATGATCCAATTTAGGTAAAACTAAATATATATACATATATACAGTATGTGTATGTGTGATGTATGTTTATAATCAAAATTTTTCTGCAACAGACTTCTGGCCAAGATGGAGGTATGGGTGAAAACACTGTGCCTCCTCGCACAACCAAGTTTAAAGACAATAAAGATTTAGTAACAAAAGCGCAACCAAAACAGACAGAAAATTGAACTGTACAGAAGTCTGACAACAACAAACCATTCAGCCAGACTGGTACGAGGGATGGAGTTAGCGGCTGGTGGAGAGGGGTTGCGCAGAAAAAAGTGGCCAGACCGACCTAGGCCCGCAAGCAGCAGTTGGCAGATCCCAGGTGTGGGGTGGCAACAGGTGGACCCAGTGAGGGTGCAAGGTGGCTGGCTGATCACGGTCACACATTCACACTCAGATAAACTAGGCAGAAGAGCAAGCAGTGAGACAGACTGTGCAAATGAGGGCCCCAGTGATGGGAATTTAAGCCTAAAAGCACCAATTGGAAAAACTTTTGGGGGTCGAAGTGCTGGGAGAAGCTCCCAGGCTCACAGAGAGTTTGTTGAAGAGACCCACAGGGTCCTGGAGGGTGCACAGGCCCACACACCCGGGAACCAGCACCAGAGGGCCCAATTTGTTTGCGGGAAGCAGCAGAGGGGACCAAAATCTGAGAGAGAGCAGAACAAATGTCATTGCCCCTCTCTAACCCTGCCCCCACATACAACATCACAACCCAGTGACTGGGTCACCTCACCCTGGTGAATACCTAAGGCTCTGCCCCTCATATGTAACAGGCAAAACAGACCAAAACATTATGGCTCAAGAAGAAGAACAGCTCAAAGCCCCAGAGCCAATACTTCCAAGTGACCAAGAAACAGCCAACCTATCAGATGCACAGTTCAAAATACTGGTAATCAGGATGCTCACAGAACTGGTTGATTTTAGTCACAAATTAGAGGAACAAATGAAGGCTAAACTAAGTGAAATGAAGGGAAATGCACAGGAAACCAATAGTGATGGAAAGGAAATGGGGACTCAAATCAAGGGAGTGGACCAGAAGGAAGAAAAATTAACCAAACAGAAAAGAAAGAAGAAACAAGAATTCAAAAAAATGAGGAGAGGCTTAGGAACCTCCAGGACATCTTTAAACGTTCCAACATCTGAATTATAGGGGTACCAGAAGGGGTAGAGGAAGAGCAACAAGTGGAAAACTTATTTGAACAAATAATAAAGGAGAACTTCCCCAATCTGGCAGAGGAAATAGATTTCCAGGAAGTCCAGGAAGCTCAAAGAGTCCCAAAGAAGTTGGACCCAAGGAAGAACACACACCAAGGCACATCATAATTACATTAGCCAAGATTCAAATGAAGGAGAGAATCCTAGAAGCAGCAAGAGATGAGGGGACAGTCACCTACAAAGGAATTCCCATCAGACTGTCAGCAGATTTCTCAAAAGAGACCTTACAGGCAAGAAGGGGCTAGAAAGACGTATTCCAAGTCATGAAATTCAAAGACCTACATCCAAGATTGCACTATCCAGCAAAGCTTTCATTTAGAATGGAAGGGCTTCTCAGATAAGGTCAAGTTCAAGGAGTTCATCATCACCAAGCCCTTATTATATAAAATGTTAAAGGGACTTATCTAAGAAAAAGAAGATGAAAAATATGAACAGTGAAAGAACAGCAAACTCATAGTTATTAACAACCACACCTAAAATAAAGCAAACTAAGCAAACAACTAGAACAGGAATAGAACCACAGAAATGGAGATCACATGGAGGGTTAGCAACAGGGGAGTGGGAAGAGAAGGTGCAGAGAATAAGTAGCTTAGATGGTAGGTAGAAAACAGACAGGGGGGAGGGCAAAAATAGTATGGGAAATATAGAATCTAAAGAACTTGTGACACATGGACATAAACTAAATAGGGGGAAATGGGGGGAGGGGGTGTGCAGGGTGGAGGGGAATGAAGGGGGAAATGGACAACTGTAATGGCCTAATCAATAAAATATATTTAAAAATTTCTGGAACAATGTCAATATTGGCAGTCATTCCTTTAGAGTGGGAATGAGTATGGATTAGGAAAACAATAGACTTTCATAAAGTACTTCTGTAATAATTTAAATTTTTACAATGGCCATGTAATCCTTTTATATTAAAGATTAATTTATAGTGATTGTTGTATAATATCTGAAATAATTAATATAGTTTATATTTATGGGGATTTAGTACTTCACATATATTATAAATACATGTAGTGTAACTGCAAGAGTAAGCACTAATTCATGTAAAAATAAAACATGCCCAACAATTACAGTTTTCTCATTAAGTAGTGGGATACTAGATGATTTAATTTTTTACTTCAAAAATTATTTTTCTAGATTTTTATAATGATCCTGGGCTACTTTTCTTGCTATAAATAGCACTGCTTATTTTTTTCAAGCTACAAAATTATTCATTTTCAAAGTAGAAAACTTAGAAAATAGCCCTGACTGGTGTGGCTCAATTGGTTGGGCGTTGTCTTGCAAAGCAAAAGGTCACGGGTTTAATTCTCTGTCAGGGCACATGCCTAGGTTGCAGGTTTCGTCCCTTGGTAGGATACATGCAAGAAGCAACTGATCAATGTTTCTCTCCCTCTCTTTCTCCCTTTCCTCCCTCTCTCTATAAATAAATAAATATAATATTTTTTCTTGAAAACTTAGAAAAACACATAAACACTATCAAAGTTCACCTATAATTTCAACATACAAAAATAACTATTGCTAACCTTTCACTGTATATCCTTTTGTCCTTTTACAGATTATTTTCTTGTTAAAAAGATGATCATTACATCTATTCTGTGATCTATGTTTTTATTTGACATATTATCCAGAACATTTCCCCATGTCCATAAGTACAGTATTCCCCAATATGACTTGATAACTGTATACTTTTCCATAATATGGAGGTATCATAATTTACTAAGCCAACTCCCTACTTCTGAACTGCCCTAATTTTTTTTTACCACTCTAAATAACCAATCAGAGAGCATCCTTTTGGCTATATCTTTGCATCCATCCCATTATTTCCTCTGGGTGAATTCCTAAAATGGATATTTCTGGGTCAAAGCATAAGGTACTATTTTTTATTGTGGTGAAATACATACAGGGTGGGGCAAAAGTAGGTTAACAGTTGTGGGTATGCAAAACAGAGTTTATTCTTGTATTATTTCTTAATTATTGTATTGTTTTTCACATGAACAACTGTAAACCTACTTTTGTCTCACTCTATATAACATACAATTTATTATTTTAACCTGTTAAAGTGTAAAATTCCATGGCATTAAGTACATTTTACAATGTTGTACAGCCATCACCACCAGCTAGTTTCAGAACTGTTTCATCATCTCAGACAAAAACCTTGTACCCATTAAGCAGTCATTTCCTACTCCTTCCTTCCCTTAACCCCTGGCAACCACTAATACACTTTCTGTTTCTACTGGGCCATAAAGGTTGACTTATCTCAGTATCCAGATTTGCCTTTTCTAGATAGTTCATATCAATAGAATCATATACTATTTCGGCTTTTATGCTTGGTTTCTTTCATTTAGCATAATGTTCTCAAGCTTCATCCATGTTGTAGCATGTACTAGTATTTCATTTCTTTTTGACTAATATTCCATTGTATGGAATATGCCACATTTTGTTTATCCATTGATCTATTGGTAGGCATTTGGATTGTTTCTATCTTTTGGTTGCTATAAACATTGTGTACAATGCTTTTGGAAGTATATCCAGAAGTGAAATTACCAGATCATTTGTAATTCCATATTTAACTTTTGGAGGGACTGCCAAACAGTTTTCCACAGTGGGCTGCAGGCAATTCTATCAGTAATGCATAAGAGTTCCAATTTCTTCACCTCCTCACCAACATTTATTTTCTTTCTTTTGTTTTAATGACCATCCTAATGGTTGTGAAATGGTACCTCTTTTTTCATTTGCATTTTTCTAAAGACTAATGATGTTAAGCATCTTATCATGTTCTTGTTGGCACTTGTATATGTTCTTTGGTGATATGTCTATTCAAGTTTTTTGTCCATTTTTAAAAGATTTTATTTATTTATTTTTAGAGAGAGGGTAGGGAGAATGAGAAAAAGAGAAACATTTGATGTGAGGGAGAAACATTGATCTGCTGCCTCTCACATGTGTCCCAACGTGGGGGCCAAACCCACAATCCAGGCATGTGCCCAGACCAAGGGATAGAACCAATAACCTCTTGCTTTGTGAGACAATAGCCAACCAACTAAGCCAAACTGGTCAGGGCTTTTCACCCATGTTTAAGTTTATCTGATTTTCCATTGTTGCATTGTAAAAGTCTGTTATATATTCTGGGTACTAGACTAGACCCTTATCAGGTACATGACTTACAAATCATTACTTCCATTCTGTGGGTTGTATTTTTACTCTTGATAATGTCTTTTGATGCACAAAATATTTAAATTTTTATGAATGAAGTTGGATCCCAATCTCACTCCATATACAAATTTTTATAAAGTCCAATTAGCTTTTTTTTATTTTTTATTACTTTATTTTTATTGAATTTAGAGAGAGAGAACAAGGGAGAGACAGAGAAAGAAACATCAACTTCTTGTTCCATACATTTATGCATCATTGGTTGAGTCTTATATATGCCCTGACCAGGGATTGAACTCACAATCTTGGCATATCTGGATGACTCTAACCAACTGAGCTACCTGGCCAGGACCTTTTCTTTCTTTTAATTTTATTTTTCAATTACAGTTTACATTCAATGTTATTTTCTATTAGTTTCAGGTGTACAGCACAGTGATTAAACAATATACTTTACAAAGTGTTCCCTTCAATATTTCCAATATCCACATGGCACCATAATAGTTATTACAATATTATTGACTATATTCCCTATGTTGTACTTTACTTCTCCTGACTATTTTGTAACTGACCAATTTGTACTTCTTAATCCCTACACCCTTTTCACTCAGTCTCAAAACCCCTTCCCTCAGGCAACCATCAGTCTGTTCTGTTTCTATGTCTATTTTTTTTCTTTTATTGCTTGTGCTTTTTGGTGTCATGTTTTTTAAAAAGTTGTCAAACCTAAGGAAAAAATGACATTGTTTTCTTCCAAAAGCTTTATAGTTTTTATTAAATATAATGATTCATCCATATCTTTGATTTATTTTGAATTAATTTTTGAACATGGAGTGAGATAGGACTCGAACTTCCTTCAGGTATGTGGATTTCATTTGTTCCAGTATCATTTGTTGAAAAGACTATTCTTCTCCCCCATTGGATGGTCTTGGAACCCCTTTTTAAAAATCAAAGTATTGGACTTCTGGTCAAGGTCAAGATGTCAAGATGTAGATACACTGTGCCTCCTCGCACAACCAAAAGAAGAACAACAACAAATTTAAAAACAAAAATTAACCAAAACAGTCAGAAAATCAAATTGTATAGCAGTCTGACAACCAAGGAGTTAAAGAAGAAACATTCACCCAGACAAGTAGGAGAGGCAGAGACAGGCAGCAGGGGTGGAGGGGACCCATGGCAAGGTGGCAGCAGGAGGACTGGGGCAGGTGTGGCACGGCTGTGGCTGGCAGTCCAGGCAAGGTGGTGGCTGACGGAGTGGGCAGTCTCATATTTGCATGCTGGAATAAACTGGGAGGAACTGGGGAGTGAGACACACTGTGCAACCCAGGGTTCCAGCACAGAGAGATAAAATCTCAAAACCTCTGACTGAAAAAATCTGTGAGGGTTAAATCAGCAGGAGAAACTCCCAGCCTCAAGAAGAGTTCCTTGGAGAGACCCACAGGGTCCCAAACATACACAAAACATCACCCACCTGGGAATCAGCACCAGAAAGGCCCAATTTGCTTGTGGGTAGCAGAGGAAGTGACTGAAAACCCCCCAAGAGCCAAGCAAGTGGCACTGTTCCCTCTTTGACCCCTCCCCCCACATACAGTGCCACAAAACAGCAGTGGCATTGCCCTGCCCTGGTGAATACCTAAGGCTCCACCCCTTACTACATAAAAGGCACACCAAGACAAAAAAAAATGGCCCCAAATGAAAGAACAGATCAAACAGAAAGCTCCAGAAAAAATACAACTAAGAGATGAAGAGATAGCCAACCTATCAGATGTACAATTCAAAACACTGGTAATCAGGATGTTCACAGGAATGATTGAGTATGGTCACAAAATAGAGGAAAGAGTGAAGCCTATGCAAAGTAAAATAAAGAAAAATGTACAGGGAGCCAAGAGCAATGAGAAGAAAACTGAGATTCAAATCAACAATTTGGAACAAAAGGAAGAAATAAACATTCAACCAGAAGAGAATGAAGAAACAATACAAAAAATGAGGAGAGGCTTAGGAACCCTCAGGACAACTTAATGGTTCCAACATCCAAATCATAAAGGTGCCAGAAGGAGAAGAGGAAGAGCAAGAAATGGAAAATTTATTTGAAAACATAATGAAGAAGAACTTCCCCAATCTGGCAAAGGAAGTAGACTTTCAGGAACTCCAGGACGCTCAGAGAATCCCAAAGAAGTTGGACCCAAGGAAGCACAAACCAGGGCACATCATAATTACATTACCCAAGGTTAAAGACAAGGAGAGAACCTTAGGAACAGCAAAAGAAAAGGAGACAGTTACCTACAAAGGAGTTTCCATAAGACTATCAGCTGATTTCTCACAAGAAACTTTGCAGGCAAGAAGGGCCTGGGAAGAAGGATTCAAAGTCATGAAATGCAAGGACCTACATCCAAGATTGCTCTATCCAGCAAAGCTAACATTTAGAATGGAAGTGCAGATAAAGTGCTTCCCAGATAATCATCATCATCACCAAGCCCTTATTATATGAAATGTTAAAGGGACTTATCTAAGAAAAAGAAGATGATAAAAAAATATGAACAGTAAAATGATAACAAACTCACAACTATCAACAACCAAACCTAAAAAAAAAAAAAAAACTAAGCAAACAACTAGAACAGGAATAGAACCACAGAAATGGAGATCACATGGAGGTTTATCAGCAGGGAGCTAGAGGGGGACAAATGGGGGGGAAAGTATGGAAAATAAGAAGCATAAATGATAGGTACAAAATAGACAGGGGAGGTTAAGAATAGCATAGGATACCCTGGCTGGTGTAGCTCAGTGGATGATGAGTGAAGGCCTGCAAACCAAAGGATCTCGGGTTCAATTCCCAGTCAGGGCACATGCCTGGGTTGCAGACCAGGTCCCCAGTTTGGGGTGCTCAAGAGGCAACCACATGTTGATGCTTCTCTCCCTCTCTTCCTCCTTCCCTTACCCTCTCTCTAAATAAACAAATAAATAGATAAATAAATAAATAAATAAATAAAATCTTTTTAAAAAAGCATAGGAAATGTAGAAGCCAAAAAGCATATATGTATGACCCATGGACATGAACTAAGAGGAGGCAGTGCTGTTGGAGGGTGGGTGTAAGACAGAGGGGAATAAAGAGGGAAATGGAACAACTGTAATAGCATAATTGATAAAATATATTTTAAAATCAAATATTACTTTTAAATCAGAGAAAACAAATTAATAAAAAGACATATATAGTAATGTTTTTCCTCTTTCGTTCTCTATCACCTCTATTCATTCAGGTTCTTATGCCCTCATACTCAGATTAGTGCAATAACCTTCTAATGAACTCGCCTATAAGTGACAGAGTAATATCTCTTTACTACAACCGTGCTATTTCCTTTCTCAAGAATGTGTCTAAAGTATTATTGGTTACTAGACCTCAGAGCGTAGTTACTCCACCAGATTATAGTCCTCTGTGGCTCTTAGCCTAAAAAAAAATGAGCCAGCCATACCCATAGCTTCTACTATAGATGTGTTAGAAAGAAAATTTAGTTAAAATACATTCAAGATAAAAAATATAAGGAGATATATCCTTTTGAGCAGGTAGTAAAAATAGCATTTTGATCTCAAAATCAAATGTCATTTATTCTTTCCACAAACTTTTAATGGGCAGCTACTATATGATCTAGTATTATAAGAAGAAATAAAATTCAGATGCTGTGCTCTAATTGCTCACAGTTTCGAAGAGAAGACAGTAATTTGAAAAGATAAATTATGATTCAACATTGTGAGTGCAATAATAAAAGTGTGAATAAAACACTGTAGCAACATCACAGTACAGCAACTTTAATAGGAAGATTCCTTTTTTCTTTAGTAGATCTATTAAATTGCCACTATAATTATCTCGAAATATTTTATAGTATTTCCCGATCATGGGATTATCTTTTAATTTATTTACAAATATTTACTAATTGCCTACTTAAGACAGACAAATGGACAAAGATATTTCTAACCTGGTTGAGATTGAGTTATGACACGTGGAAAGCTAAAAAGTAATATAACTGTGAAGTTTTCAGTAACATTTTCCAGCTTTGTGATATTTTATAAAATTACATAAAATTCATACATTAGAATAAGAATAATATAGTATGAGTCAACAGCACAAAAGCTCTGACCTATGGTAAGAATTGGGTGAGTAGACTAGATTAGCAGTTCTCAACCATAGTGCCTCAGTACAATGGTCTGTCATTATAAATTGGATAGCACATCACAGTAACAAGTATTCATACTATTTAGGGTATCAGAATTTCATACTAGTTTACACACACAAGATTGAAGATTATTCTCACAATAACATCATTTTCATGTATTTGCAACCTGATATACTTACTTAAGTGGCTTAACTAATGAATTTTCAAAAGGGAAATTTTGATGTATCTGGGAGAGCCTCCATGAGGACTTCAAAGAATAGGTAGTAATTAGATATAAATTGGAGGAGAGTACATCCCACTGTGTGGCAAAGATGAGAATGTACAAGATATACTAGGAGGAAAAAGGAGGCTGGCCTACCAGAACAGAGATTTATAGAGGGGACTATAGCAACAAATGAGTTAGGAAATCATATAGTGGATAATTGTTTCCTTTTAGCCTTCTCGTAATAAGACCCTAATTTCTCACAGAGTATCCTCCTCCTCTTTTCTGATCAGGTAATCTTTGGCTAGAGTTGACTCTAGGTCACAGTCCAGAAGTGAGTAAGTGACTCAAACCTGGTAAGTCATAATCATATTCTCCAAGTTTCAAAGATGGTGCAAGAATAAAAAATAAGATGCAATGAACTTTTACTTAGAGAGCTATGTGGTCTTTTCTTCTGAAATTACTAGTAGTAAGAATGGTGTAAGCTTGAAACTACTAAGAGGTCAGTACTTTGTGCCAGGAAATGTTTCTGATTCAACAGAAGACAGAATGAAGAGATAAAGAGAAGGAATAAGTCCCATTGACACTATCTAGACCCTTGATCAAAGCATGACTGAAATCAATAACACCTAGACATTTAGATCATATTAGCCAATAAATTTTCATATATACTTGAGCCATTTTAAGTCAGATTTTCTGTCACATGCAACAGAAGAATACTAAATTGTTTAGGTCTGTTGGGGCTAGTTATTAAGGATCCTATGTGACAAGGTTAAAAATTAAGACTTCACCCTATGAGAAACCACTAAAGGAAAGGTCTTTAAAGCAGATGTGGGGCATAATAAAAGTTATTTGGTGCATATAATTTTTTTAATTTTCAAGGGAGAAAATCACCACCAAGAGTAATTTGTTTTGACAAGATAGCATACAGGAGCAGAAATGAGATTATGTCTCAGACTTCTTAGGCTCTGGGACCTAGGGTGCTTACCCTCTAGGTCATTCTGTTGTAGCTAGAGCTTAGTACTTCTCAAATATGTAGCCTTTGAGACAGAAATCATTAGGCTTTGAGCAAGTGAATTTCTTACAGTATGGTCCATCTTTATAATATGTCAAGATAATATGGGTATGAGTGAATCCATAGTAGCAATACTGTTGTCTACTTCAACAACCAATGAAATGAGGCAGAAATACAGTGCCATATGAATGATACATTTAAAATCACTCCACTAACTATGAAATCCATGTTTTTAATGTATTTCAATAATCATATACTATCAAAAACTGATCTGTGAAAAAAGTTCAACAGCATAGGGTCTTATGTATGATGGTTCCTTAACAGTTTTGTATAATTGAGTAAACCACTTCCTTTCTCTATGACTCAATCTCCCTACTTAAAAGATAAGAAAATAATAGTACTGAACATAAGATACAAGGAGATTTAAATATGGCCTCAACCATCTTCGTCTATGTTCATCATGCACTTAAAGAACATCAAGGAAATATCTGGGAATATAGTAATAATAACAAAAGTCAAAAACTGAGCACTAATATGTTCCAGGCATCATTCTAAATGTTTTCCATGTATTAAATCATTTATGCCTTGTACCAACCCTATATAAATATATAGGTAAATATAATTATTATTCTCACTTTGCTGAGCCACAGAAAAGTTATGATTCTTACTTAAAAGCCCAGAGCTAGTCATAATTTGAACCTAGGAAGCTCTATATTGCCTTTCTAATTATCGAATACTGTACTAGATAATCTATAATAGAATAATAAACAAAAAAGAAAAAAAGCTTTGAACATCCAAACAAGATGTCAAAAGTTTTTAATGTCTTTCATTTTGTCATATGGAATTCTCTCAGCTCAAGCTTATTGATTTTTATTTTAGCACAATTCTAACCAGTATGTTGCTATTTTTTAAACTCATGTGAAATTAAAAGGAACCAATAAAAATGTTTATTTCTAAGAGAAAAGTTAAGAATGGAGGGACAGCAAAAATGAGAATGCTGACAAAATAACAAAATGCACAAGACTCTTTAAGGTATGGAAAGCACACACGCCTACTGGAACAGCCAATGAAGATATCATTGCTATGGTACATATAACTGCTGTTCCTAACAACTATCCTGAGTGGTCAATTAAAAATTAAATTACGGTCAACACTCCAAGACACAGGTGGCAAACAGAAGGCCCTCGGGCCAAATCCAGCCCTCCACTTTGTTTTATCTGGCCAAGCACCTTGTTTCTACCTTGTGGCAGAACTGAGCTCCTTGCCCCTAGTTAAGGAGTAGTTACATTTATACAGTCCTAAAATTACATTCGGTCCTTTGAGGGCAACCATGAAGCTGATGTGGCCCCGGTGAAAATAAGTTTGACATCCTTGCTCTAAGAGAACGTCAAGGTTCAGACCAGAGGTCCTTCTCCCAAAACTTCATTCCAGAGAAAGCATGTAACAAAGGGAAACCTAAGGGTTCTAGAAAGACTATTTCTAACCAAGTAAATGAGGTCAGAATCCTCTGAAGGAAATAAACATCTTTTTAGAGAATTTTCCACTGTCTTTGATGAATATGATCAGCAAGTGGGACTTGACAAGAACTGCAGCATCAGACACTGGAGAAAATTTGAGCTGAAATAATCCTAGTTCTTTAAATTAAAGCAAACTCTTCTCTTTTCTGCTAAGCAAGTTAAAATCCAGGCTGCCTTATAGAATAAAACAAACAAACAAATAAAACCATGCTCCTTTGTTTCAATCCAAAGCACATACAAGAAGAAAATCCAGTAAAGGTACCACAAATACAGAAAAGCTGCTAAGAAAATAATACTGGCAAAAAAAAATCAGCACCAATTTAAAAGTCAAACAGCAAATTAAATGGAATCACATCAGGAATGCAAGGATGGTTCAACATTAGAAAGTTTATTGCAATAACTAACCATTTAAAAAATCAAAAGAGAAGAAGTAGGTTATCATCACTTTTCAGTGATTTATTGATTGATTCCTTCAGCCAACAAATTTTCATTATGCACCTACTATGTACCAGGTTCTATGCTAGGTTCTGGAGATAGAGCAGTCAACAAAAATGGAAAAAGTCTCTGTTCTAAAGAGCTTATATTTTAGCCAAGGCTGATAAGTAATAAATAAGCAAATAAATATATAATATCTGGAATTATACATAATGAAAAAATAAAGGGAGAAATAATTGTTAAGGTGCTATTTAATACAGAGTAACCAGGGAAGGTCTCTTTGTTAGGATTATATTTGAGCAAGACCTAAAGGAAGTAAGGAGATTAGCCAAGAAAATACGTAGAAAAGAACATTCCAGGTAGAGAGAAGAGCAAATGCAAAGGCCCAGAACTGGGAGAGAATATAGTATTTTTCAAAAATGCCAATATGGCTGGGGTTAAGTGAGCAAAATGGAGTAGAGAAGAACACAAGGTCGGAGAGGCAGAGGACAGGGAGGAAAGACCATGCATGCCCCTGTGGGCTATGGTAAGGACTTTTTTTTTTATTCCTACTGAAACCTGTAATCACTAGAAGGTTTTGAATAGAAAAGTGAAAAGATCTGACTCCCATTATAAAAAGATTCTTCTGACTGTTAAGTTGAGGCAATTCTCCAGGGATAAAGGTAGAAAAACAGGTGAGTAGATAGGGAAATGCTAGAATAGTCCAAGTAAGGAATGATGGGGGCTAGCGCCAGAATGGTAGTAAGGGAAGGTGAGAAGAGGTGGTTATATTCTAGATATGTTATGAATTCTACTATACCATGAAGCTGGCTTTTTAAAAATTAAAGTAGAAAAAATGATATGTTCCTTGCATCAGTTCAGTTTTCCACAGAACTATCCTCTTATTTCTTGTCTAGTGGTAGAAAGAGTCTGGTTGCTAGCTTTCTGAAGCTGAGTAGAAAAGAGGACTGTGAGTCCTATTTAAAATACAGACTTTAATGTTTTCGTCCCATACCTTTGTTTTCATACTCATTCTTCAAAGACTGATATAACCAAATTCAGAGGTTCTCTAGTTAAATTTCTTCAGAGAAGACACCCCACCCCCACTCCAACCTCCCATATGGTGAAGAAGAAAGCATCTGACTACTTGGAGTGGCAGTGGAGGGTGAGGATCTGGCTTCTACCTGATCCTTATACAGACTTTTATATAATCCACCCCCATTCAGCCCCTCCCCTCCCTGCACATATTCTTTACCACTCTAATTCCTGTGACTTTCTGAGGTTCCACAGGACAAATCTGTGTGCTTATGGCTGGTGTCCTCCTCCTCTGCAGTACCTAGGTTTTTACCTTTCTCTAACTTAAGTCATTTGTCATTTCTTCATCCACTTTTAACTTTCATATTTGATGCTTTGGGTTTAAAGATGTTTCCTCATGTCACTGAATATGGCATTCACGTTTTTATTTCTTATTCTCCTACCAATGCCTTTAAACATATTAAATATACTTAGTATCACTCTTAATAGGAAAGTACAAATTAAAACCTCATTAGACAACACTTTCCACCTGTACAGGATTAACAAAGATCATTGACAAGGTTATTTTATTTGGCAGGCTCCAGTTCCTCACTGACTGGTAGCTGAAAACCTCAGTTCCTTGCCACATAAGTCTTTCCATAGTTAGGTTGTCTGAGTGTCCTTGAGACACGGCAGCTGACTTCCTCCAGAACAAGCAATAGAAGAGAGAGAAAGCCCAAGGTAGAAGCCACAGTCTTTTTCTAAACAGCCTTGTTGAGATATAATGCATAAACCATACAATTCACCCATTCAAAGTATGTAATTCAATGGCTTTAGTATACTTACAGAGTTTTGCAACCATCACCACAATCAGTCTTAGAACATTTTTATTACTTCCAAAGAAATCCTGAACTAAGCCATCACACCCAACCCCACCCCCAACCCTCCAGTCCTAGGCAACTCTCAATCTACTTTCTGTCTTTATAGATTTGCTAATTATGATCATTACATTTAAGTGGAATCATACATTATCTTGTCTTTTGTGACTGGCTTCTTTCACTCAGCATGTTTTTCAGGTGCGACCATGTTAGATCATATATCAACATGTCTTTTTATTAGGTGCTCTCTATTTTTCCCACTATCATTTAGTGAAATTCCTACTTATTTCTATTTACATGTCTAGGTTTTTCTCTCTCACTTTTTCTAGATCCGTGAAAGACCCAGACCTTCTTGGCTCGGGATCTGGGTTGGCACTTTACAGCCTCAGAAATGGTTCCCTTTAAAACTAGTTGAGGTTCCAATTTGGCCTGTGGTTTCTGCGTCCTTGAAGTCTTTCAAAGTCTAATCTTGCAAGGGACATACCTCTTCTGCTGTATTCTGTTGATCCTACAGACCATTCCTTATAGAATGTGGGAGAGGACTATGTAACAGTGTAGTAATACCAGAAGGCAGAAATCACTAAGGGCCTTCTTGGAGGCTGCCTACTATGGTGAGTATGTGGTCATGTTGTAATCCACGTGAGAAGACTTAACCTCCTATCTTATAGACAACCCCTTACAAAATAACAAAAGCAAGCAAAAACAAAATAACAAAAGCAAGCAAACAACAAAAAGCTTACTTACACTTCATGATAGAAAGAAAAAGACCCCACTTGAAGGGAGCTTTGCAGGAGTCAGTCTTTCTTCAGCAGCTCCTCGATCAGTATAGAGGTGAATACCTGGCATTATGGGAATGAGGAAATGAGAGTTAACACATGGCTTGAAAAGAGAAAATAAAAAGAAGCCAAACACTGATAGCAACTTTACTAAACACATTTTAGCTATATAAGTAAAGTTGAAAAGCACCCAGTTGTCATATATATATTCACCCTAATGATTGATTATTTCCAATAATAACTACAGACTATAAAGAATGTAAACTACAGCCTTTTTATGCTTTGGTCATGAATATTCACTCAGTCATTTTGTCAGTCAACAAATATCAATGGTAAAAAGGGGACTTTTGCACTCAGTGCCTATCTCTGAGTTCACCTCTGGGATATGACACTATACTCAACAATGTAATAAAGAAACATAAAACAAATACACAGCTCCTTCCCTCAAAAATCTTTCATTCAAAGGCAAGACAAAATAGACAAATGACAAACTAGTGTTTGTTTTTAAAGACAATAAACACTAGGAGCTATCAAAGTTCTTTAAAAAATATATAGCCATTCATCTTGGTTTCTCTTGTTCCGTCTCCATGTGTTTTTAGTTATTGATGAAAACCATTATATACAAGATGGCTTTTTCAATTAAAAAAAGACCACACATTTTTAGGCACAATATAGTAGTACCATCTGTTTGGGTTTATTTTCCTGGTCAATGCATGTATCAATTTAGTGGCTAACAGTAGTGAGATGAACATTTGGAGTTTTGTAGTTTTTTTGAGAGACTAATTTGTCTATTAATTTGTCTATTAGTTGGTTCATATAATCATGTCAAGAGAGGTTAAGTTGAATATCTTTGATACAATTAAAATACAAAAAAATATATAAAGATAGCTTTACTAAACTTGATTTAGTGAAACTACTCCAGATCAACAGACTGAAGGAGACTTTTATTTGAACTAGTTTTATAGACAGGTATAAACTTAAGACCAGATTAATTTTTAATGGGCCAATAGCAAACAATATAATTTAACACATTTCCATTTCTCTAGAGTATTAAAAAGAAATTTTTAACTGTGTATAAAATGGTATTTATATAAAATCAACTTAAAAGCAACTTTCAAACAGCCCAGTTAGCAGTCTGTACTGAGTAACCCATCTCAACTTTTATACCCTTAGCATAAACTACCACACAAATTAAAGGTTTCCTCTTAACAGAATCCCTAGCACAGTAATGTCAAATCAGGCAGCAAACTCTTAATAGAGAAAGAAAGGGAAAGTTTTAAAAGTTTTAGGTAAAGATGACTCTTCCAGTATCCAAAAAAAATAGGTATATAACATTTTACTCCCACTAGACTGGCAAAAATTAAATGTAAAAGTAACAAATAATTGAGGAGTAAGTAGAATTCTTATAAACTGTGGAAGAGTGGGAAAAGATTTGTATGGTTGCTTCTTGTGCATCCCCTGCAGGGAACTGGCCCCTGCGGGGAACTGGCCTGCAACCCAGGCATGTGCCCTGACTGGGAATTGAACCTCGATCGTCTGGTTTGCAGTAAAAAAGAAATTTTAATGCAGCCCTGGCTGGTATGGCTCTGTGGATTGAGTGCCAGCCTGCAAACCAAGAGGTCACCAGTTCAATTCCCAGTCAGGGATATGCCTGGGTTGTGGGCCATGTCCCCAGTTGGGGGTGTGAGAGAGGCAACCGATTGATCCATGCATCTCTCACACACTAACGTTTCTCTCCCTCTCTTTCTCCCTCCCTTTCCCTTTCTCTAAAAACAATTTAAAAAATAAGTTACTCTTTTAAAAAAACACATATTAAGCAACATATTGTTTTAGCATATGTACATTTGTCATAAACCTAAATTTATAAGGAAAACATCAATGGAATGAGAATCACAAAATGTAGGGTTACTTCTGAGAGCAGGAGGAAGAGATAAAGGAGAAACAGAAAAGTAGCCGCAAGTTACTAGGAAATGTCCTTGCCATTAAGTTGGGTATTTCATTATATTATTAAATGTCATGTGTTATGTATTTTTTGTATACATTAAAAAGAAAACTTTTTGCCCTGGCCTGTGTGGCTCAGTTGGTTGGAGGGTCATCCCATAAACTGAAGGGCTGCAGGTCCAGTCCCATTCAGGGTGCATGTACAAGGCTACCAACCCATGCTTCCCTCTCACTTCGGTGTTTCTCTCCCCCTCTCTCTCCCTCCCTTCCTCTCACTCTTCAAAATCAATAAGCATGTCCTCAGGTAAGGATTTAAAAAATAAAGGAGGAAAGAAAGAAAACTTTTAAAAGATTGATAAAATTCATCCTGGCTGGTGTGGTTCATTGGATTGAGTGCTGGCCTGCAAACTGAAAGTCACCAGTTCCATTCCCTGTCAGGGTACCTGCCTGGGTTGCAGGCCAAGTCCCCAGCTGGAGGCATGCAAGAGGCAACCAGTTGATATTTCTTGCACATCAAAGTTTCTCTCCATCTCTTTCTCCCCCCCTTTCCCTCTCTCTAAAAATAAATAAAATCTTTTTTAAAAAGATTGATAAAATTCATCCTCACTTCCTTCAAGTGAGAGAGAGCTGATTTTTATTCTGCATGTAAAGCAACTGAGGGTGGTATGGCCCTATCTTCAAAAAGAGTTCTGCAAAATAGAACCCCTCTCAAAGCTACCAACAGATTTTAAAGAGAACAATCAGTCTATCTGGAATCAAGACAATGTAAGTACAATTAAATCTAGGTGAATTAAGTGGGATTTTTTTGTCTCATATATGAATGGAGTATGTGGTAAACTGAACCCCCTACCTGCCTGATGATCCAGACTGGAATCTCAGTATCACTGGGTGAAGTTAAAATTTCCAGAGATGAAGGGCAAGGGAATTTTCAGGAAAACTGGAAGTTCAAAATAGAATATCTACCATAACATGAGCAAAAATTACAATGGCTAAATAAATTAATCCATTTGTTAAGCAAACCTTTCTCTAGCATGGACTTGCAGGAAGGAGGGGAAAAGGGCTGGACTAATAGAGATAATTAAGACACAGCTCTTGCTCTCAAGGAACTCATACTCTAGTTATCACAGAAAAACTTTTCAATGTGTAAATGGAAGACTTACTAATTCCTATGAAGAACCAATAAAAAAGATGTTCAGAGAGAGAGAAAGAGGGTAAAATAGCCCAACACTGAGAAAAGGAAAGAGTACTTGGAGGTTTTCAAAACAATGCAGTTGATGGATCTAGTGAGGAAGAGGACAATTTTAATCTTAGGCATAAAATGATGAGCCTAAAATCTGAAGAGGGAGAGAGAGAAAGAAGAGGGAACTTGGCTTGAGTTAGTGCAGCAGGTGGGAGTTCACATTTATGGAGTGCTCACCACATACCAGGTCCTCTTCTAAATGCTTTTTGTGAATTAACTAATGTAATCCTCACAATACACCTATGTGAAAGTGGATATTATTATCTTCATTTGATAAACGAAGAAACTGGGGCCTATGGAGGTTAAGTAATTTGGCCAAAGTCACATAGAAATTTGAAAGTACAGTTTTGGACCTAGGAGATTGGATTACCTAGTCCAATTCTTGACTACACAAGAGGGATTTCCTTTTTTAAAAAAAGATTTTCTTTATTTATTTTTAGAGAGAAGAAGGGAGGAAGAAAGAGAGAAACAGAAACATCAATGTGTGGTTGCCTCTCACACACCCTATACTGGGGACCCAGCCATGTGCTCTAGACTGGGAATTGAACTGGTGACCTCTTGGTTCACAGTCCTGCACTTAATCCACTGGGCCATACCAGCCCGGGAATTTTTTAAATAAAAGCTGGGGAAAAGAGAAGAGCTATAAAAAGTTGTTATCACATAAATTCATTAAAGTTTGTTTATATACAGGTGAGATAAATTATAAATATTAAATTTTTATCCCAAGATATTCTTACACCTTGGTAAATATTAATGGTGTGCCTCAACAGTTTTGTACTGGACACTGTGAATGTAGAATATTATAGAGAAACTAGCAGAGAAAAGCTGTGTCTCCAGGATCATGATCTTAGGAGAAAAATCTGATCTTTTTGACCCCTCTGGAGCCAGAGATAGAAAGTTATTCAGCTAAGCCTCAGCAAAGCCCTTGATTTCTCCAATAATAAACTGATGTATTTTATAGCCAACCTTAGTGCACATATGTGCACTAAGACAATAAGATTTATTGTCTCTTTTTTATTTCTTTCTCAGCAATTTAATAACTGACTTGTTGGGATCATTTGGTTCCGCAGTATGGTAATGAGATAAAATTGATAGTTTTAATTCCTTTTTAGCTCAGGTGGCCATGAACTGCACCTCTAAACTTAGCAAAATGAGCTGTTGAATGACCCCAGAGAAACTGTGTTTGGCTCAGAACAAGTCTATCAACTTTACAAAAGATAATGCTTTGCTGAGTATGTGTCAGAACCTTGGTCTTTGTATTCAAGGACAACACATTGATTTTCACAGGGAACACCTAAAGTGATTTGTTTAAGGCCTCATGATGAATCTCTGGGACGATCAAGAATAGATGCTTGGAAAGTTCAATATATTATACCTGCTCAGATTGACCTTATCTATGTTATACAGTTACACATAGTAGAGTCTTTGTCCAACCTCATGATATATATTCAATCGATCTTGCTTTTATATAGCCAAAACAAGCAGTTAATTGGAAACAGAAACTATTTTGGTTTCTAATTGTTTATGGAAGAATTCTTACCTGAGGACAAGCTAATGAAAACAAAATCAATCCCAACTCAAAAATGCTAAATTAATATGCCGAGAATAAAGTGATCTGAAGCAAGTTATGCAATTCATTGAGAGAAACCCACAAAAGTGACAGAAATTTATTTAGCAAATGCTACTGCTCACTAAACTAGATGCAAATTTTAAAGTGATCTGACATCTGACAAGGCCACAATAATAAGGGAGGTGCCTCATTATTATCCAAGAATCTTCAGAGCAAAGGACAAGGATGGCAAAACACAACATTAACATGAAAATTTATCAGACAAAGAATTGGGATAAATAAATCTCCAATTTCAACTGGAAATAGGAATGGTTCCAATTATAGCAGTACCAAAAAAGTAAAATTTAAAAAATTATTGAAAGATTTTTGTGGGGGGCAGGGGTATATTAAAGTGTCTAAATGATAATGGAAAACAATACAATAAAGATTTAAAAAGAAAGATATTTATTTGTAAAGAAATGTAAAATTTTGATGTCTGATATTCCAGAGTAGAGGAAAAAACTATCCTCTTAGAAGGATTAATATTCAAAACCTCCAAGGTATGGGAGACTAGGGTGGGGGGAGGAAGAGTTAGTTTAATGGTGAAGAGTGCAAGCTATGAAAGAAAATTGTCTAGGTTCAATTCCTAGTTGTGCCACTTGGCAGACAGGTGATTTTGGCAGGTTTTCTTAATCTCTCTGTTTCTCATCAGCCTCAAGTTTCTCATCAGCCAAATAAGAGAACTTACTTATAAGGTTGCTAAGAGGACTTCGTGAGCTAATATATACAGTGTTTACTCAGTGCCAGGTACATAATAAGAGAATTATATAAACATTCCATTCTTGAATAAAGGCTATCTAAAGATTAACATCAATGGTGATATTTAATCAAAGAATCAAGAAGAAATCTGATACAGGTATACAATCTTTTATCCCAAATCCTTGGGGCCAGATGAGTTTCTAAATTAAATATTTTAAAATATTTTAGGAACTTAATAAATTATGCTGTCTATATTTTACTTAACATGTGTTGTCCTGGGCAGCAGTCCTTAATCAAACACCTATTTCAGTCCTTAATCAAACACAATGAAATGCATCAAAAGTCACACCAACTAGAATAAACAAAGACTTTAGAGTAATGCCATTTCCAGTTTTTGCCACCAAACAAATTAAGAAAACATTCTTTGAATTTAGGAATTGCAGGTACATTATTGTGAAGCTTTGTCGGTAGAGCCACAAATTTCACAGTATTAAATAATATAATAATCATGGGAAATATAGAGCAAAGGTGATAGTAAATGAACTTTTTTCCTGAAAACCTAATGAGTTTTTTTTTCTCTTAAAAAAAAAAGATGTATATGTAGTTTTCACATGGGCTGTTTGTACCTGGATTTTATGTGCCATAAATTGTGCACAATGCCTAACATCTGAAACGTCTCCCCATATATCCCCATGACTGACTATTTCAGGTCTCTGCTCAAATGCCACTCCCTCTTCAGACAGGCTTTCTTGATGACACCATTTAAAGTATCGGATGGGGGGCATGCACACACACATTCACACATACAACTCTTTCACCTCTTCTTTGTTTTTCTTTTTAGAACTTAACACTATCCAGCATTATATTATATATTTGTTTATCTGTCTTACTAGAGTGGAAACTCATGAGAGCAGGGATTTGTTTTGCTTGAGCACTTAGAACAATGTCTGGCAAATAGGCATTTGATAGATACTAGTCAATAAATGACTCAAGAAAATAAGGGTGACATAAACAGCAGGGAGTCCCAAGAACTAGTCCTAATATAGCAGGTAACACCTACTTTAAAAAGTAAATTTAAGCCAAAAAAAGTCATCTAAACATTAGCTATAATGTTTACGTAGTATGTATATTAATGGGATTCCAAACTAGGAATTAAAAACCACTTCTTGCCCTGGCTGGTGTAGCTCAGTGGATTGAGCGTGGGCCTGCGAACCACACGATCGCGGTTCGATTCCCAGTCAGGGCACATGCCTGGGTTGCAGGCCAGTTCCCAGCAGGGGACTCACAAGAGGCAACCATACATTGATATTCCTCTCCTTCTCTCCTTCCCTTCCCCTCTAAAGATAAATAAATAAAGTCTTTTTAAAAATATATATAAATAAATAAATAACACTTCTTCTTTATATACATACTTATCAAGTAAATATTGATTTACTAAGAAATAAAAACAAACAATTAGATTTATATTTATAGTACATTTACATTTAATAATTGATTTTAATTATTTAAGTAAACAAGAAGAAAAATATACTTAAGAGAAAAATATTATAGCACAAAACATTAAAAAAATTACTTCATATTCCTCCCAAAACATCTTACTCACCATAGAAAGAAACCCAACTACCTGATCATCATCTATTTGCAAAGTGCTAGTACATTCAGTTATAAAAATGGCCTAAATTAGCTTCAGAGAACAGTGGTATCTTGTTGTGTATACATACCTACTTATACATATATGTATTTAGTCATGCTCCAGGTAGTAAAATGGCACCATAAAATGTGCAACAATGTTCAATAGTCTTTCCAGTTCAGATAGACCCACTCTTGGAAAGGTCCAGCTCTAACCTCTTTATCTCTAACCTCATTCATATATCAGTTGTGACTTGGGAATTGCTTTTACAGAGAAGGAAAGAAAAAGGAAAGGTACAGTGAGAATCTAGGCCACACTCTTGGCAAAAGTATCAAGAATAAGGGGACTTCCAGCCAATATGGAGGCATAGATAGATACACTTTGCTTCCTTGCACAACCAAAAGAATGATACCAACCAATTTAAAAATAACCAGAACTGCCAGAAAAACAAACTGTATGGAAGTCCAACAATCAAGGAGTTAAAGAAGAAACATTGATCCAGACTGGTAGGAGGGGCAGCAATGGGCAAGCAGGGCAGAGAGGATGCATGGCAAGGCAGCAGTTGGAGGACTAGGCAGGCAGGCGGTAGCTGGCTGTCCCACATTTGCATGTGGATAAACCAGAAAGAATAACTAGGGAACAAGACAGACTGAGCAACCCAGGGTTTCAGTGCAGGGAAATAAAGCCTCAAAACCTCTGGTCATAAAATTCCATGGGTGAGTGCAGCAGCTGGAGAAAATCCCACTCTCACAGCAGAGTCCACTGAAAGAGCCCACAAGGTTGTAGAATACAAACCCATCCACCTGGGAATCAGCACCAGAAGGGCCCAACTTGCTTGTGGGTAGTGGCGGAAGTGAATGAAAGCAGAGCGAGAGCCAAGTGAGTGGCATTGTTCCCTCTCATACCCCTCCCTAACATACAGCACCACAACTCAGTGACTGGGTTGCCCTACACTGTTGAATACCTAACTACCTCCACCCCTTACAACATAAGGCACTCCAAGCCGGAAAAAAAAAAAAGTATGGCCCCAATGAAAGAACAGATCAAAGCTCCAAAATAACTAAGAACTAAGCAATGAAGACACAGCCAACCTATCAGATGCAGAGTTCAAAATGCTGCTAATCAGGATGCTCACAGAAATGGTTGAGTATGGTCACAAAACAAAGGCAAAATCAAAGGGTATGCAAAGTGCTAGTAAAGAAAAATACACAGGGAACCAAAAGTGATGGGAAGGAAACTAAGATTCAAAACAGTAATTTGGAGCAGCAGGAAGAAATAAACATTCAGCCAAAACAGAATGAAAAAACAAGAATTAAAAAAAAAAAAGAGAGGAGAGGTTTAGGAACCTCCGGGACAGTTTTAAACATTTTAACATCCAAATCATAGGGGTGCCAGAAGGAGAAGAGGAAGAGCAAGAAATGGAAAACTTATCTGAAAAAATAATTAAGGAGAGCCCCCNGTAGACCCCCCCCCCCCCCCGCCAAATGTGGCAAAAGAAATAGACTTCCAGGAACTCCAGGAAGCTCAGAGAATCCTAAAAAACTTAGACCCAAGGAAGCACAGACCAAGGCACATCATAATTACATTACCCAAAGTTAAAGGTAAGGAGAGAATCTTAAAAGCAGCAAGAGAAAAGGAGACAAAGCCCTGGCTGGTGTAGCTCAGTGGATTGAGCACAGGCCTATAAACCACACGATCGCGGTTCGATTCCCAGTCGAGTACATGCCTAGGTTGCAGGCCAGTTAATGATTTTTTAAAAAAGAAAAGGAGACAGTTACCTACAAAGGAGTTCCCATAAGATTATCAGCTGATTTCTCAAAAGAAACCTTGCATGCAAGAAGAGGCTGGAAAGAAGGATGCAAAATCATGAAAGGCAAGGACCTACATCCAAGATTACTCTATTCAGCAAAGCTATCATTTAGAATGGAAGGGTAGATAAAGTGCTTCCCAGATAAGGTAAAGTTAAAGGAGTTCATTATCCCCAAACTCTTGTTATATGAAATGTTAAAGAGACTTATCTAAGAAAAAGATAAAAACTATGAACAGTGAAATGACAACAAACTCACACTATCAACAACTGAACCTAAAAAAACAAAGACAACAAAAACTAAACAAATAACTAGAACAGGAACAGAATCGTAGAAATGAAGATCACGTGGTGGGTTATCAGTGGGGAGGGGGAGGAAGGAAAATGAGGAAAAAGGTACAGGCAATAAGAGGCATAATTGGTCAGTACAAAATAGACAGAGGAGGTTAAGAATAGTATAGGAAATGGGAAGCCGAAGAACTTATATGTATGAGCCACGGACATGAACTAAGCGGGGTGGAATGCTGGAGGGAGTGGCGGTGCAGAGCGAAGGGGAATAAAGGGGAGAGAAATGGGACAACTGTAATAGCATAATCAATAAAATATACTTTAAAAAGAGTATCAAGAATAACTACCATGTTCAAATTACTAACTTGTATCCTAAAAATTGGCATTCTTTTGATCATGGTTAGAGGTAAGATAATCATTTCAACGACTGTTACTTTTACTTCGTACTTTTTTCTTTTCATTGCTCTTAAAACCAGGGAGGGGGAAAAAACCCCAAAACAAAAATAATAGAGTGTTCTGACAGCACTTTAGTGTCTTTCAAACTATGTTACCACAAATCATGCAGGAATTTTCTATTAGAATTACTTGAAAAAAATTAATGGAAATTGAGACTATATTATGTTTCCTTCAGGAAAGGGACCCCTGAAATACGACAAGTTAGTGCACATACATCTGGGCCAGGTGTTGCTTCTTAACCAATGACTTTAGGATGGGAGGATGTGTTTAAAGGAGATGAAGCTAGACAACTCATACCAAGAAAGATCAGAGGCTCATAATTATAATCTAACAATGAGATGAAGTTTTAATCATTACTGGCCCCTTTGTTCTCAAGTTGCATATTATTTAGTGAGTTTCATCTGAATAAATACGTATTATGGATAGGAGGATGAGGAGTAAATTTCCATAGCTCTATACCCTCAGCAGAAAGAGTCCTGCTTATCTGTTCCTGAGACTGGCTCAATATAATGTTAGCACTTAAGTTGTAAACCAAAGGGTCCACTTCAATAACTTCTACACCAACAAAGAAAAAGCTGCCCTTGTTTAAGTGAAAATTCAAGATCACTAGCGTGGTCTGTGTCAGGGTACAGATGAACTATACAAGTCTCATGCTTCTGACCCTCGTCCTCAAGTCCCAAAACTGGAATAAAACCAGATAAATGCCTGAGGAACCACTTCACACCCCAAACACGTGCAAACTTTGCTCAACAGAACACTATTGCCAAAATGGAGTTGGCAGAAGTTTGGAGCCAAGGCCCCCAGGCTGCATGGTTTGCTGGCACCAGAGAGCTTAAAAAATCTTAGCATAATACTGCTGAGCTTGAATTCTACCAATTTGCTTGAGACTTCTTCCCCAAATATGACTTGAGAAAGATGAAAGCTGCCATCAAGAAAGACTTTATTAAGACTTATCCTCTTATCCAGAAATAATTTGATTTCCCACTCCTGACAGTCATACCTCTATATTCCTTGATGGTTATGTTTGTGCTGTGAATCTAATGCAGTCTATTTTGTAATGCATGTAAATTCAATTTTGGTTGCTTCGGTAAAGGGGTACAGAAGAACCAAATTAATTATGACAAAGTTCTAGTTAGAAAGCTTTTGCTCCAAATAACGCCCATATAGCACAATTTATTACCCTCAAAATGTGAGAGAAATTAAGATATCAAATATCTGTAAATTGCTATTATTTTACATTTGGTTTAGCTTGTCTTCTTACTGCTCTGAGTTTCAGTGATCCTTTACTTTGTATATGAACAATTTAGGAAGTGAGAAGAGAAGCCAGGAAGAGCTCTCTTCCACAGGTTCAACAATAAGGTCCTATTTGGGATCTTCATAAGCTTTATGCAATTTAATGAGGAAAACTGCACCTAAATTTTAAAATTGTAGTTAGAATATGAGCAACTATACTATACAACTAGCAACTTTAAAGTTGTAAATGCTTGATAAGTATGCGGTATCGAGAAACTATGACTTGCTTTGGAAGGACATCTTGTGCTGTTTCAATGAGAGATTAGGATTACAGTAAAAAAAAAAAAGCTTGCTTCTCATATAGCTTAAAAAGGGGGTTTGGGGAAACTTTCTGCTTTTTCCTTAATATGCCCATACATTTTAATAATTACTCTGAAAGCTTTTCTATTTTTCCTCTTCTAGAACCTCCTAAGTATTCCAATTCTCAGCTATGACTTCCTATTTTCACTGGATTCTAATTCCCACAATATAGTTGGAAGCATTTAGGACAAAACATTCTTTAGGATATCAAGTTGTAGAAGACTGTAGTATAAAAGATATTTATAAAGTAGTGCTGCCACCTAAAGATGAGGTGAATAATGAAGCAATTCAAAGGAAATGACCCATTCTTAAACCTGTGTCAAACATTTTCTCACCTCTAACTAGGGCTTAATAAAAAAAATTTTGTTAGTATGGAAATTGAATTGTTTTGCAATTCAATTGTTTGAATTGTAGTGCTGACCTGCAATTTTCGAAGGTAGAAAATTCCAAACCTTTTAGAGTACTCTATGATATCTAAAGCCAGGAATATCTCCCCATTTTTTTCTCTCAGACATTAGGCTCTGCCTACCATGGCGGGGGGGGGGGGGGGGGGCCNGGGGGGGGGGGGGCATCAATAGATACCTGGAAGTAAACATTTGAGGGATTTCTGGTTTAGTGCATAAAGTAGGTGATAGTACACCTAGGGTGTTTCCCCTCTACCAGTGACAGACTCCTTGCACCAGAACTAAGTTGCATTTTTGTAACTCAATTTTCTTATCTATAAAATGGGGTTAACGTCACTTTGTTCCTACTTGCCCCGCAGGTTAACTAGATAAGCTTTTTGGAAAAGGTCCTATCATAAGTGAGTTTAAAAGTCTACTATTGCCTAATAGTGTATCTCAGGGTGTATTGCAAAGTCACTTGAAATATACTGAATTAAATAATGACAGTGACTAAGTTTTCCTAAATCTCAGATTGACTTCTCCGAGATTCCATTTAGTTTGCAGTAGATAATTTTTAACTGATCCTCCTCTACGTATTCAGTGTTGCAGAATGGAGATGTGACAGCGTACAAAGCTAGGGGAAAAGTTGCCATGCATCAAAAACCTTGTCTTAAAGAACATTTTATAGTTCTGCATTTCACATAGTAACTTATGAAAATTAAGTCGCCCCTTTTACTTTCTCCCTCTTAGCCCAAGGACGCATAAGTAATATTTATCAGAGTTTTGTCCTTAGTCATAGTCCCTCAAAGGGGCCCAGTTTCACCTACACTGCGTGGGAGGCTGGGCAACAACCCCACGCTTCCTGTCAGGGATTCCTGAGGCAAGAGCCTGAATGTGGTTTATCCACTTTCTTCTTTATGCTAATTTTGTTTTTCTAGCTCCTCGCGGCAGGAGTCTGAAGGCCAAGGTGAGACCCTCTCAGGAGATAAAAGGCCCTTTGCCTCCTAAGGGGGGGCGGAACAAGGGCTCGAGAGGGGCGTGGGGGGGAGAGGTGACGCAGTGTAGCGGCAGCGACTAAGACGCTGAGGGCCCAGATCTGGAACTGACGCAGGCCCTACAGGGCTGTGTTACTGCCTGAGCCTGGCTTCGGCCTTCAAAGCCCAAGAAGGGATTTGTCCTCCAGAGTCCGCTACCTGGGGCGGGTGGAAGGAGTTCGGGCAAAGAGGCCGTAAGCAGCGCCCTGCTCAGACGCGCTTCAAGGCCTGGGCCGCTGTCTGTTGACGAGCCAACGGCGGCGAGGGCACGCGCACGCGCCAATGGGGGCGGAGGGAGCGCGCTCGGCGACCGCCGCGGCAACTAAAACCGAGGGACTCGAGGGCGGAGGGCGCGAGCCACGGAAGGCGGGGGCTGGAGGGGGAGGGGGATGGTGGGTAGCGCGGAGCGCGCGCTGACGTCGCCCGGAGTCACGCACGGAGCGCCGGGTTACGCGCCGACGTCTGGCTGCCACGACTTGCCGTCTGCGGCGGCGGCGGCGGCGGCGAGCGGATCCCGCAGGGGAAGGAGGAGGAGGAGGGAGAGCAAAGGGGGCTGTGAGTGAGCGGCAGAATCGGGGTGTGAGCGTGGCTTGTCCGCGGGAGGGAGAACGAGCGCGAGCCGAGCCAGCCATCCGAGTCGCCTCCTCCTCCTCCCCTCGGCGTCCCGCCCCCGCCTGCCGGCCCGCCCTCCTCCCTCCTCGGCTAGCAGAGCTCGAGTGAGGCGCTGCTCGGCTCGCGCCGCTGTCCAGGACAGGTGTGTGTGTGTGTGCGCGCGCGCGCGCGCGCCCTCCTCCTCCTCCTCTGCCCCCCCCTTCCTCGCGCTTGCCTAGCGCGCGCCCTCCCTCACCTGCGGCAGGACAGCGCCCGCCCGCCCGGGTAAGCCCCTCGCGACCTTTCCTGTTGCCACTGCCACAGCTCGAGGTGCTGCCCACCCCGTCCTCTAGTCGCCCTCTTACGCCCCAGGAATAATTACTGTACCATTGTAGATATCCCCGCACCTTTCCTCCGGGGACCCTGGCAGTGCAGCAACGCCCCCCCACCCAACACCGTAGCTCACGAACTCCCTCCCTCCCTCCTACCTCCAAAAAAGAACAAAATCACACGCCCCTTAAAAGAAAGAAGACAATCCTACCTCCGCGGGCGCTGGAGACCACCAATGGTGCCGTTTGCTTAGCAATCCCTAAGCCCCATTTTCCCTGGCCACCTTCGCCCGGGGCCTGGGACAGTGCGCCAAGCGTGGCCGACACTCCCTGCACAGCAAACCTGGCAGGAGGGGAGAAGAAGGAGGGTTCTAAGCTCCACTAGCAACCCCTCCTCTTCTGTGTTCAACCTCCCCTCCCCCCCCCCGCAATGTATACACCCGCCCAGGATGCATTGTAAAAATAAAAAATAATACATTGATGCTGACATCGCAGATGAAGCCAGGCCCAAGGATGGGTGGCGCGGGCAAGGCATATCTGCTGCCCCACAGAGCTGGGTCAGCTCAACAACCTCCTCTGCCCTATTCCGGGACCAAAAGGAACGGTTGTAGAGCTGGAGGGGCTTCCCTTTGAACGACAGTGGGTGCCAGAGGCGGCAGAGATGTCTGTAGGGGAAGGGCCTGCTCCCGCCCCCCAAACATATCTGCCTTGAGCTTGAACTTGGTTAGAAAAAGGCCCAAGAGTCCAACTGGGGCAACTTTCTTTGGTTCGTTGTTGTCTACCCCCAAGTAAATGCCACCTTCTTTTCGCTGTCTTTGCGGACCCTCTTGAGGGTTCTAATTCGTTCTTATCTGGACCCGTTGCGTTTCTGTCGGATTAGGTAGGCGCTTTGGGGCAGCTTTTTGTATCGGTGTCTATATTTATGTCCAGTGTCCTTGGAAGGGAGGTCCCAGTGTATTACAATAGGCAGAATTTGGTTTGACATCTTTTGGTAGACTGAGAGAAAAAAAGGAATTTTTAAAATTATTTTAAGACATCCCCCCCACCCCGAGTGTTCCCTTCCCAAACTGACGTTTGCGAACTGCGGCTTTGAAAATTGGAATGTTGGCTAGTGTGTGGAGAGTTGCTGATTTCATTCCTTCGGGTACTAGTAAAACCATTTAAGTATCAGCCGGAAGAGAGGGAGCTATTGACATTTGCATCGCTTGTGTTTGGACCTTTTGGCTACAAAAAATGTCGGGTTTTCCGAAAAATGTTATAGAATTTAGAATATGTGATACGTTTATTTAACTCTTGGAAATGCTTAAAATGGAAACATTTTGTGGAGTGCGAGGATTGTATCACCTGGATTGTTCTCTTCACATTTTAAATGTTTAATTCATATCTTTAACCCTAAACATTAAAATAGCATTGAAGAGACATAATTTTAGAGTTCAGATGAGCTATAGAAAGGGGATACACATTTTTAAAAATGACTGGTGAAATACTATATCCATTAGTCTTTGTTGTTGTCGTTAAACGTTAATATCTACTTGAGGGTTTCCCTTAATTTTTCTGGTAGATAGCAATGAGAAGAAATGGATAATTCTTCCACTTTGAACACTTGCAGTAAAACATTGCAGTTAGTTTTAATGATTTGAGTTTTGAAGATAATTGTCTGGCTTAAAACAGTCATTTAACCTGAGCAGCACTTAAACACAAGTTTTAATATTGTTCTTTTTATTTTGGAAATCTGTGATTCTGTGAAATATTAATCAGCATACTGTTTCTATTGGAAACTATATTCAAAAAGTGTTTATGACCCAGAAGTAGATTCCTTCTTTCCAAGTTGATTTTATAAATGTGTGTTAATTTTTACTTTTAAAAACCAGAGCTGAATTAGTTTATTTCAGAACCCGTAGCTCAGGCGGAGGAAAATTGAGGCTTTTTTCCCTTCTTGTCTACCTAATGTCTGTTTTCATTTGCAATCAAGTATTTGTTGGTAAGAGTTTGTTAAAGACATAGAAATAATAGGATTAAAAGTAAAGCGATCTATTCTTTTCAAAATGTGTGTGTAGTATTAATAAAAGCACAAGAAATATAGAGACATCGCTTTTTTAAACGTAAGCAAACTTTGAGAAAGGGAATATTTTATTATTTTTTATCAACATGGATATTTTGCTGCATATTAATATATTTCGTTTTCCCTTACATTGTATTGAAATTATAAATTTAATTTTATAAGTATTTGTTTTAAAATTACATATTTAAACAGCTAGACAATAAAACTGGCTTATCATTTACCAAGGTAGTAAATTGTTTAAGCAGTTAACAAATGGTTAGACATAATTTAAATCTACAAATTTTCTAATGGATTTTCAATGTTAGGATGCAAATCTAACTTTGAAATTATATTTAAGGTTCTAAACTTTTTGTTTTAAGACTTTCTCTGAGTCAATATTCATTCTTCCCAGGCTGCCTCTTTTAAGGCTACTCTATTCTGTAATCTAAGGAAAAGCTACTTTTCACCACCTCCCTCCCAATCTGACCAAAAGCCCAGATTTACAGGCTTATCCAGAAATTAACTCTTATTTGGGTACTGGAAAATATACTAAATATCCAGTTTATCATTGAATTAGTTTGGAAAAGACATCATTACTCTTGTTTGCTTGTTAGATACATTTAAAAAGTAGATAAGAGTCTAGTTGATAATAGCAGAAATTTTTTACATAAACAATAAATATCATTAAATAAATTAGTATGCGTTTTTGCGGAGAGATCCAGGTCTCCGTCGTTTGATTTGAGCGTAAAATTCCCAGTTTAAGCGAGGAAATGATATTTAACCTGTGTTTTGTCTAGAAACTTCATCATTTGCCTCTGTACTGGGCAACTAAGAACTCAGTTCCTGGGGACACTTTATCAGAAAATCAGAGCATTCTCAAACTAAAACCACGGCAGAACCTCTGGACATGATTGTTTGGGACAGAGGGCAAGAAATTTAGACTCCAAAGGTGGTCTAAGAAGGCTGACAGTTTAAAGCCGTAGTTTGTTGTTTGTCATGGGGAAGAGATCATTATTAGGATGAAAGAATGGCCAGACCGGCAGATGTGTGCCCCCTCTTTGCAGTCCCATTGGCCTTGTTGCTTTGCCTTCTCTGGAGGGGGCAAAGTCTTGATACAGCACAAGATAAACCCTTGAGGAAGAGCATCGGTTCTTCTAGATCGGACTTCATCAAATCTTAGCTTCAGCCTATAAGTGGAACCATAATGCCCTGCAGGAATCTGTGCGGAGACCTTGCCACAGGGACCTTTTCGTCCCTGTTTGGGGCCGGGGTCTATCCAGGGTCCTGATCGCTACTGTGGAGCCTGAAGGAGCTTTTTTACACGTGTATTTTTATTTTATTTATCTATCTATTTATTTATTTTTGCGTGGTGTGAAGTGCGCTAACAGTTTCCTATGTCCCCTTCCCAACAGGGAAGGGAGTGCAGAAAAAATCAGCACTGAAGGGGTATCACGTGCCCCTCAAACTAAGGGGAAATTCTTTATGGTGCCCAGTGCCTGGATTTCTATGTCTTAGTGGGCCTCCCCATTAGGGAGTTGTTTTGATGACCACTGGACAGGTGGGTTATAATAGAGCTGGCTTACAGGACTACTCCAGTTTACATTTTGATTGCCAGGTTGATTTGCCTTGTTTCTTGCTCTTTAACGGGAGTAGTAAACGTCAGCCTAAAGCTGAAGTAGCTAATGCTGGTTAGAATGGACCCTTGCTAAGAGTAAAAGGAAGCTGTGAATACGTAGCAGGCAGGTTTGTCCAGGAAGTGAAGGGAAATATTAGGGGGCTTTGAGGGCTCAGGTATTGACAAGGCTTATGCCTTGGACTAGTCTGGGTTTCTTGGTCATCAGTCCTCTTTTTATCGCTCTCTTTTCCAGGACGCTTGGACAACCATGTACTCAGTTGTCTCTGGGGCTAAGAGCGAAGGAGGCAAATCTCCGTACTTTGAGGGGTGGAGGATGTGAAAAGGGAATGGAACGGAGAGATGGGATAGGCACACTCTTTTCAGGATGGAGGCAGCACTCTCTGCTTGAGAAAGTCAGGTATAGCGCTCTGAGATCTGTATCCTCTGAGACCCCTGTAGAAAGAAGGTGATGAGGCATTGGCAGGGGGTCCTCTGCAGACGGGCCTTAGCTTTCCCATAGCTGTTAGGGCTGCAGACTGCAGTGAGGTAGTTTTGAGCATTCGTTGTATGTCTGGGAGAAGGAAATAGGCCTTAGATTATGCCTCAAATCTAGGAAGGAAAAAAAATCAATGATTTCTGAGACCGGAGACAACCCCTTCAGGTGGCACTGTCTAAAGACTCATTGGTTAACTAATGGTCGGTAACCTAGCTATCTGCCTAAAAACCAGAGATCATTTAATGCTTTACTTTTTGAGAGGTGGGGGCTCTGCTTGAGTTAGGAGTTTCTGGGAGGGGTAAAATGCATGAGTGAACCTGCGTTAATGAATCCCGTAAGGAACTGCGTTTCCCAGGAAATTCCTGGCATTTTTAGCTCGTGAATATCCTAAACCCTGCTTGGTTTTCTCCTCCTTTTCTGGGTCCTTCCAAAGAGGAAGAGTGGGCTAGGGGCTGAAGACTCCTGCAGGGCCTGGTTCATCCGCAGAGCTGGCCGGCAACCCAGGCTGGGCTCAGCCCCGAGCAGAGTTGCCCCCCTTCCCAAATCTTGGAAGGAGGAGGGGGAGGCAGGCGAGCAGTCTTGGTCCCAAAGGGGGCTCGTTGAAGGTTTGGGGGTGAGTGTGGTTTCTTTTTGGTTGTTGCTTGTGGGGGGAAGGGCAGAGCCCAAGGGAACAGGCATTGCGGGCACCCCGGCCCTGGTGCGGCTGCTTGCCGTCCTCTGCTCAGCTCCCCCCCCCCACCCCCAGCCAGCGAGTGCGCCCGCCCGACTGTGCGGGGCTGCGGTTGGGGGGAGGGGGGAGCGGGATCATCTGAGGCCAGAGTCGCTGCGTTGGGAGGGGGAGCGGCTGGAGCGAGGGGAGGGACCGGCTAGGTGTCTGCTGCTCCGTGCCACTGCTGCCGGCGCCCCAGCCTCATCGCGGGCAGCCCCTTCTGCAGCTAAGGGTTACTGCCGCACCACCTCTCCTCTTCCTCACCCGCCTCTGCGGCCAGGGCTTTGCGGTAGGAGACAGCATAGCCTGGCGGCGTGTGGGCCGTTCTGGGTTTGGGTCTGGGTCTTGTTGGGGCCGTCAGGGAAGGGGGTGGCCGTGACTCGGTGTCCCTCTGTGCAGCAGGCTCAGCTCCGGTGCGCAGGCCCCTGTGCCCATATCTCTCTGTGGGGTCACTGGAAAGCAGAGCTCAGGCCCACTCCCTATGTTTAGTATGGCAGCCCTCTTCTCACCCCTAGTACCCCAACTCCCCGGGCCAGGGCCGCCCAGGGTCTAGCCAACAGCGACTGCCACAGTGGTGGTGGCGGCGGCAGCTGCGACGCGGCGCGTCCTGCTCCCCCCCTCCCAGCCAGGGGTGTGGGGTGAGGGCCAGCGGGTGGGCGCCGCCTGGCGGGCGGGCGGAAGGGGGGCTGGCAGTGGGGAGGGGGCGCAGGTCACGTGCTGGGGCGAGCGGGTGGGCGCGTACAGTAGGGCGCCCTGCTACTGTACTGGGGAGTCTGTGCCCTGTTACCGGGTCTCGTCTGTCTCGTCTCTCCCGCAGATCTCGCGAGAGTGGCTGACTGGCTGTGGGGGTTGCGGCGGCAGCAGGCGGAGCCGGGGAGGGAAAGCAGCGGCGGCTGAGGCGACTGAGGCGGCGGCGGGCGGAGCGGCAGGCGGCGGCGAGGCGGCGAGGCGGCGGAGCGCAGCATCATGGCGGACCGAGACAGCGGCAGCGAGCAGGGTGGTGCGGCGCTGGGCTCGGGCGGCTCCCTGGGGCACCCGGGCTCAGGCTCGGGCTCCGGCGGGGGCGGTGGTGGCGGCGGGGGCGGCGGCGGCAGTGGCGGCGGCGGCGGGGCCCCGGGGGGGCTGCAGCATGAGACGCAGGAGCTGGCCTCCAAGCGGGTGGACATCCAGAACAAGCGCTTCTACCTGGACGTAAAGCAGAACGCCAAGGGCCGCTTCCTGAAGATCGCTGAGGTGGGCGCGGGCGGCAACAAGAGCCGCCTCACTCTCTCCATGTCAGTGGCCGTGGAGTTCCGCGACTACCTGGGCGACTTCATCGAGCACTACGCACAGCTGGGCCCCAGCCAGCCACCCGACCTGGCCCAGGCGCAGGACGAGCCGCGCCGGGCGCTCAAGAGTGAGTTCCTGGTGCGTGAGAACCGCAAGTACTACATGGATCTCAAGGAGAACCAGCGCGGCCGCTTCCTGCGCATCCGCCAGACGGTCAATCGGGGGCCCGGCCTGGGCTCCACGCAGGGCCAGACCATTGCGCTGCCCGCACAGGGGCTCATCGAGTTCCGTGACGCTCTCGCCAAGCTCATCGACGACTACGGAGTGGAGGAGGAGCCGGCTGAGCTGCCCGAGGGCACCTCCTTGACTGTGGACAACAAGCGCTTCTTCTTCGATGTGGGCTCCAACAAGTACGGTGTGTTTATGCGAGTGAGCGAGGTGAAGCCCACCTACCGCAACTCCATCACCGTGCCCTACAAGGTGTGGGCCAAGTTCGGACACACCTTCTGCAAATACTCGGAGGAGATGAAGAAGATTCAAGAGAAGCAGAGGGAAAAGCGAGCTGCTTGTGAGCAACTCCACCAGCAGCAGCAGCAACAACAGGAGGAGACCGCCGCTGCCACCCTGCTACTGCAGGGTGAGGAAGAAGGGGAAGAAGATTGATCAGACTTAATGGAAAAAAAGAACACACACATGCATACACACACAGCCACACACACAGAAAATATACTGTAAAGAATGAGAGAAAATAAAAAGTAAAAAAGTAAAAAAAAAACAACTTAACTCCAAGGGAGCACCACCCACAGAACCTCCACCAACTGACAGTTTCTCTTCTTGACTTGCCACCCATCGCTGGATGTTGTCCACTTTATCCACCATATAAAACAGTAAGCAGCTGCTAAAACAAAAAACAAAAAATAGAAAAAGTAATAACATTATATGAACTGTGTTTCCTACTTGATTAAAAATATAAAGAACTGAGTGTTTATTTCCCTAATTAACCAAGAACTTTTGTACACGTTTAAGCTATTATTATTAAAAGTGTTTGCAAAATGGTCAAGATTATAATATTGCTGAATTATATAAAAGTCCTTTTCATGTTGAGCTAACATTTGACTTTAGCACAAAAAAGAGATATTTTAGAACACGTAAAATAATATTTTTAGTTTTTCTCATTTTGTTACCAAATTTCAAACCTTACATGGAGGTTATTATAGTATATTTGACACCCTATATACCTGTGATTAGAGATGTGTATATATATGAGGGCTAGGCATGCTGTGTGTCTGAGCTTTGTCTAAATGTTATGCAGAAGTTTGTAGAGTTAAAGGTACGTAGGTTTAATTCATGCAAGGTAAACAATAAGTGCTCTCTTTTATACAATATGCATTGCATCTGGACCTTAAACATATAAAAATGGTCAGTGAAACTTCTGTGAACATGAAGAAATTATTAAAAAAGGCATTTAAATGAAATTTGCTAAGTTGTGATTTTTATGGTTGGAACCAAAGTTATTCAAATAGCAAAAGGAAAAAGAGAGAAAAAGGAAATCTCCCATAATATTTTTCTGCATCTGTTTGCTTTGACTGAGTAGGCGTTTTGTCATTATTGTGTATATGAGATGTACTTGTATCGTTCATAATATATTTTTTTTATGTGTAGAAGGATTTTAAAAACTTAACTAACGTGCAGCAATTTCCAGTGAACCTGTACTTGGACATCAGGTAGTGAGTCTATTTGTGGTCACTAGCACTGTCTCCTAAACTTGTAAGAGGTCCGAAGCTATCCTTTGGTTTTTGCCAGTGCTATTAACTTATGTAGACCTGTTAAAAGCAGAGCAACACAATTACAGTTATCGTACTGAGCCATGGATTCTGAGTTTCATTTTAAAAGAGAGAGTCAAGTTAAGTTGGTGTATGTAAAGGATTTCCATGTAGCTGTGGTGCTAGTTATTACTGGCTACATTATATGCTAAGTGTATTTGTGTTCCCCAAGTGTACAAGCCTTCTATCAAAAGTATGTTCTATAATTCATATATTCAAGGTGTTAGGGTATGAAAATGGAAAGCTTAGGAGAGCACTTTACCACACTGGTGTCCTCCAAACTGAAATTGTTTGTAATGATAGTCTTTTACAGGTTTTCATTTAAAGATGTTTGTGTGCTTTTAATTGACAACTAACTTCTTGCTGCTGTATAGTAAAATATTAATATATTTTTATCATTAAACTGCTGCATGACTATCATCTTTGAGTGAAGAGAAAATGTTATAAAAAAAGATGCCTTAAACAGTACATTTTGGTTTGGAATTCTGTAGAAAGTATTTTGGTTAAAAAAAAAGATCTTGTCTGCAGAGAGTTCTGGGGATGGAATTGTTTCTTGGCAAATCCAGACATATAGATCTAACTGCTGTATGTAGGAGACATCACCTGTAGGAGCTGGAAGGTGTCAGTGCTTTTCATATTGTAAAGCATTGGCCTAGGAAGGTGAAACAGTTGTCTTTTCGAAGGATTTTTTTCTGCTGGTTCTTTGGGTTTGATTTGATATTTTTAAGCTCCCTGGTTGAGTGTGTTGTCTTTGTTTTTTTGGATCTACTGTATGTGTTGAATAACAAGCTATTTCCATTGTACTGTGCATTTTCCCATTAAATTGTTTGCTTTTAATATTCATACAATGTTAAATATGAGGTGACCGTACAATAGTTAGGAGTTTCTTTACTTACAAAATCACTGGAAATGATTAAATTGCTTTCCCCCTTTCCCCAAGGTGCATTTTTCTTATTTCCATATAGTAAAGTTGAGCTTTTACAGTGCATAATGTGACATTTGGAATGCTTATCAACTGCATGTAAACATTAATAACCTGCACTTTTTTTGTCTTAAGATTTGTTGAGCTGTTTTGTTCACTGTACTTTAACTGTGATATTGGAAAAGACTGCATTCTCTGTGCTGTTACTAGTTAGGAAAGAGAATTGCTTTGATTTTGTCTCTTGTTTACTATAGCTTCTTAAAGTTATGCCTTGTACTACAGGTTGTTGGAGTACTCCTAGATCAGTGTTTCATAGTAGCCAGCAATAAGTAGTGCAGGTCAACAAAAACACAGCAAACTTAGGCAAAGTGTCCTTTCTTTGAGATGTGAGTTCTTTCATGAGGTTTTCTTTAGGGTCAGAAGTACCTAAAGTGAAGCCTTTCTTATCTATAGACTTCAGATTCTGCTTGGAATCCTACCGGATCAAGAAGCACACGTATTGTGCAATTGTCTTTACACTATAACAGTTAAACACAATCTTACTAAGATTTTGAAACCATTGTCTGATTTATGGTCAGTGGGTTTAAAAACAAATCCACATGCAGATCTTTTAAGACTTAAGAGATGATCATACAAAAGACTAAAGTGACTGTAAAGATGCTCTTTTTTGCATCTCACTTTACCTCCCCAAGCACCCTTCCAAACCTTTTCCCTTCTTCCCTCTCCTATTTCATCCTTTCCCCACCCTCCCCCCAGGTGCTCGGTACTTTACCAAGGTCTATATTTCAGTGTTTTATGTTGGAGTTTTTCCTTGTTTTTATTTTACTAGTTGGTAAACTCTGTGCTGAAACAAAAAAAGGAAATGGTTGGTATATTTGACCATATGTGTTATTCATAGAAGACAGTATGATCAAATGTGCCAAAAACAAGCAAACAAAGCTTAATTCCTAACAAGTATGCCTTATTTTTAATGATCTGCTTTGTCTTACAATTAAGGTCCAAGAGCTTGGTTAAACTATTGTTTGCCTAAGTATAAAGGAAAACTTGAAATGCATTGCAATATTGACATTCTTTAAAATGAGAGACACTGTCAAGTAATTTAATCTAGAGATCAGCCACCAGATTTTAAATGCCCATATATATGTGTGTGTGTTTGGTGTTGTTTGTTTTTCTTTTAAATCACCAAATCTTTTTTTAAGCTACTTTTTATTTGTGCCTCCTATTTATCATGCTGATGTTAGAAGCAGCAGTCATCCAGCCACAGAGGGAGCTAAAGTTAACTAACCAGAACTGTAGAAATCATTATACATGCCTTTGACAACAAAGGAAGTTTATAAGAAAAGCCATGTTGGCTTTTCCTCCACTAGATAAAGATTGGAGGTAAATGAATATTTGCCAAATGGAAAAAACAATAATACAAGTCAGGAAAGACAGACTTTTCCAGCTTCTCAAAAGCCATGGAGAGTAGAAACCAAAACCAACAGGGAAAATAAAAAACCTTGAAAGTCTCACTTTCTAGCTGTCCCATGCAGGGTTCGAAATTTGACTCAAAGTGGAAAATATATCAGTGTGTTTTTTAGGTCTTCATATCTATAGATGGATAACTATTCCAATTTGATTTTTCAGGTAATGGTGAAAGCTGCTAGTAATTTTAACCCCTGCCTAAAGAAGACAGATAATTTCATTTGGGAGCAAATACTTATTGCCTTGAAAAATAGCACTGTAATAGCCTATGAAAATTAGTTGTAGAATAACTTTTATCCCTTTTAAACTATGCAAATTATTAAACAAGTGTAAATTAGGACTCAAAGATAGTTGATTATATTGCAATCAGATGGCATTCACAAACTTAACTGGAGCATATACAAATAAAATCTATTAGTCTAAGGGTTTTGTATGCTAACAGAAAAATATAATTTAGCTACCTATTCTAAAATGGTGAATATTATTAATATTGTATAATAGGACTGGGAAGACTGCCTCCTTTTTTGAAGAGAGATTAAGGATTTTTATAATTGTTTTTCATCAAATTTTAATATTTTTGTCAAATTTTTAGGTATTTAATTTGTAAAACAGTTTGCTTTGTACTGGCATACAGAAAATAGGGTATTGATTTTAAACTTTTTGAAGCCAAGTGATCAAGTACATTTGTAATAAAAGTCAATGGATCTATATCAGTTGTACTCACTGTTTTCATTTCTTATTACTATAGGAATGCTATACTTTTTCTGCAGGAAAAGTGAACTAAATTTGGGTGGAAGGGAGGGGAAAAGATAAGTCTGTTGATAATGAAAATCTGGGTGGGTACTATGGCCCAAGCACTCCACGTAATTTTTCAGTCAGTCAAGATTTGGTATGTTAAGAAAGATGCTTACATCAATGTTTTTGTTCCTGTTTTTTTATGGAAATTGATGTTTGTGGGGATTATCTCATTCACTGTGTCTGTGCTTTAACATTTTCATTTGGCACTGTTGAAAGTTTCTAAACACACTTTTATGACATTTGAGTTATCTGCCAGTCATGGTGGACCCTGTCATGGGCATGATTATTTTTATCCCCCCCCCAATGATTCACCTTCTGTTCTTCATATTCCCACTAATTTTTTTATATATTACTTACGCACACATTCCAGATGATTTTAGAATGGAGATATCTGAAATTGTTTCTCTGGTGGCTTTCATAGCTCCACAGTTCATTTTATTAAACATCTGAACATATTTTTAGGATTTTCCCCTCCAAAACATAAGATACCAAATCTAATGACTTTTCCATTTTCCGAGTCTTTTCAATATCAGAATGAGATCCTGCTTTCTAAGTAAAAGGATGCTAAAAAGGGAATCTTAGCTAAAAACCTAGGTTTGAAACAATTGTTGATAACTCAGTATAACATTTATTGTTGATTATCCCTAAATTTGAATATCAATAATTTGGAGATATATATACTTCCCCACATGAAGGTGAAATGAATAGAAAATAATTATTGGAGTTGCTTAAGTGAATAAATATACTGAAATTATTTGTGCGAAGTTGTTAAAGTTTACCTATTTTTAAATCAGACATTGTAATATTTGTTTTTCTTGTATTGCAAGTTAACTGAATAGAGGCCATTCATAATGAAGTACCCTATAAAACTAAAACTAAAGTGACCACTGCTATTAAAATTATTGTTTAATACAATAATTGTATTACTGTATTAATTATATAATAATCACCTGACAGCATTAATTACTGTAGAGAACTTATATTTTTAAGAACATCTGACTTCAATATTTGAAAATTTTTTGATCCTAAAACAAAACCTAAATTCAAGGCCCAAGTCATTTGACAGGCTCTTTTTGAATGTAAAATTAATTATTATGGGCTAAGTGAAGATCACTTAAACTGGCATTAATTAGCATGAGTCAAGTAGAATTTCTTGATTCAAGAACAACCAGATGAAAAGTGAAAGATGATTGGTTTCAAGCCAACAGTTTGTTATCTTTCAGCTAAACTGATTATCGAGTTTTGATGTTGAGTAGTCTAGGCAATTTACATCTTTAGGAAAGTTTGAATGTGGCAAAAGTCACGTGTTAAAAATATTTTTCTTAAAAAGAATTTCATGGCTACTCATTTATTTTTATTTTGTCCCCATATTATGTTTGGTATTTTTTTTTTTTACTGATGTGCTTTGCTTTTGTGGAAAATTGTCTTGTTTAACAGGTGGAAACATGGTGGTGATACTCTGTAAAAAAAATTACTTACTGATCAAAAGTATTTTATTCATTTTAGAATTGCAAGATTTTTGCATTTTCATGAATACATACTTTGTTTCAGTGATTATTAATAATTTGTTTATTACATTTTTATAACATTTCATGGAAAAATTTTAAAGAGTTTAATTTTCTTGATTTAGGGTGCACTTTAATAATTCAAGAGGCCTCCAAGTTCAAGGACCAAATCTTTATGTTCTAGAATTTTGAGAAACATGGAAATACTCTTCTTAGCATGTGTTTTGGTCTAAACTGGATAACACAGAAGGATCCTAAGAGGACTTAAGATGTCCTTATTGTAAACTGCAGTCAAACTAATGGGACAGGTGACTTATGTATTCACTTTGATTTAGTCCAACAGTAATGGCCATCAGCTAATGAATTATTAGACATGTGTTGGGAATGGGTCAAAGTCCCATTCACTTGGAATGGGTTGACAGTTTCCTGTGTAGGTAGTTGTTGGTGGCACGTGACCTACCTCCCTACAAAATACATTTGGCATTTTCTCTCACCCATCTTCCTGTTTGTCTCTCCTTTATTATTCTTGTCATAGGCCTGCCAGCTGCACTAAAGCTTACCCCCTTGAGAAGGAAGTAAAGAGATTGCTGACTCCTACCTTAACAGCTAACTGACCCCAGAAACATTTTTGTATTATGAGGTAATCAGGCAGTTTTTGTGACTGGTGTTTGCTCCATAGGCTGAAGTTGGTAGTTTGAAAGATAGCAATATTGTTCATTAAGAAATTTGTAAATTGAAGAGAGTAAAAAGTATGTGTATTTTAGGTAAGTTACTGGGGGCTGAGACTTACTGGTTTGGAAATCTGAAAGCAGAAAAGGAGAGCTGTTTGATATGTTCGAGTATGGGAGTGTAAGATGTATGTAAGGGAAAGGTTTGGAGGAAAAGTGGGAGAAATTTTTACTGGAGATAGGAAAAGATACTAAGGTAGAGTCTTAAGTAAGAGTTGTTGGCTAAGGGCAGTGAAGTCGATTTTGTTAAGGAAGTTTCAGTAAAGCTAGAGAAAATGGGTACCTTGTTGGTTGTGAGACAGTTGTTGGCCTGTAACTAGATGTTATGATGATGATGCATTATACAAATGTGTTTTTACATGTAGGATTTTTTCTTTTCTGGACAAATTAAGTAGAGTAATTGTGGAATGGCAACTTTTCTGGTCATGGCAAATTGGTACTGAGGACTTACTACTTTTAGAGAAGATAAAATTTCAAACTTTTTTACAGAGATAATTTTTAAACTATGAGGAATATATATCATTTATTAGTATCTGTTTTCCTGAGCTTATCTTTACTTTTCAAAATGGTCCTTAGATCAAAATCATCTGATTTTGCCGTCCACAGAGGTCTACAGTATATTTATTATTCCTTGCTTTTACAGAATCTTGAGCCTTGGGTTCACATGAATTTCTTAGAAGAGGACAATAAACCAGAAAAAAATACTAAATTACAATATTAGGTATCTTTCCTATTTCTTCTACATTTGCAATCCTAAGAACCATTTAAAATTATGGATCTTATGAGACCCTCAGAATACTACATTTCTGAAATTAGATAACCCCCTCCCAAACTCAAGTTTGTATTCTTACCTCTCTTACTTTAAAATTGAATTTCCAAGAGTTCAGTGGTGGAAGATATTAATAATATAATTTAGTACATCTTGGAAGTTCTATGCCCTTTGTAGAATGAATTGATTGTGTTTATATTTCTGTTCCCAATATTCCCAGAGCATTTTAAGTTATTTAAGATAAAGAATTTCTATAACATTTGTTTTAAAGTGACATGATTCAAGTATATTTAGATAAACTCATGTTTTCTAGTTTAGTGATTTTGACAGATTACTTTCAAGTTTAATTTTACCCAAATCTGTGTACATTAGTGATAAAATCTCTTTAAAGATAGCTAAATGAGGAGTTTTGATTTTGTATTTGGAAAGTAATTTTTGTCAAGATTATTAATATCAGAATTGTTTTTATAACATTTTGTAGAGTTGACAGTGTAATTTTCACAACTCATTATGTATCAGATTTGAAATTATAATACAGTTACAAGTCAGTCCAGAGCCTTCTTAAATAGCCCTCACCCTTAGTAATTGTTTCAAAAGAAGTGAATTCCCAAATCCGTGTCAAGAACCAGTGATTTAAATGTCTCTGAAAGGCTTCTGTGAGTCTAGCCAATGGAGATAAATGATAGCCCATTTCCATGCTGCATAGTTGTTAGGGTTTATAAAATTGTCAGTATGTAGAAGTGCAAAAACAGGAAAAAATTCTGTAAAATTGCCTATAAATTTTCTAGTTTTCATTATTTGCACTATTTACCTTTGCACTTGATTTTTTGGAAGTTAAGACTAATCACTTTCACTTTTGTTTCTAGTCTTTCTGATTTCTTAGAGTTACGTTTTCAATATCCCACCCAAAGCAAGCTTATATGCAATTAAATATGCTTTATAAATCCAAGAAAATATTTTTTAGTGTTGGCTATGTAGAAAAATTGTTTTGATGAAGTTTTTAATATGGGCCTTTATTTGCCAATAAAATCCTTTGTAAATGTGAGCTTTATTAAGCTATTTGAATAGACAAAGTGAAAGCTTAAGACATATATATATATATATATATATATATATATATATATATGAAGGGATATATATTCTTTGAGAGATATATGTGTATGTGTGTGTGTATATGTGTATATATATATGAATGAATATACTTTGAGATCCAACTTCCAGCCTAAGATGGACTGGTTCTAGAGTGATTTGTTTTCCCTCAAGTCAATGAGATTTGAGTCTAGCTGGCTGTTGGCTTAAAATCTGGAAGTGAAGTGGGTGGCAAGTGGCGCTCTNTGTGTGTGTATGTGTGTGTGTATATGTGTATATATATATGAATGAATATACTTTGAGATCCAACTTCCAGCCTAAGATGGACTGGTTCTAGAGTGATTTGTTTTCCCTCAAGTCAATGAGATTTGAGTCTAGCTGGCTGTTGGCTTAAAATCTGGAAGTGAAGTGGGTGGCAAGTGGCGCTCTCTCTTTCATGTAGTTTTCCATAGTGCTCATAGAGTCTTCTCATGGTCTATGTGATATTACTGGTATAGAAAGAATTATATTAAATGAATATTCCTTTTTGGAATTCAAGGTTGACTCATTTTTTGAGGGGGTGTGGCAAGGGATAAAAGACTTTATTTTAACTAGAGACATTCTTATAACCTCAAGATGTGCTCTAGAAAGAATAAGAACAAAAAATATACGTGTGAACATATTTTTTGTCTTAGTGAGATTGTGCAACACAGGTTCAGAATTGCAAAAAAAAAGGTTGATGGTTTTGTCAATAGAACAGAAATGTTTTGGCTAAAATTATTTTTGTAAGTTATTTAATTATTTCATTTTATATTCCCTATCCCATAGCCTTTTAGGCACTTCATACTTAAACCCAGCAAGTGAGAGGCCTCTCTTTAGATCTGGTTTATTTTTGGAATGCCTGAGTGTGTTTCTGGTTGGGAGGGGTGGGCAGGGGGTAATGTTTTAATTCTTGACATGCTCTTCTCAGCATGTTTTGCTAGTTGTTCTGGATCTTATGTCCGTAAATTGCGTTGAAAATTCAGTAATGTGTTTGAAATGAGAAAGTCCTCTGATATAGTGTGGATGTTTGTGGCTGGAACCTTTTGGCTTTGTTTTTAATTTAGGTAGAAAGTTAAATTTCCATTGTTCAGATTTTAGACTTACCTAGTAGAATTGTGCCCAGTAGTTGTCTAAATATGGACCAATTTGGGGAAATGAGTTGACAGAGTTGTATCTGACTCCAGATACCTTTACTCAAAATCATAAATGAAAGGCTTACATCATTAGACTTGTCTTAAGTTTTATGTTGTCAAAACTTTAAATGTGGATAATGATCAACATTATATGTATAAATTTCCTTTGAGGAAAGAGAAAAATCCAGTCTCCAAACCTTTTCTTGGAGACTAAATTTACCATATATGGAAAATGAGAAAGTTTTTAGAAAGTGGCTTTATTTTTTAATAGAGTTTAATCAGCTTAATTATTTTTCCTAATTTGAAGCACTATTTTGAATAAGGGGAAAAGATTAGCAATTTGGCTCCCCCCCTTTTTTAGGCCATTTTTAGTTTTCTGCCCCCATTTCCCAATCCTGGTATAAAGTGAATTACGGGTATCCCTCTAAGTACCTGTAACCCCTTTCCGGGGTCATAAATACCTTTGATAATCTGATGAAAGTGATGGACCCTCTCCCCAGAAAAATGCACATGGATAATTTCGCAAACAACCTCAGGGGCATCACACATCTGAAATAGCAAGTTAAGGATCTCTGCTCTAAGTAAACTCTATAGAGAACATTTTATGCAATTAATTGATAAAATTAGGAACTAGCTATTGGCCTAAAACATTTCAGATTGGAATTATTGTTAGATGGTGGCCCCTACTAGCAAAATGTGACATTGCAACCAGCTTTGTTAGACATTTTAACATCCAGACAGAAGGAAAAAGAAGCAAAGTTCTGAGAGCTATTCATAAGGAGTCAGGGCATCTCTAGACATGGGAGCCATTTCTGGTTCAAGGCAGGGGTCAGGGTGCCTGATAGCTTCTAGCAGGGTAGAGTTTGATAAACCACAATGCTCAGGATGCCAAGGGGTTAGCCATTATTTTTAACCCCTTCCTCACCAAAAGATTTTAGTTTTGTCTATTGGGAAACAAAATGTCACTAGGGAAAAAAAAAGATTTGCCTTACAACTTTGCTAGAACACATCAGTTTGGTGATATATGGGACACCAGTATTATTTTTGAGAAAGTGCATAAAACCAAAGTAAATTATTCTCTATGTAGAACATTATTTACTAGTAACATTTCTTTGGATGTATTAGCTTTGACAATTTTTACCAGTAAATATTGGTTTTATTTAAAACTGGGAATCCAGTTCATAATTAGGATAGCTGTTATATCTGTCCTTTCCCCCATGTAAAGAGTAATTTAAAGATTTGTACATACTTCTTACTTTTCTCTCTCGATGCCATGGAGTGGGGTGGGTGGAGTGGGGGGAGATCTTTGAGTCAACAACTGACAAGATGTCTTCTCCAAATTTAAAAATTGAGAAGCAGCACTTTAAGTGTAACTCTACACCATTTTAGTGCATGTATTAACTTTAATAATGACTTTTGGTGCATGCCTTTGGGCTTATTCAAAAGTGTACAATAGGAAAGTATATTTCCTTTCTTAGAAAGGAGATGTTTTTCTACTTTGCAACATGTGATTATGAAAATCTTCCTCTGTGGGAAGATTAACCATGTATTGAACTACTGAAAAGTATATATTTTTAGATACACAGAAGGAATCTACATGGAGCAGCATTCAGACCTATATAGAAGTCATAGCATTCTGTATAGGACCAAAAATGAAATAACACGAAACACTTAAACAGACTTTGTTAGGTAGAAATACCTTTAGATCTTGCATTGACTTCCAAAAAGAAAATGCCACAGAAGTTTGCTGAAAACTTTTGTTGTTTGAATTTTCTCTGTCAGTGTATTTAGCCCAAATACAACAGTTTTGGGTTTACACATACATAGAATCAGAACAAAGCTAACTAAAGAGATCAGTCTGGTTTGCCAATCCAGCTTGACTAAAATAAGTAAACTAATCACTTGCAATATGAAAAACTGTCCAACTCCTCTAAGGTTGACAAAATTATCTTGGCTGATGTGGGAAGACTCCCACTTTGATTTTTGACCTGACAGTGAAGATTCATACTTCACCTGGTTTCAAACCTGACAGTGTCTGTTTAAGGAGCTATGGTACAGTTTGCTAATTCAATCTCTGATACCTGTTGATTACCTGTGAGATCTAGAGTCCAAAGTAGCCAGCAGCTGTATCCCTGAGTGCTCTGTGCCCATCAGATAGATCTCTTAAAGTAAGCAGGGTTGGGACCAGTCACAGTTCAGATGAGTGCCTTCAGGTGCTGTGGACAGCCCCAGCTTCAAGAATGGTATCTGCTTTTTCGGGAGTCATCACTGAACTAATGTCCCACATGGTGTTACTTACTGTAGTTGCTCTCTCTTGGAGGAGGCCCAGAGCACACATCCTAATTGCTTGTGGTACTCAGAGAGGGGGTGCTAACTCTGATGCCCAGGCAAAATTCCAGTTTAGGGATGTGGGTCTTCTTGCCATTCTAATTGGAAATGTGCATCGCTTCCCATTTTCCTTGTTGATCTCAGTACAAGCCAACCTAGTCTGTTTTTTTTGCCCCAGTCCCAAGTCTCTAAGATGCTGGTGCGTATTATATAGGCCAAGTTCATGTCTTATCCTAATTGCATAAGAGTTAAGGAATGAGTGAGTTCAGTCTCAGAGTACCCTGTAGTTGGAGGGTAAACTCTTGGAATGCTTTGGGGATGAAATTGGCCCTCTTTTAGCATAATTGGGGAATGTGCTAGCCATAAGGTGTGAGCTGAAACCTATTTTCCCTCTTTTCTTAGAGCATTTTGAGAAAATCTGTTGGGTTTTCAGTAGTCAGGGAAGACCGGAGTTCTGCAGCTTTAAATCTGGGTAACTGAGGCTGGTTTGAGCAAGACTTTGGTTAATTAACTGGATTCTCAGATGCCACAGACTCCGTGAAAAGTCACCATTATTTTCAATGGTTGTGATAGAAATTCCCCCAGTAGCCATTATTTTAAGATTATATTGCAGAGTTGCTTTATTTGAGTTTTTTGTCTATACACAATCCCAAACTGGAAGAAATTTAAAAAAAAAAAAAAGAGGAATCCTGCTGTGAAAGGTATATATTACTCTAGATTTTTCTTACTGTAAATATTGTAAGATTGTAATACTGTCAATATTTTATTAACCAACAAATGTTAATCTATGTGAATTTAGACTTATTTTAAATGTGCTTCTTATTTACTGTGTGTGGTTCCTGTTGCTGACAGTATTAAGTTATATTCTGATGTAAGATTAACTTTATTAAAGAATGTAAACATTAATGTTTCCTTATGGGAAAACAAATAAAGTATAAAGAAGACAATTCTTTTCATTAAAATATACTGTGTATTTACACTTGCTAGACCCAGCACCACTTACAAATTTAGTACATTGTTCAGAATTTTAGTTAACACAGCTGACATGGTTGTGCTCTATTTGAAAGTCTAAAAGTAGGTATTGTTGGAATATAAACAGTTTGTATTTGTCTGCTGTGAATCATCTTGAAATTTCTAATCAAGTTTGTAAAATTTTTATAGTAAAACATTTTAATGACAATTTAAAAATTTATCTTCTTTGAAGAATGGTCAAAACAATATCCTTTCAGAAATAGAATTATTCTTTAATATCTTTCCAAAATGACTTTGGTTAAATGGACCAGATGTACATTAGTTAAAATTTAGGACGAAGTTGTGATATTCTTCTTTGAGTTTACAAGTTAATCCTTATTGGAGATGTGCCAATTATACAGTAGAATATCATTAATTTGCACTGTTTGGGGACCCCATTAAGAATGCTTAATTTTGCCAACTAAGAAGTAAGCAAATGCAATTTTAAAAGTAAATTTGAGCATTCTGTATTAAATATGTGCAGTTATTATCACACGAAGAAGCGCAGTTTGTCAGGCTGTAATATAAACCATACTTGCTGTCATGTTCTCCCATCTCAGTGCTGGGAACTCACCATGTGGAAACCAAGCAAATGTGTTGTGCATCAGCTGGCTTGAGTTTGTTCAATATCAAAGCTGAAACTAGCAAGGTCTGCTGTACTGCTTATTGAAGTATTGTGATTCTTTTAGGCATTGATTCTTACAAAATATATACTGTAACAGTATACTTTGTACAGATTTAAATTTTATTTGAAAAAATGAAATAAAGTAGGCAAAAAATAAAGATGTTTATTTTTCATGTGACTATATAAACAGATCAGTCTTTTGTTTCAGTGCCTTTGGGGGGAGCGGGGGCGGGTCTGGTTGCTCTTGGGCTGTGTTTTTTTTTTAATATTTTATAGATGGAAACCATTTTTAGGATTCAGTGACAGGTATACTTGCCTGATAATTAATTGTCTATAAGCATTAAGTGTGCTCTCTCACACTGGAAAACTTATTTTTTAAAACAAGTTTGTTTATTTTTTAAAGATTTTATGTGAATGGCTTCCTCATCTTGCTTCCTGAGTCACTTTTAAAAATTCTCTGTTGTGATGATTTAATCATGTCACAATTTGAAGAGAAAGAAAAATTTTCCCCATAGATTATGCCTCTATTCCAATGGAAGGTTTTTGTTTTCCATTGTTTTAAACTTGAAGTTGGTTTGGGGTAATGGAAGGGTTACAAAAGAGTATATGATGCCCCGACTGGTGTAGCTCAATGGGTTGGGCGTTGTTCTGCAGACTGAAAGGTTGCAGAGTTGATTCCAGTCAAGGCACATGCCTGGGTTGTCAGCCAGGTCCCCAGTTGGGGGTGTGTGAGAGGTAACTGATCTATGTTTCTCTCACACATTGATCTTTATCTCCCTCTCTTTCTCCTTCCCTTCTCTCTCTAAAAATAAATAAATAAATAAAATCTTTTAAAATTATTTTTAAGTGAAAATGACAAGATGAAGAGTATCTTCTGCAGAAAATAGAAGTTGTACTTGAAAATAAGATCTTTTAAAACTGCTTTTCTAGTGAGTGGAGTGGTAGATAGTGATTAAAGTTACCAATAAAAATGTGGCACAGGAATGATCCTTCAGAATAATTTTAATGGGACCTTTTCATAGAAGATTAGATCATATGACCAGGAAGAACCATCCCAGTTTTGGCCTTTAACTCAAAAATCAGTGAAGGCTTCAGGTGAATGATATTTCCTTGATCTTCAGTAATGGAGTTGAAAGTATTATTTGTGGCATTCTCCTCATTTTATCTTTTCTGGTGTTTCCACTTACCTTTAGGCTGGATATGGGAAGGCTTGGAACAAGTAATAGCAGGAGTAGGGTTCTTGCAAAAATTACACTATGGAAAAATTTTTCAATGTTATTTTAAATGTATATGACAGTGATTGTATTCATATATTCAATGATGCATGATCATTGAAGTATCTCACAGTATCACAGTTCCAGGCTTCCCCAGGTGAGTCCCAAGAAACCATTGTTATCCTTTTGGGTTTTTTTCCTGTTAAAATATCCCCTCTTGCCTTGGCTAGTAGCTCAGTTGGTTTAAGCATCTCCTAATACACCAAGGCTACAGGTTCAATTTCTGGTCAGGGCACATAGAAGAAGCAACCAATGAATGTATAAATAAGTAGAACAACAAATTGATCTCTGTCTCTCTCATCAATAATTTTTTTAAAAAGTCCCTTCTTTGTAGAGAATAGCAGACTAGCTCTTGGATTAGCTTCCACATCTGACAACCACAAACTCCAATAAAAATAATGTAGAAATTTTGCTGTAGGAAAACTTAAAGTGTGCCATTGTTTTGGGGAGGTAGGTGGGGTGCTAAGAAACTAGTTTTCCCTGTTTTTCAGTGCCTCTGATTTCGGGGAGCACTCAGGACAGGTGGGTACTTAAAGAGGAAACTAGATTCCCCGTTCTGTCCTGGGTCTCTGTTCAGGAGGACTCTCAAGTACAGGAGCTTTTGATGGAAATTCTAGCCATTATTTGCAGTTAAATATAGGAGGTGAAAAGCCAGAAGACAGGCCCTTTCCTAAATGTCCTGCAGCCTTAATCTTTTAAAGACTCCAGATACAGAGCTTGAAACATCCCAGACTTGAAATAGAGTGAGGCTTGTGGAGCCACAGGGACCCCTTAAGTAAGGAGTCCAGCATGTTCAACAGAACTATTTGTCATTTTTATTTAGCTCTTTTCCTTTCTAAAATGGTATAATTGTCAGTATCTTCCTACCCTCACCTCCTGTTGATAACTTTTATTTAGGTATGTGGTATGTCGTCTTTTAGCTCTTTTGCATGGTTTTTGGAAATGTCCTTGTTCCCACTTCCAGTAACAACTTTCTAAGCAGACAGGACTTTTTGATTTGGGGAACTGGGTTTTGGACACAGCTCTGTTCATTCAGGATCCAAGTTGAGATCTCTTTTTCAAGCTTTGACTGCTCGCTAACCTCAAGGCCAGTTGACACGTCACAACTGCTTTTACCACAGCATTATCCCCCACATCCTTCTAGAACCTGAGGAGGAGGAGCCATTTTCCCCCTGGAAATGAGGATTTTACCTTAATATTGCAAATCTCCAGAGCATTTCCAATAATGTCATTCCAGTTTTCCTACTAACGTTGGTTTTCATTCATGTTGAGTTGTTCAAATCAGGTCATTTGGCACTTAGGTTGGCAGTGAGAAAATGTCACAGAAACACTCACTGAATGTTGCAATGTTTAGAAAAGCAGGATATCCCCACTGTATAGCCAGCAGGGTTGTCCAGTTAACCCCACCATCCTAAGAATCCTGACTCGCCCTGCGTGCCCAGCTCATGCCTCAAACTTTCCCTAGGGAGCAGGAATCTCTCCGTCAGCCTCCTGGGGAGATTGGCAGTAGCTCCAGCCTAGCTCTGCTTTCTTTCCCTGGCTCTGGCTATGACACCCAGGTGAATCTGTATTGCCACCATCCTAAATTTTTCCAAGCCCACCCCCCCTTTTTAAAAAACTAATTTTGGGTGCTTAAAATGTGCAGGGCACCAAGCTAAATGTTTTGTCTAGGTTATTTCTTTTAATTCTTACCACAACCCTAGGAGATAGGCACTACTAATTATCCCCATTCTACAGAAAAGGAAATCAAGGGGCAGAGAAATTAAGTAACACCCCCAGGGGTCACCCAGTCAGAATTCAGGTCATGGGTTCTAGCAGGCTGATACCAAAGCACATCATTGGTCTCCACCACTCTAGTGTATTGCCTTCCCTGTGAGGTTCTGCCTCCTCTTCCCCTGACTTGTAGGGTCTTGGCTCACCTCAGGGTGTACTTAGCTGGATGGCAAAGCCAGTGTTCTCTGTGGCAAATGAGGACTTCGCTGTATAGCTCAACAGCCACAATTCCTGTTTTGAAGTTTGAGTCGTGAATGAATTCACATTTTCATTTTGCCCCTCTACTTTCATGAAGGAATGATGTAGAGCAGGTCTGAAGAAAGCTGGCAAATGGCCCTTCCAGGCCTCTTTCCACTGCTCTTGCTTAAAGTAAGCACTGCCCTGAGTACTGTTCCTGCCTCTTCCTGTCCTCACCACAATGGCCTGATCAAAGGGCTCTGTGAATGGAGCTCTTGAATTCAGTCTAGTGGAGTTGGTTTCTTTCTTTTTCCCAGATTGTATTCCCTAGCAGACACCGTGCCTTCCTTACAGCAGACCTCCTATCTTGGCCCATTTAGTCAGAGGCTCAAAAAGGATTAGGAGGCAGTCTCTAGAACATCTGGGTCTGCCCAGATCTGCTGGGACCAGTCCTGTAGTTTCCAGCTCAGAGTTTTGCTTGGGCTTTTACGTTTCTGCAGGCATTTCCCTGCATCCTCTAAAATGCTATTTCCCAGATGCTTCCTGACCTCTGAGGGGAGGTCCAGAGTCTGTCACTCTCCAGGGGCTTATTCCAAAAATAAAATATGAAATTCCTTGGGATTTAGGGGTGATTTAAAGAGTTGTGGCATTTGTTAGAACTCTTGTCCAAAAAGGGAATATTATCATTTAAACTAAAACCCCTCATGTTTTTTGTATCCTTTAATGAAGTGATTCTCAAAGGTGGCCCCTGGACCAAGAACATTAGCATCCCCTTGGAAATTATTAGAAATGTAAATGCTTGGGCCTCACTCCAGAGTGAACTGAATCGGAGCCTGTTGGAGCCCAGCAATCTTCATTGTAACAAGCCCTCCAGGTGACTCTGATGCACATTGAAGTGTGAGAACCACTGCTCTCTAAAGGAAAGGTTATCTCTTTTGGAGTCAGATTTGAGACTCTGATGAAAGCTTGGGGCCCTCTCACCTGCTTCACAAACCCCCTGAGGTCAAAGTTAAGAATCCCTGCTCTGGAACTCAGAGATTGTTCAAGCTCTGTGGCTTCCACCCTCTCAACATCACTTGGAGAAGGGGTGACCACATACTCCCCATTTGTTCTTCTATCTGTATGCTGTTGGTTGTCGCAGAGAGCGGGCAGCCCCTGCACCAGACAGCCCAAGAAAAGGACTTGCTGCTCCTGTGTGTGCTGTAACTATAGCCCTTGGCACTGACACAAAAACCAAACGCTCAGTCGTGGGGCACCAGGCCAGGAACCTGGGACCCAAAAGAAAAGTGATTCCTTCTCCTGGAGCTTGGAGTTCTGTGTCAGAGCAGAACTGCTAAAAACTGCTGAACTTCCTGTGACAGTCCTGGCTGGGGCGTGTCGACTGCAGCTAGAACTTAGTCAGCGGCAAGTCCTGGTTTTATGCCTGCTGTCCCTGGCTAATTGTGTGTAGCATCCCCATTCACTTGCACAAGTATCCTGGTTTGGATGACAGGTTTTATGGTCACCCATTTTCTCACCTAGCAGCCTCCTCACTGGTCTCCTTATTGCCCTGCTTGCCCCCTGAAACCCATTCTTCACACAGCAGCCAGCTTGTAAATGTAGTGATCTGGCCCCTGCCTAATTTTCCACTTTTCTCTCCTTTCTTTCATCATCTTAGTCATTTCTCTGAAGCCATACTAGACATCTTTCTGTATATTAAATACACAGAGCCCATTGCCACCTAAGGGTCTTTGGCTTTGCTCTTCCTTGTGCCTGGAATGTATTTCCCTCCAGATCCCCACATGGCTCGCCCTTTTATGTAAACAGGCTCCAACTTTCATGTTCTTGCTTCAAGGAAGCCTCCTCTGGCAACCCAAACTAAAGCGGCCCCTCCAATCACTCTCCCTCACTGCTCTGATTCAGTCTTCTTCCTAGAACTTGTCACTGTCCAAAATTGTCTTTTCTGTGTTCTTCTGTTGATGAGCTAATGCTGTGAGAGTGGGACTCATTAAGACATCCCCAGTGCTCATACTGGTCTGGCACACAGCAGATGCTCAATAAACATCTGTTCACTAAGTGACTGGACCCCAGTGATCCCAGGGCATTCCTGGATATTAGCTGTGCCTCTGGGGCTGGCTTCCTCATCCACCTTGAATGCAAGTACCATCATTCTGTTTCATCTCACCTTTGGTCCGCAGGTGGGAGAGACTAGGCTCTGAATATGAGATGATTTTCTCTGCCTGCTGCCAACCCTCCTTCGCTTCCTGTATCTCCCACTTCTGTATGGGCCTAAGCACGCCCTCTCTGTAGCTATCTCATCTCCAGATGAGGCTCTGGGGAAAGAACAGTGGTAACCCTGGACACAATAGATAGCTTAATGCCCACTCAGCCCCCAACTGCCCCCCAAAGCACAGTTTATTGGGGCTCTGGCCATTCAGCATGCACTTTGCAGCGAGGGGACCCTTGGCCACTAAGTGTATGATGGGCAGCATTCTTTTGGGCTTTTCCCGTGGTAAGCTGGGCACTTACTCTCTCTGGAATCCACTAGTTGAGGGAAGGGAGGAGACGAGCCATCCGAGGGGTAATATGCCCTGTTTCTGAATGCCGAAGGGCAGAAGGTGTCCAGAGAAATACGGCCTCCATAGAGCAACCAACGTCACTGATGATGTTTCACCATATCCTGGCTCCTCTCTCTCTGTTCCTTGGCCCCTCCTCCAACAACTTTCCCGGGAGGTGACAAAGAGTCTTCCTCCTTGATTCCAAACCTGAGGAGGAAATAATTTGCCTGCGCTCAGCTGAGTTTAAAGTTAATTTAGGCTCCAGCCCTAGCTGGTGTGGCTCAGTAGATTGAGTACCAGCCTGTGAACCAAAAGGTCACCAGTTTGATTCCCAGTCAGGACACATGCCCAGGTTGCTGGCCAGGTCCCCATTGGGGAGTACGCAAGAAGCAACTGATCGATGTATCTCTCCCACACTGATATTTCTCTCTTTCTCTTTCTCCCTCCCTTCCCTTCTCTCTAAAAATAAATACATAAAATCTTTAAAACAAAGTTAGGCTCCACAATAAATTTAGGGGTATGGAATATGAACTTAAATAACAAGGTCATACAGAGATAGGAGATAGAGTTTGAGAGTTTCCAACCAGCTCCCCATAAAATGAGTCCCTGATGCTCTTTGACTTAGTGGATTGAGCACTAGCCTGCAAACTGAAGGGTTGCCAGTTCGATCCCTGGTCAGGGCACCTGCCTGGGTTGTGGCCCCGTTCCCAATTGAGGCACGTGGGAGACTGACATTTCTCTCACACATCATGTTTCTGTCCCTCTCTTAAAACATAAATAAATATATATTTTTAAATGAGTCCCTGACGAGAACCAGGCTGCTACGTGGTAGGCTGAGGGAAAACTGGGAGATCATCACTCTGGAGGATTTCCAAGGCCTCAATTTGAGTCCTGATTTTTCGGGAAGGAGTGTGGAGATGGAGATTAAATAAAGGTATTGGGTTTGAAATCAGGCCTAGATGCAAATCCAGGCTTTCTCACTCACTAGTTCTGTGGCCTTAAATATCTCTACCTAACCTTCCCTAGTCTCAATTTCCTCATCTATAAATGGGATGAGTGCCTACCTCATTTAAGTGTTGGGAATATTAAATGAAATAATTTTTTTCAAGAGCTTATAGCACTGTTCTTGGCCCAGAATAATATTCAGCAAATGCTGTCCTCATCATTATCCTTTTTGTTGGAAAAAGGAGAGATGCATGTGGAACCTGAGTGGTCAATAAGTACACTGCCTCCAGCAACCAATGCATTCCCAGTGGAAGAACCAGGAAAGCAGCAGAAGCCTCGGTAGAATGATTAACTAGTCCGCATTAGAATGAAGGGAGGGGGACCCATTCTGATCCCTTGCTATTCAGCTTTTGGCCTACCCTCGTACCTTTCTCCTGCGAGCCCAAGGAAGATTCAGTCTGTGGCTCTCTCTCCACAGGCCTAGTTGTATACTGGACTTGATTTATTTTTGGTTTGTCACTTAGTGTCTCTGTTCCAGGCCTGGGTGGCTGAGGTTTTCTGGTGACTGAAGAGAGTCCTCTTTTGAAAAACAAAATTTGGTCTCAGTCTAGGGACTTTGCTTCCTTCTGGCTACATGCAACAGCATAGACTCTGCCATCTGCCAAGGGTGTGGGATGACTAGAGGTCAGTGCTGAATATTAATTCACCTGTTGGTCATCTAAGATAGCAGTTAATCAGCTACAGGAAACAGGTCTTGCGTAAGAAAAGGAATGGTTTGCCTATGGCAGAAATCCTTAGGTAAAGGATTTACTTAAGGATTTTTGCGGTCTGTAAAGCTCCTAAAATTTTTCATAAGAGTATACCTTTATGTTCAAGGTATAGTTTTCTGAGAAGAGGATCTATAGTTTTCTTCAAAACTTTCAAGTTATACAGCCCCAATACGTTCGTAATCACAGGTCCTGATCTGAGATTAGAGATGGAACCCTCCCCTAAGGAGTCTCTAAGAGGCTGCATCCTTCAGCCTCACTGACCAACAGGACTATTAGTTGCTTAAGCTTCAAGGAAAGAGAGCTACCCTCTCTACTGGACCTATCTCCTATTTTCCCCGAAATTTGATTGCAATATTAAACACTCTGAACTGCCATATTTTGTGCCAGATTGTAGGGGGGTACTGGTTTGGTGTCATCTCAGAGGTAGGACTGAGGGTTGGGTGACTTCACTGGGGTCTGTTTATGTTGTTCTCATTTGAGTGCTTGGTACCTAGTTGATATTTAGCCAGTTTTTGCATTGATATGGAGTCCTTTTCTTCCCTTCCCTTTCCTTTCCTTTCCTAGACATGAATCTAAGCTCCATAGTCCATTTTTTAATTTCCCAGAGACCAGTAGCTTCTCCTTTCCTCTGTAGCATCCTTTCATGAGGGGTCAGGTGCCTTGGTCTTATCCCCAGCTGTGCTTATTTACTCCTTACTCCTCAGCCTACAAATCCTGAAAGATATCTCTGAAGGAAATATCATCCCAGGGCTGCAATGATCCACACGGAGCTGAGGGGTCTCATGGAGGTGATTAAACCCACATGCTCTTCCCAAAAGCTCTCTACAAAGAGAAAATGAGGTCTGGGGAAGAGCTGCCTGAGCCACATCTGCTCTGTGAAGATGGACGTAAGGACTGGAGACTATGATGTCTGATAGAGAGGCAGCCCTCCTCCCACTCTTCACCCAGAGCCAGCAAAACTGTTTTTACTCCTTACATCTGCTTCAAGACTCCTGTCAGGCACCTTGTACCACTTAATCCAGCTGTTTTGAACTGGCTCTTAATAACTATGACTTGAGTTATCTCTTGATTGTAGGACTCTGGGGGTGATGAATAGGGAGTAGTCACCCTCCGGTGCTTATTTACTTCCTCCTGAACCCAGTCTTCAGAGAAGGAATTGTGAAGGAAAAGACAGGCCTTCGAGGCCATCTGGTCTCCCACTCTGCTCCCAGGCAAAACAAGCCACCCCTCAGTCCAGGCCAGCTGATCCTTTTAACCTTGTTAATGGTTCTATGGGCTATAGAGAGGCTTTTTATTTTTATTAAGTGTATAGGTCCTCTCCTTTATGGCTTTGTATTTCATAGTTTTTAAAGATTTCTCTCTCCCCAGAATAAACATTCTCCCATATTTCCTTGTACTTTTTTTTGGTAATTTCTTTTATAGTTGTATTTCTGTCTGGAATTTGTTTTCAGGTATGGTGTAAATTAGGGAATCTAACTTTTTTTTTTTTGCAGAGGGTTACATGCTGCTCGGAATTATTTATTCTACAGGACACCCTCTCTCCAGTGACTTGAAACACTACTCTTCTCATATTCAGACTTTCGTAAATACCTGACTCTAGATTCTTTTTTCAGTTGCATTAAACTTTTTTATATTCCTTATACCAGAACCACACCATTTTAATTGTTGTAGCTTTCGAGTATGTTTTTAAAGTACTTTTTATTTTTGTAAAGATTTTATTTTTTTATTTTTAGACAGGGGAAGGAGGGAGAAAGAAAGGCAGAGAAACATTAATGTGTGGTTTCCTCTCACGTATCTTCTGTTGGGGACCTGACCCGCAACCCAGGCATGTGCCTTGACTGGGAATCAAACCACCAATCCTTTGGTTTGCAGGCTGATGATCAGTCCACTCAGCCACACCAGCCAGGGATTGAGTATGTTTTGATGCAGTATATTTTTCTCCTTTGTTTTGTTTCCCCTAAATTGTTGTATTACTCTTACATATTTTTCCTTCTAGATGTATTTTCTAATCAGCTTGTCAAGTTTTATTTAACAAGTCCTGTTAAGACTTTGGTTAAGATCTTATTGGTTACATAAAGTAAATTGGAAGAGAGTTGATGTCTTTACAACATTGAGTCTTCTCATCCAGAAACAGAATGTCTCAACTATGTTCTTTTAAATATATATATATATATAATTGATTATGCTATTATAGTTTTCCCATTTTTTTCTCCCCTTTATTCCCCTTCACCCTCCAACCCCCCTCCAACCAGCATCCTCCACTTAATTCATGTCCATGGTTCATACATATAAGTTCTTGGGCTTCTCCATTTCCTATACTATTCTCACCTTCCCCCTATCTGTTTTGTACCTACCACTTATGCTTCTTATTCCCTATACTTTTCCCCTATTTTGCCCCCTCCCTATCCCAACTGATAACCCTCCATGTGATCTCCATTTCTGTGGTTCTGTTCTTGTTCTAGTTGTTTGCTTAGTTTCTTTTGTTTTTTTAAATATATTTTATTGATTATACCATTACAGTTGTTCTATTCCCCCCCTTCATTCCCCTCCACCCGCACACTCCTTCCCCCACCATTCTCCCCCCCTTAGTTTATAACCACGTGTCTCAAGTTCTTTAGATTCTATATTTCCCCCACTATTCTTGCCCTCCCCCCTATCTATTTTCTACCTACTGTCTATGCTATTTTCTGTACCTTCTCCCCCCTTCTCCTCCTCCCACTCCCCTGTTGCTAACCCTCCATGTGTTCTTCATTTCTATGGTTCCACTCCTGATCTAGCTGTCCTCTTGGTTTGCTTTTGTTTTAGGTGTGGTTGTTAATAACTGTGAGTTTGCTGTCCTTTCACTGTTCATATTTTTCATCTTCTTTTTCTTATATAAGTCCCTTTAGCATTTCATATAATAAGGGCTTGGTGATGATGAACTCCTTGAACTTGACCTTATCTGAGAAGCACTTTATCTGTCCTTCCATTCTAAATGAAAGTTTTGCTGGATAAAGCAATCTTGGCTGTAGGTCTTTGGATTTCATGACTTGGAATACTTCTTTCCAGCCCCTTCTTGCCTGTAAGGTCTCTTTTGAGAAATCCGCTGACAGTCTGATGGGTACTCCTTTGTAGGTGACTGTCCCCTTATCTCTTGCTGCTTCTAGGATTCTCTCCTTCATTTTAGTCTTGGCTAATGTAATTATGATGTGCCTTGGTGTGTTCCTTCTTGGGTCCAACTTCTTTGGCACTCTCTGAGTTTCCTGGATTTCCTGGAAGTCTATTTCCTTTGCCAGACTGGGGAAGTTCTCCTTTATTATTTGTTCAAATAAGTTTTCCACTCGTGGCTGTTTCTTTCCCCCTTCTGGTACCCCTATAATCCGGATGTTGGAACGTTTAAAGATGTCCTGGAGGTTGCTAAGCCTCTCCTCATTTTTTTGAATTCTCATTTCTTCATTCCTTTCTGGTTGGATGTTTCGTTCTTCCTTCTGGTCCACTCCATTGATTTGAGTCCCAGTTTCCTTCCCATCACTATTGGTTTCCTGGACATCTCCCTTCATTTCAATTAGTTTAGCCTTCATATGTTCCTCTAATTTGTGACTATAATCAACCAGTTCTGTGAGCATCCTGATAAACAGTGTCTTGAATTGTGCTTCTGAGAGGCTAGCAATTTCTCGGTCGCTTAGAGTTATCGGCTCTGGGACTTTGAGTTCTTCTTGCGCCATCTTTTGGGCTGCCCGTGCCTGTTCCATAGCAGGATCAGAGCCCTAAGGTGTTCACTAGAACTGGGCAACTAAGTCACTGAGTTGTGACATTGTATGTGGGGGCGGGGTCAAAGAGGAACAATGGTGTCTCGTCTGCCGCCCGCTGCCACAGCCCCCACTGGTGCCACAGCTGCCACAGTCACCGGGCCCACGAGTTTCATCCCACTGCACGCGAGTGTGCCACCGCCGTCAGCCCTCGCCCCCTGGGGCCTGCGTGGTCCATCTCACTGTGGGCGAATGTGCAAGCATGGTCAGTCTGCCCCGCACCCCAACTGGTTCCAGGCTGCCTGTGCGCCTAGGTCAGGGGATCTGTCCTGCCCAACCCTGCTCGCTGCTGGCTCCGCCCCTCTTACCGTCCCATTGAACTGTTAGATGTAGTCGGACTTCTGTATAATTCAATTTTCTGTCCTTTGGTTGTGTCTTGTTCTCCAAACCTTAGTTGTATTCAAACTTGGTTGTGGGAGAAGGCACAGTGTTTCCACCTATGCCTCCATCTTGGCGGAAGTCCCCTTGTTTTTGTCTTTTTAGGTTCATTTGTTGATAGTTGTGAGTTTGTTGTGATTTTACTGTTCCTTTTTAAATCTTTTTTTCTTAGATAAGTCCCTTTAACATTTCATATAATAAGGGCTTGGTGATGATGAACTCCTTGAACTTGACCTTATCTGAGAAGCCCTTCCATTCTAAATATAGCTTTGCAAGATAGAGTCATCTTGGAAGTAGGTCCTTGCCTTTCGTGACTTTGAATCCTTTTTTCCAGCAAAGTTCCCTTCTTGCCCGCAAAGTTCCTTTTGAGAAATCAGCTGATAGTTTTATGGGAGCTCTTTTATAGACAACTGTCTCTTTTTCTCTTGCTGCTTTTAAAATTCTTTCTTTATCTTTAACCTTGGACAATGTAATTATGATGTGCCTTGGTGTGTGCTTCCTTGGGTCCAACTTCTTTGGGACTCTCTGAGCTTCCTGGACTTGCTGCAAGTCTATTTCCTTTGCCAGATTGGGGAAGTTCTCCTTCATTATTTTTTCAGATAAGTTTTCCATTTCTTGCTCTTCCTCTTCTCCTTCTGGCACCCCTATGATTTGGATGTTGGAATGTTTAAAGTTGTTCTGAAGGTTCCTAAGCCTCTCCTAATTTTTTTTAATTCTTGTTTCTTTATTCTGTTCTGGTTGAATGTTTATTTCTTCCTTCTGCTCTAAATCATAGATTTGAGTCCCAGTTTCCTTCCCTTCACTGTGGGTTCCCTGTATTTTTTCTTTTATTTCACTTTGCATAGCCTTCATTTCTTCCTCTATTTTGCAACCATACTCAACCATTTCTGTGAGCATCCAGATTACCAGTGTTTTGAACTGTGCATCTGATAGGTGGCTGTTTCTTCATCACTTAGTTTTATTTTTGGAGCTTTGATCTGTTCTTTCATTTGGGCCATACTTTTTTGTCGGAGCAGGCCTATTACATTATAAGAAGTGGAGCCTTAGGTATTCGCTGGGGTCAGGTAACCTGCGTTGTGGCACTGTGTGTGGGGGAGGGGGGAGGGGAGGGAAAAATGCTGCTTGCTGTGCTCTGGCCAGCTTTCAGACACTTCCCCCACACCCACAAGTAAATTGGGCCCTTCTGCCGCTGATTCCAGGGTGGGTGGGTTTGTGTACATTCTAGAACCCTGTGCGTCTCTCCAACAAATTCTCCTGTGAGGCTGGGAGTTTCTCCTGCCACCATCCCCATAGATTTTTTGAGTCAGAGGTTTTGGTGCTTTATCAACTATTTTCCTAAAGGCCTCTAGGAGAGACATACTTCTTCTAACCCCTGCAGTCCCTCAGCATGTTTGGTGCAGTAAGCCACCTGATCCTTGTTTTACTGTGTCCTGTGATTCTAGCTTACTCATCCCCCTTTTCCACTCAGAGATGAATGAAACAATTGAGCATTTGCTTTTTCTCAGGAATTCCAAGCTTTATCTTTCCAAGACTCAGAAGAACTTCAGGGGAGTTGTTTCCCATTTTCAGAATTGCCCTTCTCATCTTGCTTCCTCAGGAATTCCAGTATTTCTAATCTAGAGTAGGACAGCTCGATGTTGTCTGTAGTCTGGACTTCCCTGAGAATCTGGTTGGCTTCAAACATAACCCCCCATTCTGACCTTTTCTCTTTTCAATTTGTTCCATGTAATTTTTTAAGTTATTTATTTATGTATAGAGAGGGGAAGGGAGGGAGAGAAACATCAGTGTGTGGTTGCCTCTAATGTGCCCCCTACTGGGGATCTGGCCCACAACCCATGCATGTACCCTGACTAGGAATCAAACCATTGACCCTTTGGTTTGCAGGCTGGCACTCAATCCACTGAGCCACACTGACCAGGCTGTTCCATGTAATTTATAAGCTTCATCCAGACAAGATAATATGTTGGAAGGAGTGGAAAGCTCACAAGGTATTCGAGGGAATAGCAATGTTACTGATTCTATACACCAGTTGCCCTCACTGAAGGCATGAGCTTATCATCCCAGATTTGCCATCAGGTACCATCTTATGATTCTACTCACCAGCCTGAACTCCACAGAGAATCTAGGAATTTCTAGCCATTTCTCATCCCTGTTATCTGTCATGTGCATCGGCCTCAAGAAGAAGGCCTCTAGGTCAGGCTGACTGCCAAAGACCGAGGAGTGAAGCAAGAAGGCCCTAGCCCTTCTGCTCAAATCTCTTTCAGGAACAGCAGTATCCATCTATTTTGTTGCCAGTGTGAAAGTCGAAAGGGCCAGAACTAGAGTTGTGTGGGCTTTCTGACCAGTGTGGTAGCCAGAAAGTAGGAAAACAAGAATGTGAGCCAGGGTCCAGGTCCCTACCTCTCCAGGAGAACAGCTGAGTGTGCTTTTAGGTCAGGTACAATAACAATGCAAAGAATAGGCAGTTTGCCCAGAGCATTTGCATATACACACAAGTACCCAGAAAGGCCACAGAACCCTGCCACCCAAACATGCTGGCCCAGCCATGTTCCTCTCTTGTTTCTGTATCCATTTGGCTGTCTCTGCATTACCTTGTCTGACTTCCAGGCTTCTCTGGGGCCAAATCAGCCTGAGTTACCACTAATATATCTCCTGTAGCCTTGACAAATCTTCACCTGCTGCTTAGATTTTAAGATTTTGAGTAAGGACTGTGGGATTTGTTGCAGTGATTGGAAAGTTACCTTACCATAAAACTATCACAGAAAATGATTGCTAGACATTTGCGTTTCAAAGGACAGAATGAGCCACTCCAGCAGAGTGAACCAATTTCAGGGGCAGAAAATCTGCCACAGTGGCTGAAAAGTTCTGGTACCACAAACAGAAGCTACAGTGTCTGGTTCCTCGAGATCTCACTTCCAAACACAATAAGCTGCGAAGAATTTTCCCTGGCCATCCCGCATCTACCCTCCCTGACCCCACCTCCAAGTTGCTCAAGACTTAGCCAGCCACCCAGTTGTGCGTGTCTAAATCTGACATCAAAGTCCCAGACAGGGAGAGGGATTGTCACAAGTAATTGCAACATCCCACAAGAATTTGGGAGTTAAAAGGAGCCAAACCTGGGCCTTCTCCAAAGCTTCCAGGTCTAAGCCCTTTGAGAACCACATTTGATCTGTTCCAGTGTGTTGACTGTAAATCCTTGTCTTGTGCCTGCTTGGCAGCTCTAGGGGACTCTGCAGGGTTCCTGTAGCCCACTGTGGTGACATTTATGACCTCCCTTAGGAAAGGAAAGAGTAAAGGACTACCTGCTATAAGCCTCAGGTTCCCAGAGTTGGTCTTAACCTTCTGAGCCATGCTCAGAACACTAGTCGAGGGGAGAAAAAGGGATGAGGGCTCCGACAGGCAGGGCACCCAGGTAGCTGCAAAGTGGGACTGAATGGGGAGGGGAAGAGGCACAGGCATGCTGACACACTGTTTCGTCCTTTCTCAGCAGGTCACCCTGCCTTTGCCCTCACTCTTACATGTTAACTCCATGACATTTTGAGATGATGTTCTCTCTTTTTCCATACAGAGAATAGCTACCTTCAAAGTGATAGCTTAGGCACAAACACAGTAGCTACTCCTGATTATCTCTCAAGACAGCCCAGTGTTATTGAGGAATACAAGAGGTTGTTACAAACTAAATATTATCGTCCTCACCATCGTGGAATAGTTAGCACTTAGTGACCTTTTACCTTGTGCACAGCCTCCTTGCAAGGCTGACATGGCTATTTCCCTATTTGACAGAGTAGGGGCCAGGCTCATTGAGGTCAAGTGGCCTGTTCCAGGCCTCCCAGTTAGTCAGAGGGGGAGCCGGGCCCCTGGGGGAATTGAGACATTGCCATGGCTCATTTTCTTCAGAAAGGAGTAGAAGGAAGCAGAGCCCAGTAAGGTACCTGCCAGCCCTGACAGTCTAAAACTTCCAGGCACCATTGGAAGATGCTTTCACACCACATTTTTCCTGGACCCCAGGTGTCCCACAGCTGACCCAGGCCCACCTGGACATGATGCCTCAGAAATTGGGAGGGAGTGGCAGGGGTGGAAGAGTTCTGTCCTAGTTCCTTAAAGAATTCTCCAGTCCTGCGGGCCTGCAGGACCCAGTGGGCATGTGAACCCTGCTTCCCTCCTCCCAGTTCTCCAGTACTTCAGGGGTGAGGCTTTATCTGAGAGGTGAGTCATTCCTTACTCTGCCACTCTGGTCCTAACACAGGTCAAGGTCGATACCTACTTGAAGGTCAGTGGTCCTACTGTCCCTCAGCCCAATTTCTTTTCAGCACAACCTAATTTCTCTCTCCTCTGCTGATTTACATGGCAGGTTTATTTAATTAGCCAGAGGTGAGTCAAAGTGCAGCTTGTCCTCAAAGTTAATTAATATTTACTGAGCCACTACACAGTGATGCCAAGACTGGATTGTGTCCTCCATATCAGTTTAGGGCACACTTGTGCCTGGCTGGGATTGGGAATCAGAACCAGTCAAAAAGTAGAGGTGATGGCTCTCTGAGCTGCTGTGAGGAGCACATGGGGCCAAGCACCTAGCACGTTTACCACAGTTCCTGGCATATATTAGGGACTTGGAAAGTGATAGCTCTGTTTGTAAATTGTAAATGGACTGGCAGGGAGAGGTGGCTGGGAGACAATCTTCACCTCTGGGGCACGTTCCAGAGGAGCAAAGGGTGATGGTTAGTGGGTGCTACAGGGGACACAGACCCTCAGGCACATTCACAGATGAAATGAGGCATGCTTCTCCCTGTTTTCACCAGGTCCCTTGTAGAAGAGGGAGAAATCGGGAGTGGCTGACCTTGGAGGAATTCGAGCAGACCATGCAAATGGAGGCTCTCCTTCATCTGTGATTGTATTGGAAAGGGAAGGAAACCTGGCCTGGGCAAAGGATCACTGGCCTATGCAGTCTCCACCAGGCCAGGACCCCTCCCCACTCCTCTCACCCCATCCCTGAACGCAGCCCCACCCCACTCTTACACCCAGAGACGTTTGGTCTAGATCTGAGCCCTTCTTCTAAATGGTGCTTCCTTGGGCCCTCTCCTCTGGAGCACCCTGACAAAACCAGTACTGTGGCAGGATGCGGTGACTGTGCTTTTCCTCTCCCTCTGCCTCCTCTGGGGCGGCCACGCCTGATGGGCATCTCACAACCTGTCCTGTCTGACCGCTGGGCTGCAGGAGAGCCCCATTGCCCAAAGTTCTCTTGGCAGTTGCCAGCTCTAGACAGCCAGCCCCCAACTCTGGGCTCATAAACTGGGCGTCTCAGTACTCCCCGTGGAAGTGCCAGCATGGCCAGTGCCTGGGTGTCTGGGCTCCTTAATCTCTGTCTGCTGGGGTCAAGGTTGGGGGTTACCATCAAGCAGCCCAGCCCCAGGTATGGACAGGCCATTCTGGAAGTCAAGGTCAAGTGGGAAGACATACTACTGAGACAGGACCCAATGCTGTCTGTCTCCAGCTGCCAGAGACAGCATTGGTTCTTTTAAGTCAGAGACAGAGGCAAGCCTTAAGACCTGGACAGATTTGGGCAGGAGGGCAAGCCTAAAAGTTTCATTATGGGTTTGCCACATCTGCACAAAGCCAGAGGCTGGGTGGGAAGGGTCTCCCCTGTTATCTGAGGTGACTTGGGTAAGGAAAATGGAATGGGAAATGGGCAGAAACTGACACAGCCAAACTGTCAGCTCCTGCCAGCTCTGGTGAGCCTGAGGTTCTAAGGCCCCCTGCTGGACCCTCAGACAGGTTCCCGCCCTTTGGCTACCTCCTCCCCAGAGGCAGACTGGTCCTTCCTTTTGGTCCCAGAAACTACTTCATGACACCACCACCACCACCTACCACACACACACACACAAACACTCTTGTTTAATCTTATTTCCTTTGGGCCTAGCCCACAGCTGCTCCCTCTCCCTTCCATAGCCTGGTCTTCTTCCCCCACGACAAAAACCACTGAATCTAATCCACATGTGTTTTGTTTGTTTGTTTGTTTGTTTGTTTGTGGGGGGGGTGGTAGCATACAACCCAACCTCCTCAGGGAGCCTGGGTTTCCCACCTGCGCCTGCTGCCTCTGGAGTGGTGCAAGTGGCGGCCTCCCGCAGCCAGCTCCTCGGAGCAGATTCTGCTGCTGCTTCCCAGAGGATCTTCCAGCCTCCAGCTCTTGCTTCCCAGTCTCTCCTGTTGCAGAGCCCACCTTTACTGGGCCTCTTGGTTGATCCCTGCCCTGCCCCCGCTCCACTCCACCCCAGTCCTGACACCATTCCTCCACTGCGCTCCAGCCTGGACCAGGAATATTTTCCATCTCTCTCCCACCTTCCCTCCCTCACACCTTCTCTCTCCCCTGTCCCCCACTTCCAAATTCTGTCCACTTGGCAAGTTCTGATGTCCCCAGTGTTCATATTCCAGCCCATCCCCACCATGCCCTCCCCCGAGGTTCCTGCTGCTAGGTCACTTTTGGGCCAGTAGTCTGAGTGCATTTGTCTTCTGAGATTGGAAGCACCCGCAGGGCAGGGACTTTCACCTCCTACAAACCCTTGCACCTGGTTAGGCAGTCTGGACTTGCTGAATGCTGACCCTCCCTAATGACCTCCTAGCATTGGCTCAGAGGCCTCTGCCTGCCCACCTCTGAGGAGTGGCAGGTCTGGATGTGACTGGGCGGGTCAAGAGTACCATTGTCAGGTCGCTGCAGAAGGAAGGAAGATGCGGGACGTTTCCCAGAATGGGTGTAAACAAGAAGGAGGCTTTTCTTTCCAGGGAGGTTGAGTGAGAGGAGAGAGGACCAGTCTGGAATGAGGTCTCCGGGTATCAGTCATCACACTAGTGGAGAAGCCCATGCCGGGTATGGAGGACATGGATCCAGGGGAACCCCCTGATCTTACAGTTGTCTTGTTCCTTGGTCCCTCCTTACTCCTAAGGGTGTCCTGCCTCCGAGTTCTCAGCCCCAGGACAGATTCTCGGCGTGACCTCGGGCGGCACCCAGTGCTGCTGTGGACAGCTCATTCTGTGGCAGTGGCAGTGGCTGCGGGCGCCCCTGGCAGGTCTCAGGCGCCGCCAGGGGGCGAATGGGGTCCCCGTTGGCTCTTGGGACGCCGGGCTCGCCGGCGCTGTGCTGCACTCCAGAGAGGCCCAACCAGGGAAGACGCGTCAGAACCTCGGGGCGCTAATTCCAGCCCCGCCCGCAAGGCAGCCTGGTGGCTCTGGGTGCCCCCGGGCCAGGGCGAGGGCGCAGCCTCGGTGCGCCCACACAGATGGCCGGACCAACAGTGAGCCCACTCAGCCCGCACAGGGTACTGCCTGTGGGCCCGTCGCTGGACAGTCCTCTTGGCAGCCCGGGCTCTGCTCTCACAGCCGCCCCGATTTTAGGGCGGAAGATTGAGTAGGCCGCGCCCCCGGGGTGCCGCAAATGGAGGAATTTAAGGAGAGGGCGAAAGAGGAGGCAACTTGGCTCTCTGCCTTCTCCCCACCTCGAGAAGCCAAGTCGAAAAGCGGCAGCGGGAGGTAGACAGGCAGGTCTCCGCGTACTGGGGCTTGGTCGGCGGTGCTTGCGGAGAGACCCCGACCCCGCGAGAGGCCGGCCGGGCGCGCTCTCCCGGTACCTGCCCCCATCAGAGCATCTCTACCTGGTGTGAGCGAGCCGACCTCCACAATCCACACCACCCCGGTAGCAGACCCCTACTGAAAGGGCCACATTTGCTTTAATGAAAACAAAACGAAAAAAATGGGTTTACAATTGTATCTGTTGTCTCCTCTTTGGGTCAGCTCGTGGTGAGGACCGTAAGTCGGTAAGTCTCTAGGGCTGCAGCTCCGACCAGACCTGCTCCCTACCTCTCCTACCCGACCATTATTTATTCCCCTGATTCCCCGCCCGTGGCACTGCGGGGTATCTTTCGACTTGATGAGATGCCGTTTCCATAGGAAATTAGTATTAATACGTCCTTTGGAACCCAAGTCAGACTTTTTCAAAATGCGGGGCTGCCAGAGTTGGTGATAAACCTTTTGTCTGAGTTTTTAAAAACTCTTTGTTCCCACACACTAGCCAACATCCATGCTAGGCAAACCATTGAATAAAAAGAAGTCACGTTTATATTTCATTTCAAGGGGAGTCTGAAATAGTACGCCTCCACTTGACTGTCAGTCAGTCACTTGCATTTTGTTTTGATTTGGTTGAATTAGGTTTGGGGATTTTTGCAACCCTCAAAGCAACAGCTAAAGGTTAAATTACGTCTCAAGTGCTGGTGTCAAGCCCTAACATTTATCCCAGGTTTCGGCAGCAGGCGTCCCAGGGCTGGTATCTGTGCCAGTCTGTATTCCGATTCCCACTGGTGGGGTCGATGCTCAGACAGCCCCCTGGAGGAGGTCGTGCTTAACGGGCCTGGGCCCTGCCAAACAGGAGTCCCTGAGACCGGACCGGTTTGTCCTCTGAGAGGGCTCACTCTGAGATGCAGGGTTGAGCTGCAAACTCCAGACTTCAAACTTCCAGACCTGGGTCCTAGAGATGCCACCTCCTCTTCAGGCCAACTGGATGGTGGAAGAAGGGCCCAGAAGTTTATCCTCAGGTCAGAGGGCCTGGGTGACTACCGCCGTGGGTGACTGTTGCTCACCTCCCAGCACACAGCACTTGCTGTCCTCTGCCTGCTGACAGTGCAGGGGGTCTACTCCAAGCCCAGCCCAAGACTCCACAGCAGTGCCCTCTGTGCTTCAGTTCCCTGTATCTGAGACACCTGGCTGGGTGAAGGCAAGGAGTGGCCTACAGTCCAGACTCCTGTGTGACCACAAGGCCCGCATGTCTAAACAGTGGCACTTGGGGGAGCCCTGTTGCCAACCCTACACCTTCTGTGAGCTCTCCCAGGGGAGAGTGCTTGCCAGGCAAGACTCCCACAGAGCTTCCCTATTCACCTGAATACAGCAACCAGCCTGGAAGAGCACCCCCAGTTCAGCCCACCTGAGGCTTCACCTCCCATCCTCTTCTTGAGTTGACACTACCCCTCCCCTTTCTCGGCCCTGCTGGGGACCCCTTTGTTCCCAGGAGAGCTACCTAGAGAAGGCATCAGCAGTGGGAAGTGATAGAGACATGAGTCCCATAAACATACCTACAAAGGCTTCTTGTGATCCACCATCACAACCAATGAGTCTTCCATCCTCACACAATTTAGGGGTATCGTTTTTGTGCCAGGGGTTTGGGGTACCAAAATGAATAGGAAGCAGTCCCTGCCCTTGGAGAGCTCATAGTGTCTGATGGAGGAATTTATTCTTTAACTCCTTGATTCACCAAATGTGTATTAAGCACCTCCTATGTGCTAGGCCCTGTGCTAAGTGCTAGGAAGACAGTGATGAAGACAAGCATAAACCCAGCCATACCACTAGTACCACCCTGCAGACTCACAGTCCCTAGGGGAGACAGACATGATCAACCCGCCTAGCAAATACAGAATTATAAGCCATGGTAAAGAAAATCACAGGATGCTTTGAGCACACGTACAGAATGGGGGGAGAGTAGGAACCAGTCTGTGTGGGAGGGGCCTAAGGAGGGGACTGACTGGGTCACACACCTGGCAGAACCTGGTATGGTGCTTATCTTCCTCCTGAAACTTGACCTCGGAGCTTCAAGAAGTTCCCTCCATATATCCTATCCCTCCCCCCTCCCCTGCCCCTCCCCCAGGAAATCTGCCAGCCCCTCCCTATGGCCCTCTGTGAGGATGCCAGGCACCTTTACTTGCTGCCTGTTGATTGGTGGCAGGAGGCTGCAGTGCCCCATGTGGTCACTGAAATTTCCAGGACAGCCAAGGGGTGGGGTTTCTGGCTGCGGGGCCCACTTTGGCCTAGCCTCCTGATCTCCACGGGAAGATCTGGGGTTGGGGCATTTAATGAAAGAACCCGAGGAAAAAATATGAAGAGGTTTGGCACATTGACATTTGTACCCTTCAACCCCCAGCCCCACCACTCCACTCGTTCTCTGGCTTCTTATTATGCAGGCCTGTCCAGGATCAGTCCCCTACCTTATCCCTCAGAAGAGGGATGAGGCAGCAAAACCCCCAGACTGGGACTTATCCAGCTGAACAGGCACCCCAGATGCCTGCATTCACTTGACTTTGGCTTCTCTCCCACATTCGGGCTGGGTCTGAGGGGGACGGCTACCCTGCTTCCAGGTAAGAACTGTACTGGCCAGATGGCCAGGGGGCCTTACCCGGGAACACCAGTACTAAGGCAGGAGGCAGTCCCTCCATGGCCCACTCCATTCCACCGCACCCACAGCTCATAGAAGGCTGAGGATCTCTGTGCTCCCTCGGAATAGGGGTGCAGGGCCCCTCAGTAGGGCCAGTTCCTCACCACAGTGCCAGCACCACTGGAGGTTGTCAGAGAGGGTGCTAAACACTGCAGAGAGCTTGACTCCGCTTTAAGGAGGGGGCTGTTATCCTCTTTTGCCCCCACCCCACACTAGGGCCCCATGTGGTCCTGCTGTTTGTCTTTGCCTCTTCACGTCCAAAAGCTCAGGGGGGTCTTGCTGCATCTTCCCCACGTGAGAAACTCAGGCGGGTGGGCAGCCCTGCCACTCGAGGACCGAGTGCCCTGGCCTGGAGGCCATGGGCCTCTCCAGATGCTTGAGAGTGGGGAGGACGCATGTCTGGCCAAAAAAAAAAAATGATGACAAGGATCACACCCCACTTACTGTCATCCTTCTGGCTTTCTACTGAGGACTCTCAAAGTTTTGTCTCCATAGAGCTCCTCGGCTTTAAGGAGCAACAGCGTGGCCAGGGCCACCAACTGGCCTCAGTCTTTCCTCTTAGTCTCGTCTGGAAAGGACTCCAGGGTGGCTTGTCTGTGAATACCAGGGTCCCTCAGCTGATATAAGTGCCCATATTGCTGCCACAGGTTAACCAGCAGCAGCCTATGGAGATGAAGGAGCTTAGACCCTCTGGCAGCTGTGCTCCCTGCATTTTGCTTCATTTTGTCCTTATAGATGTGGATGAGACTGGGGTGTGTGTCTTGGGGGTGTGAGTGTGAAACCCCTTGCATGACTCCATATAGTGAGGCCAGTGCCTAGGACGTAGTACCTGCTTTGCTCCATGGCCCAGGCCTTTGGGGATGTGGGTCTCTCAGCCTCTCCCTTCCTCTGCCAAACAGTCCACATTTGCAGTGGCTACAAAGCTTTGTAGCTGGATTCGGTTGCCCCTGTAACCCCCAGCATAGAGAGAAAGACTGCTGCTGGGATCGTTGCCCATGAGTCAGCTCTATGGAGACAAAACTTTGAGAGTCCTCAGTGGAAAGCCAGAAGGATGACAGTAAGTGGGGTGTGATCCTTGTCATCGTTTTTTTTTTTGGCCAGACATGCGTCCTCCCCACTCTCAAGCATCTGGAGAGGCCCATGGCCTCCAGGCCAGGGCACTCGGTCCTCGAGTGGCAGGGCTGCCCACCCGCCTGAGTTTCTCACGTGGGGAAGATGCAGCAAGACCCCCCTGAGCTTTTGGACGTGAAGAGGCAAAGACAAACAGCAGGACCACATGGGGCCCTAGTGTGGGGTGGGGGCAAAAGAGGATAACAGCCCCTTCCTTAGAACCTGGTGGGCCTCTCTCTCCTCTCATTGCAGTTAACTGAGCTCCTCTTTAAGGTCTTATAAATGTTCAACAGATTCAGACTCTGTTAGGTTAGACAGCAGCATTAAAGTATCCTGGGTAGGTGCTGGGCACACAGTAAGGGACAGGTAATGATACTGGCAGTACTACCAGTTATTATTCATGTAGTACGTGTACTCTAAGCTTAATGCATTACATGAATTTTATTACTTAATCTTTATCACTTTCTAAGGAAGACCTGCTGTTGTTATCCCCATTTTATAGCTTAGGAAACTGAGGCTTGGAGAAATGAAGTCATGTGCCTGAGATCACACACGGCTAGTTAGGATTAAAACTGAGACCTGTCTGCCTCCAGGATTCATGCCTTCCATCACGCAGAGAAGGGGCGAGTGCCAGGCTGGCCTTGTTCGGTGGCCAAGTTTATTCTGCCTTCACACAGATGGTCTTCCTGGTGTTGGGGAGGGTGGCCCAGGGGTGGGCCGTGAGGCCTCCTGATGTCAAGGCAACAGCTGGCCTGCTCAAGGATTCCATGTTTCTGATGGCCAAACTTGCAGATGCCTGGGCTGACCCTCATCCCCACCTTGGGCCTAAGTAATGACTTCCCAGGCTCTGGCACCTTGGAAGCAGTCAGTCACAGATTGAGGACACGCCCATAAAGCCAGAGACACCCCCTGAACCCTAAGTCAAACAAACATGTGGGCAGAGAACCCGCCACTCATTTGGCCTGTGTGCCCAGGAGATCCCCCTGGACACCACTGCCGCCTCCTAGAACTGCCCTCCTGTCTTCTGCATTGCAGAAGGGAATGGGGTGGAGGCAAGGGGTACAGAACTGCAAATAGGGTGCCACGCCAGTACCCGAACCTGCCCTCCCCTCTCCAGAGGAGATCATGGACCTTTAAGAAAGAGAATTGCCCTTTGTCCAGTGTGGCCAGGGGAGGGAAGGAGCTCTTTATGGGGATTATTACATTTACTCCTTAAAGCCACCCTAACAAGGTGATGAGATTATTCATTTTATAGAAGAGGACACTTGGGTCAAGGTCCCCTGGCTGGCAGGTGGCCCCATGTTAACTCCTCTGCTGCACAGCCTCCATAGCCCTTAGCAGGCTGGGACAAGGTGGGTGGGTTTGAGCAGAAGTGGAAGGGGGCCTAAAATCCAGGACGGACAGAGGGGAGAGGCAGGCTCTGGCGTGGGAAAAGCACTGGAGGGCAGGAGTCACACCCCCCCCTCTCCGCCACTCCCGCATCTCCCATGAACTATGGACTCAAAGCCACAAGGTTGACTCATTGATTGATCCCAATTGAGCGCCTTCCACATGCAGGTCCTGTGTGTGTGTCCCAGGGCCCAGCAGTGGCACTGTCCCTGTCTTCGGGCAGGCTGCAGTGGTGAGAGGGGACAGAAAGCTAGCACTCGAGACAGAGACATGGAGGGACAGCCAGCCTAACCTGAGACTGGGAGGGGTCAACTAGGATTCCTGAAAAGGAGTCCTAAAAAAGGAATAAAAATAAATTAGTGAGACAAAAGAGATGACGGGTGGCAGGGGCAGAGCAGGCGCTATGAGCAGGAGGGCTCAGGGAAGCCGATGTCCTTCGAGGGCTGCTGAGAAATGGGGGGTGAGGTGGGCAGAGGCAACAGGAGAGGATTGTGTGAGCCAGAACTCACAGGCCTTAAAGGCAAGGCCTATGAGTTTCCAAGCCTGAGGAACCTGGGACAGCCAGACGCCCTCGCACCATCTCTCTTCGGACATCACTGAGAACCAGACTGGGAACATTCCAGCCTAATCAGAGCTCAGATCGAGAGCACCAGAGGCCTGGAGGCTTCATACACAGGGTTGACTCCACCCGAGCGTTTGCCTGCTCCCTCGGGCAAGACTGGAGTGGGGACTTCCAGATCCTCTGGGCTTTCTCCAGACCCTCAGAATACTGGAGGTCCAGACTTTTTCCATCTCCAGATTCTAGGGGAACTGGGTAGGGATGGAGTGGAGAAGTTTGGAAATGAAGCCTGAAGCCCCATCTGTGGGAGGAGCTGAAAGATCCTGCTTGAGGAACCTGACTTTGGAGTGATCCCCGGTTCTCAAGAGCCTCTGCTCAGGTCGATTATTTTTGGGAAGGGCTGAAGTGCAGGATTTCAGCTCCCACCTGAATCCAAGCCTGCACTGCCACCCTCCCCCAGGCCCATCCCCAGCCTGCTCTCAGCAGAAGGGCAGGACATAGGCTAGGATATGGGAGCAGCAGCCCCCGAGCCTGGAAATGGGGTGTTGAGTGGCCAACTGGACAGCAGCATCTGATGCTCTTAATTTTTATTTCTTTGTTAAAGCATCCATTCTTTCATTATGCACATAGATAGCATCAGGCTTTTGAGGGCAACTCTTTTCCTAAGGGGGTGGCAAGGGGTGGGGACAGATGTTTTAAATACACTGCCCAATTTCAGCCTGAGATTAAAAGATAAAGATGGGGCTTTCCTCTTGAAACACTGGAGAAGCTCCTCTGTCTCCTCACTCCACCTCCAGCTCCTTCCTTCTCCTCTCTCTTGCTGTCTCAGGAAAGCAGGTCTCTGGCACTGACAAAAGTTAAAGACAGAGAAGCAGTGAGAGGAAAGGAAGAGAAGTCAGGCTGCCACAGGCTAAGGGGTCCCATCTCACAGACTGGCAGGACACCCACGTTCTGGTAAGTGGGCGTAGGCTGTTGGTGGGTGAAGTGGGGGAGGGTGACTCCCTTCCAGAACCTCTGAGCTTCCTGTATCAGACCCAATGACCTGGTGTTATTATCAGTGGGACCAGGCAGGGATGAAGCCTCCAGGTGACCTGGCTGACACCCCCAGGAGGCTGGCCAAACTCTGCACAACTGTCTTCTCACCAGCACCCCTGACAGTGCAGCAGCTGCAGCAGCCGCAGCGGTGGCAGAGGTCATGCGTTCATGCGTTGAGAGCTTGCTGGGGGTGTCTACTTGTGCATTTTTGATTCATTTTCTTTTTAAATCCCCACAGATCTCACGAGAGTTTAATTAGTCCCATGTTACTGTTGGGCCAACTGAGGCTCAGACACATTAAATGACTTCCCAAAGTCACAGTTGTTCATGACAGGGTCAGAACTCAAACCTGTTCTGTCTGAATCCAGAGCCTACAGAGGGTGGAGGAAGCTCAGCCAACGTTGCCCTTCCTTCACGTTGGCTCGCCCACAAGCCCGAGACCCACAGGACAGCGTCTTCTACACTCTGCAGCCCATCATCCCTCTTCGGCCTGGAGCCCAGTTCTGCCCCAGCTCCTTGCTCATCCTCCCATAGCTGGGGAGGAAGCAGGTGAGCCTGGGAAGCTTCTACTGCTCCTCCACCCTCACCCCCACCCCCACCTACTACTTGGGTATTTCATGGGGAGGGGAGCAGGTAGCACAAGGGAAGGGAGCTGAGCTCAGCTTTGCACTCTGACTGGGCCAGACCTGGCCGGCATCAGAGTCATACACATTCAGGCCAGAGTTTCTGTGGTCACTTCCGGTAGTGAAGATTATTGCATTCCAGAAGGAAGGGGAGAGAAGGACGGGGCCAAGCCCAAAGGGCCGAAGTGAGTGAGGGAGCGAGTACCACAAAATCCTGAGGTCACAGGTGAGCAGAGATGTGTGGCTCAGGCTGGCAAGAAGGCATGCCAGTATTCTGTAGGTGCATTAATGCATTGAGGGCTAGGCCTCAGCACCCACCTGCCCTGAGGGGGGGCACGGTTCTCTCCTGCCTCCCCACTGCTGCCTGCTCTGATCCCACCATGGCCAGGGCACCTGAGACCACCCCCCCACCTCCCAGCAGCACAGATTCCGGAGTCAAAGGAACCTAGGTTTGAATCCTGGAGCCTGACAAAAGTTACTTAACTTCTCTGGGTCTCAGGTTCCTTAGCTCCGAACTGGCAAAACCTGGTAATAAAGGGACTAATGAAAGAATCTGTAATAATGCTATGTTTATTCAGTGTCCACTGTGTGCCAGGGTGTTTCACGTATTAGCTCACTAAATTCTCAGAACCACCTTGTGAGGTTGGTGCTATTATCATTGCCCCCATTTTATAGGCACAAGTATAAGGTTTAGGTTAAGTAATTTGCCAAAGCTGGCAAGCTGCAGAGCTGGAGCAGGTCCCAGCCCAACTCCAGAGTCTCTGCCCTCGGCTGCTCCATGAGCCTTCAGAACCACTGGCTTACTCCTGGCCCACTTTGCAGAGGGGCTGCAAGACTCCCTGATGGCCCCAGAGGCTGCCCCTCTGGGACCTTTTTGAACCAGGGGCAGGCTTCTCCTGGCTGCCTCCCTGAAAAGTTCTTTCTCCTTCCCCAGAGCTGGGGCTGGGGCTCTGACGCAGTGTGGGCACATCCCCAGATGACACAAGTGAAGGTGGCAGATCTCAGTAGAATCCTGTGTGCTTGGATGGGTGTGGGGGGTGTTTGTTTTTATTCTTTTCCCATCTGGCCATTTGCCTGGTCCAGAAAAGGCCAGAGGTTCCAGTGGGTCATCAGAATGGTCCCCAGAAAGAGACATTTTAAGGGAGGGGTTTTCTTGACTAGTTTCTCACCTCCATCCTTCAGCTTCCAGCCCACAAGTCACTTCCTGAGGGAACGGCTCAGGCCTGGCCTGGCCCTTTATCCCAGGAAGAGTATGTATCAGTGCTATGTTACTTTAATCACCATCTCCCCTTCAACCCCAGGACCGGGTGTTTCTTGAGGGCAGAGACAAGATGACTTTGCCCCCCACTGTCCCTAGGACTTGCTGGCTGGTACCTGACACATGCATGTTAAACAAAGGCTTGCATGGGCCATGGTGTCTCAGGGAAGCTGAGGCAGTAGGAGAATGTCCCCAGTGGCGACGGCACCTGAGGCATGTGTGACCCTGACCAGAAGGTAAGATCTACTACCCAGAGAGATGGATGGGCCCCCATCAGCCTCAACTTCCAGAACCAGTACACAGAAAAAAACAAACCAGAACAGACACGGGACAGGTCTCAGTGGGACTGCCCTTCAGCCCCAGACCCCTCACCTCAGCTGGTACCTGCCTTAAGCACTCAAGCTTTGGCCTCTGGGCAAGTCCCTCTCCAACAACAGCAACTGCAGTAATGACATGGGCCAATAAGCACTGAGTGCCTACTGTGCCCTAGGCCCTGTGCCGAGCCCCACCCAACCAGTATCTCTCAGGATCCTCGAAATGGCCCCAGGAGAGAGGTGTCATTTTAATCCCCATTTTACAAGTGAGGTAACTGCCCCAGAAAGACTGAGCGATGTGTGCAAAATTGCCCAGCAGGTGCACGGTGAAGGTGAGATTGTGAAGCCAGGTGGCCAGGGCCCAGAACCAGAAGTCTTAACCTCAAAACTCTTCTGCCTCCAGGACACGCCTCTCTGATTTGATAGTCTGGGGCAGGTGTGCCTGTTCAGGGGGCCTGTACTCTGCCTGTATTTGCATATGCTGAATTGTCAGGAACCTGAAGCCCTATTCCTATTCAATAGGGCACCGGCTCATTTATTATGTTGACAAATATTTATTGAACCTACTATGTGCCAAATCCCATACTAGGCACTAAGGATGTATTGGTGAACAAAAACAGACCAGTCCCTGATCTTATGGAGCATATATTCTAGTGGAAAAGAATTAAACAAATTTGTGTCTGGTTACGAATCACAATACGTGTCAAAAAGGAAAACTACGGCTGGCTCTGAGAGAGAACAAGAGCATAATTTAGATGGTGTGGGGAATGGGTACGCTTTCAGAAATGACATTTATACATTTAAGTAACCAATCAATCAGCCAATTGATTAATCCAGCCTGGAGAGGCAGTCAGGTTCCACCTGCTGCCACCTGCAGAGTAAAGAGGTTCCCCTGGACTTTCCATCAGGGAAAAGTACTCTAGTCCACGGCCATTTTGCTGATTTCTGGGAGTGCGCCTGAGAGTCCAGATCCCAGCGAGTCCAGAGTGAAGGGTGAGGAAAAGTATAATCTAACTTGGTTTTTTGGATAAAGTATAAAGGGCAGCATCCTCCCACGCCCTGATGAGTGATTGAGCGGCCAGCTTCTTACCTCCCTCACCGCCCTCAGGAGTGTGGCACTCTGCTGCCACCTGGTGGGCATAACAGACCACTCAGCCTCGGGTTGGATCCAGAATTGCGGTTCCTTCAGGCTGGCGGTGACCGAAAAGGGAGGCAGTAGGTTTGGGTGACTTCCTGTCAGGGGGCGGGGATGGGGAGAAGGATGAGGGTGGTTGGGGAACTGCTGCTTGAAAGTCAACTGACTGGAGACCGACAATGGCCCCATTGTGTCTGAGGCCTTGACCTTGATTTCCTGCCACCCTCATCTCCCGGTGTGGCATCACCCGGGTCTGATTGGCCTGTAGTCCGCTCCACGATAGTGGGCGGGGCCTGGGGCTGGACACTAAGCCATGGGCTCCCAGAGGGCCGAGACGCGCGACTGGTCCGGCGTCCGGAGGAAACCCTGGGAAGGCAGATGGGGCAGTGGCCCACGACTCTCAGAAGCTGTTCCCTGTTTTCTTTGAAAGGCAGTGCGGTATAGTAGTTACAGACTGGAATCTGCTGTCTGAGATGCGGCTCCAAATTCGTTAAGGGATCCTTGGTCACAGTCTTTACCACCACTCTGTCTTTGTTTTTTAAGATTTTATTTATTTATTTTTAGAGAGAGGAAGAGAGGGAGAGAAACATCAATATGTGGTTGCCTCTCGTGCGCCCCCTACTGGGGACCCGCAACCCAGGCATGGCCCTGACTGGGAATCCAACCGGCAAGCCTTTGGTTTGCAGGCCGGCAATCAATCCACTGAGCCACTCTAGCCAGGGCCTATTTTATTTTTCAAGTACACACAAATGATTACCATTCCCATTGTAAAAAAATATGACACTGCAATAAAAAGCTAAAGCTCCTCACCTTTGTCACATACCCACAGCCAGGTAAATACTACTGTTCCTTTCAAGTGTGCCCTTCCTGACATTCATTGTATTTATACGTGTCCATACTTATGAAAATATGTGATTTGGTGTATGTACCTTCTGAGCCTCAGCTTCATAATCCAAAATGGGAATGAGAATAATAGTACTTCAATGTAAGAAGTTACTGAGAAAGTTACCCGTTGTAATCATACGGAGCTCTTAGCTCAGCACCTGCTGCACAGTGTCTGTGACAATTGACGACATCGCCATCTTTCTGCCTTTATCACTGGGTCCCAGACCCAATTCTGAGGCCTTGGCTAGAAGCCCTTTCTTACTCCCCAGCCTGCTCTTCACCCTCCCTTTCTCCCTTCTAACAGACTGTGATAAAAATCTGTGCTCTCTAATGCCTGTGTTTTTTTTTAAGCTACAAGGAGCATCTGTTGTTTTCAGCATGTTCTCTCCTCCCCTTCCCTCCTTCACCCCAACCCCTCCCCTTCCTTTCTATATTTGACCTAAATGAGACCCACTCACCCTTCTATAGAGAGAACATCCATTCTGTCCCAAAGGAAGAGACTTCCACGGCACACATGGTATACGGTGGGACCCACAGTAACTCTACATAAAGGCTACCCCCAGGTAGGAGCACAGCTAGTGGCAGAAAGGATGGGGTGAGGTCTCTGTGAAAAGCCTCATGGTAGAGCAGGTAAGTGCAGGGTCAGCTGTCAGAGCACCCCAATATATGGCCAAAGACAGGTCACTTTACCTTGCTGAGCCTCAGCTATCTCATCTGTACAATGGGACAACTAACCAGAGTCACGATATTCAAGTGCTGTGAGGACAACAGGGCATCTGTAAAAGGACCTGGCACTGAGAAAGCCAAATACTAGTTATTGTTATGTCAGAAAGCAAAGTGACATTTTTATGTTTGCAAAGGGAATTTCTAATGTCTCCCTTCTTTTTAAAATGAACTAGCCTTTGCAGCTTAGAGATGGAAATGTGGTTTTGATTTACAAGTCTCAGGAGAGAAAGGTAAATGTCTCCACCTGGGCTGCTGTTGCAGCAGCCACGTGCCACTTCCTGGAGCTATTGCTGATCCCTTAGGTGGTCCACAGAGCTCCTTCCAGCCTAAAGCACCAGGATAAAGGACACCAAAGGACCTCACTGTTCCAGATGATGCAGAAGAAAAAGTATCAAACCCATGTGAGTAAGACGAGGCCAAATCACTCATTCAACAAAGAGCCACGGAGCAGCCACTCTATGCAGCTCGCACGACGTGGGACTGCACAGCCCAGGGTCCCTGGGACACAGCGGTTTTATTGGGGGAAAACTTACTGCACATACTAGCTGGTATTTGCCTAGTGCTTGTTACATGCCAGCTGTGTTATAAGCACAACAAACAAATTGGACAGTAAGATCTTTGTTCTCATGGAGCTTATTTTTTTTAATGGTTCTTCTGCACATCATACTTTCCTCTGCTTTTTTTCTGGTATAATTTACATTAAAATTCACCTTTTTAATGGACAGTTTTATGACTTTTGACACAGTTATGTAACCTCTATCACAATTGAACATGTAGAATATGTTCATCACATTCCCAGATTTTCCTCTCGTTTTGCAGTGATCAGCATCCCCCACCCCAGACACTGGCAACCACCATCTGATTTCTGTCCCTGTAGTTTTGCCTTTTCCAAAAGGAAACTTATGCACGTGTCCTTTTGAGTATGGCTTCTTTCACTTACCTGAATGCTTTTGAGATTCATTTATATCATAATATATACCAACAGTTTGTTTTTTTCTTTCTTTCAACTTTTTATTATAATTTTTTTCAAATATAAAGTTAAAAGAGTAATACAGTCAACATCTATAAACCTACCACCCAGATTCAATAATTGTTTGCATTTTGCCATATTTTAAAATGACGTATGTACATAGGCACATATTGGTTGAAAAGTTTTAAACTATGTTGTAGATCCTGGCACTTTACATCTAAAACTTCAGCATATACACTTAAAAACCAGGTCAAGATGGCAGCACAGATAAACACTGCTTGCCTCTTTGCACAACCACATCAAAATTACAACTAAGGTATAGAACAACCATCACTCAGAACCATCAGAAATTGACTTGGATGGAAATCTGACAACCACAGAATTAAAGAAACAACATGCATCCAGACTAGAGAAAGGGGCAGAGACTCAGAACAGGCTGGTCCCACATACACATGAGGTAGATTCAGGAGGGATATTTCAGGAGTTAGGAGTCTCAGCCCCATACCACGCCCCCAAGCACAGGATACCAGTGCCAGGAAGATGAGTCCTCGAAACTTCTGGCTGCAAACAACAGCAGGAATTGAGTTAGTGGAAGAAACTTCTGGAGTGCCCTCTGAGCTCCAGCAGCTTGAAAGGCACCAGTGGCATATAGGGAGAAACTGAAGTGGTTGGCATCAAGGCAAGAGCTGGGGCACAGCTTTTCCCCAGTCAGAAAGGTGGGCTCTTCCATCCCACCCAATATACAGCTGTTAATAGTAGCTTTCCCATATGAATTGTTGGTCTTGGTTCAAGCTTCACAACTTCTTAATCCTTTCAAACAAGTACTGGCTGGCCTCAGTGAGCCCCAGCACCTTGCCCCAACCCTGTACCTCTTGCTGAGTGGCCCCAGGCACAGTATTAATAGCAGATAGCCTATATCTGGGGTGTCAAACTCATTTTCACTGAGGGCCACATCAGCCTCATGGTTGCCTTCAAAGGGCCAAATGTAATTTCAACTCCTTAACAATTAAGGAGTAGTTACATTTATACAGTCCTAAAATTATCTGGACCCTTTGAAGGCAACCATGAGGCTGATGTGGCCCCCAGTGAAAATGAGTTTGACACCCCTGGACTAGATTCACAGTTTGGCTTTGCCTGCTAATCTCTAAACCCAGCACAAGTAGCACCCATCTCAGATGGCTCTATAGCTTAGGCAGGGTGGCCCTGGGCAGAACACAGGTGGGGGCTGACCCTGGTCTACATCACCAGGGAAACCCCAGGGCCTGTGCACCCACTGGATACCTACAGACCATATTGGAGCACCACCGACATGCTGTAGAGCTGATCCTCCACAGAGAGCAGAGGTTGGTCGTCAGTGATTAAGTCCCTCCCATTGATCTGCCAATAGCAACCAAGGCTCAATGACAAGAAGAGGATGAAATCAGCCCACACAAAGGCTGCACCTCAAATACCTAGCTTGGGTCATAGGGGAGGCTGTGCCACTGGACCCTCCAGGACACCTGCTACATTAGGCCATACTACCAAGACAGGGAGTCATAGCAGCCCTACCTAATACATAGAAACAAACACAGGGAGGCTTCCAAGACCAGGAGACAAAGAAACATGGCCCAGATGAAAGAATTGATCAAAACTCCAGACAAAGAACTAAACAAAATGGAGATAAGCTCTCTATCAGAATCAGAGACTTCCAGCCAAGATGGAAGCGTGGGTAGACACACTGGGCCTCCTCACACAACCAAAAGAACAACAACAATTCAAAAACAAAAAACAACCAGAACTGACAGAAAACAGAACTGTATGAAAGTCTAACAACCAAGTAGTTAAAGAAGACACATTCATCCAGACCAATAGTAGGAGGGGCGCAGATGGGCAGTGGGATGGAGAGGACTTGTGGCAGGGTGGCAGCTGCTGGCAGACCCAGTGAGGCAGTGGCTTGTGAAGCGGGTCAGGCAGGGCAGCAGCAGGTGTACCCGGCCAGGTGGCAGACTGCAGACTAGGTGGTCCCAGATAAACTGGGAGGAACAACTGGGGAGCGAGACAGACCACACAATCCAGGGCTCCTGTGCATGGAAATAAAGCCTCAAATCACTGACTGAAAACACCTGTGGGGGTTGAGGCAGCAGAATAAACTCCCAGCCTCACATGAGAGTTTGTTGGAGAGACCCACAAGGTCCTAGAATGTACACAAGCCCACTCACTGGGAATCAGCACCAGAAGGGCCCAATTTGCTTGTGGGTAGTAGGGGAAGTGACTGAAATCTGGCAGAGAGTGGAACAAGCACCATTGTTCCCTATCAGACCCCTCCCCCACATACAGCATCATAACCCAGCAACTGAGTTGCCCCTCCCTGGTGAACACCTAAGGCTCTGCCCCTCACTTCCTAACAGGCTCAGAGAGACAAACAAAAAAAAAGGCCCAAATGAAAGAACAGATCAAAGCTCCAGAAAAAACACAACTAAGAGATGAGGAGATAGCCAACCTATCAGATGCACAGCTCAAAACACTGGTAATCAGGATTCTCACAGAATTGGTTGAATTTGGTCGCAAATCAGATGAAAAAATGAAGGCTATGCCAAGTGAAATAAAGGAAAATGTAAAGGGATCCAATAGTGATGGAAAGAAAACTAAGACTCAAATCAATGGGGTGGACTAGAAGGAAGAAAAACATTCAACCAGAAAAGAATGAAGAAACAATAATTTTAAAAAATGAGGAGAGGCTTAGGAACCTCCAGGACATCTTTAAACATTCCAACACCCAGATTATAGGGGTACCAGAAGAGGAAGAGAAAGAGCAACAAGTGGAAAAGTTATTTGAACAAATAGTAAAGGAGAACTTCCCCAATCTGGCAGAGGAAATAGATTTCCAGGAAGTCCAGGAAGCTCAGAGAGTCCCAAAGAAGTTGGACCCAAGAAGGAACACACCAAGGCACATCATAATTACATTAGCCAAGATTAAAATGAAGGAGAGAATCCTAGAAGCAGCGAAAGATAAAGGGACAAGTCACCTACAAAGGAGTGTCCATCAGACTGTCAGCAGATTTCTCAAAAGAAACCTTACAGGCAAGAAGGGGCTAGAAAGACGTATTCCAAGTCATGAAATTCAAAGACCTACATCCAAGATTGCTCTATCCAGCAAAGCTTTCATTTAGAATGGAAGGGCTTCTCAGATAAGGTCAAGTTCAAGGAGTTCATCATCACCAAGCCCTTATTATATGAAATGCTAAAGGGACTTATATAAGAAAAAGAAGATGAAAACTATGAACAGTGAAAGGACATCAAACTCACAGTTATTAACAACCACACCTAAAACAAAAGCAAACTAAGCAAACAACTAGAACAGGAATAGAACCACAGAAATGGAGATCACATGGAGGGTTAGCAGCAGGGGAGTGGGAGGAGAAGGTGCAGAGAATAAGTAGCTTAGATGGTAGGTAGAAAACAGACAGGGGGGAGGACAAGAATAGTATGGGAAATATAGAATCTAAAGAACTTGTGACACATGGACATAAACTAAATAGGGGGGAATGGGGGGGAGGGGGTGTTCAGGGTGGAGGGGAATGAAGGGGGAAATGGACAACTGTAATGGCCTAATCAGTAAAATATATTTAAAAATTTCTGGAACAATGTCAATATTGGCAGTCATTCCTTTAGAGTGGGAATGAGTATGGATTAGGAAAACAATAGACTTTCATAAAGTACTTCTGTAATAATTTAAATTTTTACAATGGCCATGTAATCCTTTTATATTAAAGATTAATTTATAGTGATTGTTATATAATATCTGAAATAATTAATATACAGGTCCAGCTAGATCGAACCCTAGTTGCCCATGATGGTGACCAGCTCCATGTCACACCATTTGTGCTGGCATCCCTCACTTCTTGTTTCACCCTCCTCAGCCCCTACTCCTGTTGCTTTGGATACTGTTTGGAATGAACTGGCAAGCAAGCCGCCTCTCTGCTTTCTTTACCTTCAAGGAGATAGCAGGGATGGAAAAGAGCTCAGATTAAATTAGAACAAATATATGGGGCTTGTGGGCTTGTAGAAGAGATAAATAATAATAAAATAGAAGGAAACAAAATGGATCTGTAGGCAAAGGGATAGACTTTTCAACAAATGGTGCTGAAATAATAGAATATCCACATGGAAAACAATGAATTTCAATCTCTACTTCACAATGTACTTGACACGGATCAAAAAACTAAAATTTTAATACATAAAACTATAAATATTCTAGGAGAAAGCATAGGCAAAAGTCTATCTGACCTTGGGACAGGCAGAGATTTCTTGGGTCACATAAAGAACTGATTACAAGAGGAGGGAGGGAAAGACAGCATTACGAGGGTGAACAGGGCAGTCAGACTAGAAGAAAGGGTTTTTTTTTTTTTATCAGATTTTATTTATTTATTTTTAGAGAGAGAAGAAGGGAAGGAGAAAGAGAGGGAGAGAAACATGGATTGGTTGCTTCTCACATGCCCCGAACTGGGGACCTGGCTGGCAACCCAGGCATGTGCCTTGACTGGGAATTGAATAGACAATCTTTTGGTTTGCAAGCTAGAACTCCATCCATTGAGCCACACCAGCCAGGGTGAAGAAAGTTTTGCAACAGATATATTTTTGACTGGTAAGTTGTATCTACCGCATATAAAGAAATATTTTAACTCAGCAATAAGACAAACAGCCAAACTAAAATATGGGCAAAAGATGTTCACAAATACTTTTAAACAAGATATACAAATATCTATACGCACATTGTTCAACATCATGAGCCATTAGGGAAATGTAAATTAAAACCACAAAGAGAGAACACCATTCGGAGACTTCTGGACAAGATGGAGGAGTAGGTGGAAACACTGAACCTCCATGCACAACTAAATTTAAGGACAACAAAGATTTAGAAACAAAAACACAACCAAAACAGACAGAAAATGGAACTGTACGGAAGTCTGACAACAACGAACCATTCATCCAGACTGGTAAGAGGGGTAGAGTCAGCAGCCAGTGGAGAGGGATCCAGCAGGAAAAGACAGTGATTAGCAGACCTGGCAGTATTCGACGAAAACCTGTAAGGCTTGCAAGGCAGTTGGCTGACTGTGGACACACATTCGCGTGCAGATAAACCAGGCAAAAAATCAGACAGTAAGACAGACCGTACAACCCAGGGTCTCAGTGACAGGAAATGAAGCCTAAAAGCACTGATTAGAAAAACTTTCGGGGGTTGAGGTGCCGGGAGAGGCTCCCAGCCTCACAGGAGAGTTTGTTGGAGAGACCTATAGGGTCCTAGAAAGTACACAAGCTCACCCACCCAGGAACCAGCACCAGAAGGGCCCAATCTGCTTGTGGGAAGCGGCAGAGGGGACTGAAATTTGAGACAGAGAGCAGAACAAGCGCCATTGCCCATTCTTTGACCCCACCCCCACATCCAGCATCACAAGTCAAGGACTGGGTTGACCCATCCTGGTGAACACCCAATTATTGACTCCGCCCCTCACACATAACAGCACAAACAGACCAAAACATTATGGCTCAAGAAGAAGAACAGCTCAAAGCCCCAGAGCCAATACTTCTAAGCAACAAAGAGATAGCCAACCTATCGGATGCACAGTTCAAAATACTGGTGATCAGGATGCTCACTGAACTGGTTGATTTTAGTCACAAATTAGATGCAAAAATGAAGGCTACACTAAGTGAAATGAAGCAAAATGAACAGGGAACCAATAGTGATGGAAAGGAAACTGGGACTCAAATCAATGGAGTGGATCAGAAGGAAGAAAAAAATGACCAAACAGAAAAGAAAGAAGAAACAAGAATTTTAAAAAAAATGAGGAGAGGCATAGGAATCTCCGGGACATCTTTAAATGTTCCAACATCCAGATTATAGGGGTACCAGAAGAGAAAGAGGAAGAGCAACAAGTGAAAAGTTATTTGAACAAATAATAAAGGAGAACTTCCCCAATCTGGCAAAAGAAATAGACTTCCAGGAAGTCTAGGAAGCTCAGAGAGTCCAAAGAAGTTGGGCCCAAGGAGGAACACACCAAGGCACATCAGAATTACATTACCCAAGATTAAAAAGGAGAGAATCCTAGAAGCAGCAAGAGATGAGGGGACAGTCACCTACAAAGGAGTTCCCATCAGACTGTCAGCGGATTTCTCAAAAGAAACCTTACAGGCAAGAAGGGGCTGGAAAGAAGTATTCCAAGTCATGAAATCCAAAGACCTACACCCAAGATTGCTTTATCCAGCAAAGCTTTCATTTAGAATGGAAGGGCAAATAAAACGCTTCTCAGATAAGGCCAAGTTCAAGGAGTTCATCATCACCAAGCCCTTATTATATGAAATGTTAAAGGAGCTTATCTAAGAAAAAGAAGATAAAAATTATGAACAGTGGAAAGACTGCAAACTCATAGTTACTAACAACCACACCTAAAACAAAAGCAAACTAAGAGGACAGCTAGATCAGGAGTAGAACCATAGAAATGGAGATCAGATGGAGGGTTAGCAACAGGGGAGTGGGAGGAGGAGAAGTGGGGAGAAGGTACAAAGAATAAGTAGCATAGACAGTGGGGAGAAAATAGGGGGAAGGCAAGAGTAGTGTGAGAAATGTAGAAACTAAAGAACTTATGACACATGGACATGAACTAAAGGGGGGAATGGTGGGGGAGGGGTGTGCAGGGCAGAGGGGAATGAAGGGGGGAATGGGACAACTGTAATGGTATAATCAATAAAATATATTTTTTTAAAAAGAGATAACACCATTCGCCCATTAGAATGGCCAACATCAAAAAGACTGGCAATAAGCATTGGCAAGGATGTGGAACAACTAGAACTCTCATACATTGCTGGCAGGAGTGTAAAATGGAAAATCACTTTGGAAAAGGGTTTGGCAGTATCTTATAAAGTTAAATATACCATGTACTCAACAATCTCCATTATAGGTATTTATCTGAAAGTAATGAAAAATATGTCCACACAAAGAGTTGTACATGAATTGCCAAAGCAGCTTTATTCATAATAGCCAAAAACTGGAAACAGCCCAGATGTCCATCAGCAAGGGAATAGATAAATTGTGGTGTATTCATACAATAGCTTACTACTCAGTATAAAAAGAAGCAGATACTGATAAATGCTACAAATGAATGAACTTCCAAAGCATGCTGAGTGAAAGAAGCCAGACAGAAGAGTATGCACTGTAATATTACATTTAAATGAAGTTCTGGAAGAAGTGAAGTTCTAAACAGAGAGTAGAGCTGGCTGTGGGGTGGGGGAAATATTGACTAGAACGAGGAATCGGGAAAATTGTACAGGTTATGAACATATTCTGCATCTTGAGTAGAGAGGTGGATACATGGGTATTTGTCAAAATTCATCTTAGTGTATATCTTAAATGGATGCCTTTTATTGTAGGCAATTATGCCTCAATAAGGATGATTTTAGAAGTAAAATTAACTATAGCTATGATCATTGCTACAGAGGGGAGAAAATATGGTATTATAAGAAAGAATAATGGGGAAGGAAGACTACTTCTTATTGGTTGGCCAAGGAAGTAATACTAAAGAGATGATATCTGAGCAGAGATCTGAATGTTAAGAGAGAGCCTGCAGTGGGGAGACCTAGGGGAGGGCGGGCATTCCCGGAAGAGGTAACTGCAGAAACAAAGACCCAGAATCAGGAAGGAACCTGATAATCTTGAGAAGAGTGGGAGGCCAGTGTGACTGGGCAATGTGGGCGGGGCAGAGAGTGGTAGGAGACAGGTGGGGCAGTAGGCTAGAGCCAGATCAAGCCAGACCTTATCAACCCTGATAGAGGTTTGGAATTTGAAATCAATAAAATGCAAATCCTTCCTGTACTAGTGGGGCAGAAACACAAAAGGAAATTAAGGCAATACAGGGCCATGGGTGATATGGGTGCATTTGGGGAGTGTACAGGGCTATAGGAGGAAGTAATGAGCACCACCTGGGAACATCTGGGAAGGTCTCCTAGAGGAGGTGAGATTTCAGCCAAGGTCTGAAGAGTAGCAGAGGACAAAGGGTACTTCAGTGGAGGGTACTGTGTCCACAGAGTGCCAGGGGCATGCAACCCTGTGGATGTTCAAAGACCTGCGTAATACAGGGTATGGCAAAAGTAAGTTTACAGTTGTGAGTACATAAAACACAGATTTATTCTTGTGCTGTTATTTATTAATTATTGTATTATTTTTCATATGAATAACTGTAAACCTACTTTTATCCCACCTGTTGAAGTCTAGTTGGAAATTTCCCTGTAGGAGGGGGGAATAGCAGGAGGGCTGAGGCTGAAGAAAGACGCGTTTGAATGCCTGCTCGGATGAGATCCAGCAGGGTAAGGGAACCCCCTAGAGAATTTAAGTAAAGGAGTATTAGGACCAGGTTTACATTTCAGCTGGCAGCTGGAGGACAGGACCACTGGTTGTGACCTGAGACAAGGGGCAGGCGGGGCAGGAAGAAGTGCTTGACTGCTAAGAGGTGATTGCTACTTATCCTCAGCCCAGGGACTTCCAGGTTTCTTCTGGCTTGAAGACCTGGCTCCCCTGGGGGAGGATGGTCCAATTAGGCAGGACCCATGAGAGAAACAGATTGAGGAAAAGATTTGCAGAATTTGTGGCACCAGAAGGCCACAAATGATAATTTATTAAGGTATAATCAACTCACAACGTTATATTAGTTTCAGGTGCATAACATAACAAGTCGATCTTTGTATACATTGTGAAATGTTCACCACAATAGAAAGTCTAATTAAGCCGTGACCAGTGTGAGTCAATTCATTTGTCGTCCCACAAAGCCAAAGGTCGCCAGTTAGATTCCTGGTCAGAGCACCTGCCTGGGTTCCAGGTTCAGTCCCCAGTCAGGACACGTACAAGAGGCAACCCATCGCTGGTTTCTCCCCCTCCTTTCTCCCTCTCATCCCTTCTCTCTAAAAAAAATAAAATAAATGTTTTCTTTTTTAAAAAAGAAAGTCTAATTAATTTTTGTTATTATATAATTGCAAAAAATATTTTTCCTGGTGATGAGGACTTTTAAGGTCTATTCTCTCAGCAACTTTCAAATGTGCCATAGAGCATTAACTATAATCAATATGCTGTACATAGCATCCCATAGCTTACCAATAATTGGAATTTTGAACCTTTCGGCCCCTCCTTCACCATTTCACCACCCATCCTCTACCTCTGGCAAGCACTAATCTGTTCTCTGTATCTCAAGCTTGGGTTCATTAGTTGTTTTTTTTTTTAATTCCACATATATGTGAGATTATATGGTATTTGTCTTTCTCTGACTTACTTCACTTGGCATAATACCTTCAAGTTCCATCCATGTTGTTGCAAATAATAAAATTTCACTTTTTATGGCTGATAAATATTCCACTATATATATATGTACCACTTCTTTTTTCTCTTTTTAAAAATACTTCACTCGTTTGTTTTTAGAGAGAAGGAAATGGAGGGAATATGAGAGAGGGAAAAACATCAGTGTGAGAAACATCAATCAGTTGCCCCTCACACACCCCCAGCTGGGGACCTGGCCACAACCCAGGTGTGTGCCCTGACCAGGAATTGAACCTGGACCTTTTGGTCTATGGGATGATGCTCCAACCAAGTGAGCCACACTGGCCAGCACCTATTTTTAATTTTTTAAGGAAATCCCATATTGTTTTTCATAGTGGCCGCACCAATTTACATTCCTACTAGCAATGCATAAGTGGTCCCTTTTCTTCATACCCTCACCAACACTTGTTATTGCTCATCTTTTTGGTGTTGGCCATTCAAACAGGTGTAAGGTGATATCTCACTGAAGTTTTGATTTCCCTGATGATTAGTGATGTTAATTAAGCTCCCTGTCATGTACTTGTTGGCCATTTGTATTTTCTTAGGGAAAAAAATGTCTATTCAGACCTTCTGCCTAATTTTGTAATTAGGTTGCTCTTTTCTTTTTTTTTTTTTTTTTGCTATTAGGTTGTATGAGTTCTTTATATATTTTGGATATTAGTCTCTTATCAGTTATATGACTTGCAAATAATTTCTCCATTCAGTAGGTTTCTTTTCATTTTGTCAATGGTTTCATTTGCTGCAAAGAGCTTTTTAGTTTGATGTAGTCTTACCTATTTATCTTTGCTTTTGTTGCCTTGGTCCAATTAAGCAGGACACATGAGGAAAATCAGGGTGAGGTAAAGACCTGTTTGAGTTTCAGGCACAGGAGGGCCCTAAAAGCTACCTCTTACGTGCATCCGCTCCCTCAGATAGCATGTTACACCTGAAGATTTCTAGGCCCTGACCCCATTGATGCAGAAGCAGTGGGTCTAGGAGGAGCCCAGGAATCTGCATATGTACAAAGTGCCCCTCCTACTCTGATGCAGATGCCAATAGCGCCTCTCCAGGGGCCTGGAGCCCCATCTGGACTCCCATCTGGACTATGGCCTAAGCAGCCTAGAAATCCAGGTAAAGTTGGCATCTAAAATAAGACTCTGAATGTGGTGAGAGCAAAGATAACTTGCGTTTTTACTGGTGCAGCTAAAGAGTGGCCTTGGTCATCATGTGTAACTGCTGGTCAGAAGGATCCACACACAGAAATGAGGGGCAAGGCCAAGCCCGGAACGTACGTATATCTGCTTTTTTGATGAGTACCTGCTCTTAGGGTATGGGTTGGGGGGCAGGATGGGCATTCACAGAGGCTGCGGTGAACTGGACAACGAGCTCTGTGCAAAGAGAGCAGCTTCCGTTGCACACATGGCATCTCACCAGCGAACCTTCGCAATAGCTCCATGTGGTCAGACCTATTATTATGTCCACATGGAAGATGAGAAAACTGAGTCCCCATAAGACGTAGCAAATTGCTCTGAGTTCTGTGGCAAGGATGTAGGGGAACCAGGGCTGCAGCCCAGGTCTCTGGACACTCCTAAGCATAGCATCGCTCTGCCTCCCTGAGTGGGAGAAGTCACTTCATCTCTTAATATTAAATGATCTTTCGAACAAGGAAGCAGGGAGAGTAGAAGCTTTCTTTGTCCTTTCAGAAGGTATCTAAATCCTTACTATGTGTGTTTTCCAAAGAAAAGCCTTCCCAGGCCCAGAGGAGCTGGGGTTTTGAGGCTCCCATTGTAGGATTCCAGGGTGAAGTACTTCTAAGAATCTCACAGAGATGCCACCGCGTGCCTTCGCTTTATCCAAGCAACAGAAGGAGGTGGTGGCGGCGGCAGTGGCAGCAGCAGCAGCAAATCTGTCCCCAGTGCACTGCAGTCCTGTTTTGCTGTGATGAAATGCACATGGCATATGGCTACAAAGTTACTATATTGAGAGCAGATAGAAATGGGATTTTTCATGTGCCAGATTTTACTTCCCTTTCTGAAACAATCTTGTAGTAAACAGGGGTTTTCTGATCTTGTTATGATCCGAAAGATGGGAACTCCTTTACACTTTTTAAGTAAAATTATTGTCTTACAGTTTCGGTCTATCGATGGTACAAGTGTTGTTTTAAATGTGAAAGCTCTTCTGAGCTCCCTCGCTTCCCCCAAAGGCCAACACAGAAGAGACACTGCCACCACCAGGGACCAACGGCATTACAATCACAGACCACCCCCCACGATGAGAGTCCACGCATCCTGTGGCTGCCGCCCCTCGGCAAATGGAGTGGGAAAGAGGGAAGGTTCATTAAGCGTGGGAGGCCTGGGCAGAGGAGGCAAGGAAGGGCCAGGAAGCGAGTAGAGTGTGACTTTTAGGAGAATTATTTTGAACCATGTCTTGCCTGCTGACAGAATAATGATCATTATTAGGACCTCAGATGTAACACAGAGCCCGCCCTAAAGTTAAATTTTCCCTTTCAGATGAGCATGGCCTGTCAACCCAGCCTAGGACGGTTCTCTGCCAACCTCCTCCCCCACAGTAGGGGGGTTGGAACGCTCCAGCTGCTCCCTGTTACCTTTCATTAAGGACTTTGCTTTTTTGGTAAACAAGGGCACTGTGTTTCTACCTTAGCCTTATAAAACCAACCTGAGAAATAAATACTTTGTGCAAGGACCGCAGCTATATTTGCCGGTTTTTAACCATATTTAGTTTCCTGGCTGCTCTGTGGAACCCAACCTGCCCAGGGACCCTCTGAATTATGCCCTCATGGATCATTTTTGGCTTTGACAGTGTCTTAGAAAATGGGTTTCCTATCAAAATCCTGTTTGCTGGCTTCTCCTGAAAAATCAGAAAACCTAGTCATATTAGGCCACATTCCCGTTTGACAAATGGCTGGAGGTGAATGACAGTGGCTCCATTTGCACTGTTTGTTGTCCAGTTTGCCATAGTCACCGCCCCTAAGAGAGGGTTCAAGTTAAAAAGCAGATGTGGAGGTGTGAGTTTCAGTCTTGATTGCACCACTTACTTCCTGTATTTGACCAGGTGTCTGCCTCTCTCTGAAACCTGTTTGGAATCCCTAGGAAGAAGAACATAACGAGGCAGAGCGCTGGCCTGGCGGAAAGCCCAGCCTGGAGGAAGCACTCACTGAGAACGTACCCTGTATGTTTATTGATGTATTGACTATTTCCTATCAATGACAGAAAAGACTCGAAGATGGTGTACAGATAGACACACCTCCTGGAATGCACGCTTCATGTAAGCAAGGATTTTAAAAATCTGTTTTGCTTATTCCTATATCCTTAGAACCTGGTACCATCCCTGGCACATGGTAGGCACTTCGTAATTGCATTGAATGAATATGTGAATTTAATATGTTCTCCTCAGTTCTTATTCTTTATATGTTATGTACTAAATTATGGTTGGTTTATAAATACAAGTGTAAATATACTTACAGGCTGATTATTTCTAATTTGCATGTTGATTTTTTTCTTATTCTTTCAAAATATTAAAAAGCCAGGAGATTCTTCAGAGTTGATGGGAGGGTCATTGCCCTACTCAGTTGAGTCACAGCCTGGGAGGAAAACATACTCTTCTCCATGGCTGGGTTTTTATTTATCCAAAGGCCACTTCAGGAGTCAGTGCTTCAGAAAGTCAGTTATAAATGTGTGCATTTAATGATGACACTCAGAACTCAGGGTGCTGGATGAACATTTAAAGCACTAAGTGTTCTCCAAACCGCTTTCTTCAGAAGTAATACTTCCAAGACAGGAGAGTGCACTTAGGTAAAACCAACCGACGGCAGGTTCCATGCCACCATCTCAATAAGTCTCCCTCTCTGAGTGCTGGGAGTTTGTGCCCCATGGGACACAGTGTCCTGGAAATACAGGAGAAGATGAGTTGACTCCTAAGTGGATTCAAGGTTAGGCTTTTGGAATATTATGTTACATGTGCCTTCCACTGGCTGTGGTTTCAGTATCTGTGGCCTGTAGGGGTCAGCTGTGTTGTCTATTTGCTGGGCATGTATTTCTCCTAACTCTGGTAACGAGACTTTCCTGGGAAAGCCTTTCTTCCACACTTTCAACTAGGGGCTGTGGGAGGGGCTAGCCCCACCCCCAGCTCTGGAGGTGTGGCCTTCAGCCACGGTGTCACATCCCTTGGCTGCAGCCACACATTCAGAGGGGGGGGGGGGAAGAAGAGTTACCCAAAGCCAATGCAAACACTAAGTCTCCAATCTGGAGCCTTTCTTAGTACTGTTGGGATAAGAAAGCTTTTGTCTGCTGGGACTTTTCACTGGGGGAATATGATTCTGATACTCTCAGAGACTGCCTGAGGATGCAGGGAAAAGAGATCTGAGACACAGAGCAAGACCAGGGATTCCTGGCGCCAGTGTTTGGGTGCCCGGATCCAACTTTGCCTGAAGCTCAGATTCACCTCTAGATTTTGGTCTCATGAGCCAATGAATTCTCTCTCCCTCTTTCTTAAACCAACCTGAATGGCGTTTTAGTCACCTGCATGGAGACATCTCTGACTAGCAAACTGGAATTGAAAACATCTACCAGAAAAAAAAAAAAAAAACTGTGAGAGTCATGGCGCAGTGAAAACCGAACCTTGAACCATGGCCAGAAGCAAACTGGTGACTTTGCCTCTTTCTCCCTCACAGAAACCTCAAATTCCATTAGAATCAGGCAGAGCAGGAAGCTCCAAAACAAGCGTAATTTCTTTTTCTTCTTTCTTTGATATCCTGACATGGGAAAAGAATCTGGCCGTTCATCCTTTGCTAGTTTTCAGGCATGTGCTGGCCACGTTCACTGGTTTTCCTTTGACATGTGATCATTTGTTTACTTCCAAAGTAGGGAAGAGGGGAGACATGGACATCAGCCAGGGGCCAGGTCTAGTGGCCTTCTCCAGTGCTTTAAAATGGCCTGTCCTTGACTCCGGAGAATTCTCCAAGTGCTCATCATTGGGCCTGTGAGCTCCAACGAGAGGTTGTTCAACTCCTGCAGCATTTAGAGATGTTCACTGAACAGGGTGATCGAGCACCTCCTCATGCCAGGCTCTGGCTTCCGCGCATGTGTGAGGGAGCAGGGCAGGCTTCCTCCTTTCAGGAGTTGTTTCCAGTCTGTGATCAGCCCTTCTTCACCTGTGGGGCTGCACCTTTGCCATGGCCCTACTTCCCCTTCTGACCAGCCTGAATTCTGCTACCAAAGGGTTCTTCACAAAATACTGCATCCCATTCCCACTTTGGGGAGCTTCAGTGGTCTCCTATAGTTTTCTTTTTTTAAGATTTTATTTATTTATTTATTTTAGAGAAAGAAAGAGAGAAACATCCATGTGTGAGAGAAACTTCAATTGGTTGCCTCTAATGCACCCCAACTGGGGACCTGGCCCACAACCCAGGCGTGTGCCCTGAACGGGAATCGAACCAGTGACCTTTCTGGTTCACAAGCTGGAGCTCAATCTACCAAGCCACACCAGCCAGGTCCCCCTAGAGTTTTCATATGGAATCTATCCTCTTCTTCCCGGCATGTAATAAAAAGCCAACAGATTGGAGGACTTACTATGTGCCAGGCACCGTGCTTGGGTTTCATGTTCATTATCTCAGTTAATCCTACAAATGAAACTATAAAGTAGAAATCAATGTTATTCCTAATAGTTTCCAGATGAAGAAACTAGTGCACAGAGAAGTTATGTAACTCTCTCGAGGTCACGTGGCCAATAAGTGATGGTGTAACCTTGTCTTTCTGGCTCCAAACTCTATGCTCCTACTAGAAGATTCTACTGTCTCAAAAGCTCTTCCATAACCTACTCTGTCTCTACCTTATTTCTTACAGTTCTCAATTTTCATAGGCTAATTACGCTGGTCTTATGACCACTGTTCTCTAATTTTATTGTCTTTATTTGTTCATTCAATCATCCATTCCTTCAGCAACTATTTCCTGAGTCCCTGTCCCAGATGCACATGCTGTCCCGATGACATGACCCAGAAAGCTGTCTTTCCTCATCACTCCTCCAAATCCTGCCTTTCAGGCTCGGCGGTAGACCCTTCCTTTTTTGCGTCCCACCTTCACCAATGCAACTGGCATAGCCTCCCTTCCATGAATATCAAGGGCACAGAGGGCATGACATAGTTCAGCATTCAATCTTATAGGGGTCTTCAGAGGTCTCATGTCATTTTGCTTTCCTATTAGGAGTTAGATACCTGGAGGGCCAAGTTAGGGAACATGCTCCTGTCGTATCTATCACAGTGCTGAGTGCACAATAGGCATCCAAGAAATATTCTTCCATCCAAGGCTGAGTGAACAAATGGAGTGCCGTGAAAATACAATGGTTTTACAATGGCCCTTTGAGCCCTGGCTGGGTGGCTCAGTCCATTGCAGTGTTGTCCCACACGCCAGAAGGTTGTGCATTTGGCCCCCATCAGGTTGTGTATGGAAGGCAACCAAGCAATGTTATTTTCCTCTCTCTCTAAAAATCAATAAAAAGATATTTAAAATAGCCTTTTGAGAAATTATGAATCTGGGTTCTTTTGTGGACCTAGAATTCCCCTATGGTTTATGATAGTCTGTGAGGTAGGTATTATTATCCCTATTTTACAGATAAGACTGAGGCTCAAAGAAGGTGGGTGACTTGCCCAAGGTCACAAAATGGATAAATCTCAGAGCATAGGCTCCCAACTGCTGCATCGTGTCACCTCCACAATCCTTGGGTGGCTTTCCTGGATGACAAATGTTGAAAATTCATTATAGCTTATAGAAGATTCACTTTGTCAGCACCTTCTACACAGATCTCTTTCTGTATTTCTAGGAATGGAAACTCACTGCTGTTGTGAAGAAACCTGGTAAATCTCTGGCAACTTCTACATCTGGCCCACTGCTTAGTCCTGGGACTTAAGGTCAAATCCTCGAAAAGAGCCACGCAGGATGCACTCCCCCGCCATATCTCTGGGTCTTAGATGCTGTCAGCAGCATTACCTGAGTTTGTACTCACACGGAGAAGGTAGAGGTGACAGGGAAGGGGGAGAGTGACATGGTAGGACACAACCATTTCTTTGATGGTTATGTCCTCTCACGCACAACCAACACAGTAAAAGAGAAGTGGCCAGGGCATTTCTAAAACCATGTCCTACCATCTCTTGTCCCTCAACACAACTGGCTCCCATTTGTCCCAACTGCCATGAGAAGTTTCCCTCCCTTCCCAGACAGTTATCCCTGCCTTCCACCCCCGTCCTTGCCTCGCCCTGCCCAGAGTAGAGCCTCACATGCCTACCAGCAAGGGCCTGGAAATCTTTCCAGTCCAAAAGCCTTAGGTACAGTTACGGAGCTACTATCCCTGCTGTTCCCTCTGCATTAGTGTTCTGCAAAGGACGATTCCTGCCCCCTCCTTATGATGGTCCAGAGATGGTTTTGGGGGGTCTGTGAATGACTTTTCTGGTTCAGATGCTCACAGACAATGCTGCACTCCCCTGCCAGCCTCTGAAGGACACTGCCTACTTCTTGGTCTGGAGGAGAGAGGAGTGCTGGCCTATAGCAGATTCTCCCCACCTGTTCCTCCTTCCCCACTGTCCTCACTTCTGTGAGCTCCCAGCCCCCTTCCTAGGTCTCTCTGTACCTCACCATGCTCTCTTTCCTCAGCTCTTTCCCAAATTTCCAACCTCTTCTCCTTTCTCTCCATCCCTTCTCCCCTCGCTGTGCTCCCAGCACTTTTCCCTCCATTCTGACCTGCCTCTATTCTCAGCCCTCCCTGACCTCCCCATTTGGAGTTCCCCTCCTCAGATCTGTCAAACACCCCAGATCTGGCTGCCCCTGCCCTGCTCCCACCACCTTCCTGACTGCTGATCTCTGCCCCATGGGCCTTGGACTCATATTTTCAACCTCTTCTCCCTGTTAGGACAACTCTTTCTGGCTACAGTCATGATTCTCTTGTACCTTTTACAACTTTCTCCCCCTCCTTTATACACCAGTTTTTTTAAATAAATGTGTAAAAGTAAAATAAGTGTCACTTAAACTATTAAGTCAATAATAAACAGGATAGGTGGTACTTGGGTATGAGACACTACCCATAAACTGATGATCTTGAAGGACGATGTGTCAGTCATCCTGGCATTGCCCATTGCCAGGCACCAAAAGGTTCTCACTAGAAGTTGATTATAAACAACTTTTTGGTTTACAATCTCATAGTCTTTTTGGTTTACAATCTCAACATCTATGAAACCTCCATGGCGATGCAGGGTGTAGAAGAGTAAGATATAAATGAAACTCAGGAAAAACGGAAGAGCTAAGCAGTGGTTCTCAAAGTGGGATTTCTATGGGGTGTTCAATTTTTACTTTGAAGCTGATGGTTTATGTTCAGAGACCAGAAAGTCAGAGTCATATTCCATTGTCTATATGTACTACTTTATGGCACTTAGGTTGTTTCCGTATTTGGCTATTGTAAATAACACTGCAATGAACATGGTGGAGCACATATTTTTCCAAATTAGTGGAGAGGTGTATGCATACGTTTATAGCAAGCAAGGGGAGGAATTCGAAGGAAAAATCAATTTCTGAAATGAAAAACAAAAAATCTTTTCGCAAGGACTTGCAGGCTTGTCCTAGGCTTTGCTCTGGGAGTGTTTCAGTGATTTCTCTTTCTGTTGGAATTTGGGAAGGAGAAGGCAGGCTTTCAGGACTGGATGGCTGGGCCTGGGGTCCAACCCCTCCTTCTGAATGAATGAAGTATGATTACATTCTCCAGCAAAAGCTGCCCTATTTGCTGTGTGGTTTATGGGGGTAAAGTTACAGAGAGCAATGCAGATGTCAGCCTCAGCACCAGTCCTCCTAGGTACAGTTGGGGAAATAAACACCTGGAGCCTAGGCAATAAGAGGAGCAGCCCACAGTTACCCTGTGTGCCAGGCAGTGAGCCGGGTACCAGGGGAACACATGCCCTGCCTTCCAGGCACTTGCTCTAGCGGAGAGAGTGTATTGTCTGGAGTCTTGGAGAACAGATCCAATTTAACTGCAGGGCCCAGTTGGCGCGTCAGGCATCTAGCCCAGCTCAGAGGCCCTAGCAGGCAGGACAGACTCTCATCTCCACTCCCCGCGGCGCTGGCGGCTGAGCAGCGCGCCCCTAGGCGCCCGAAGGCCCGAGGCTGGGGGCGGGGCCCAAGCTGTGACACCGCCCTCTGCCTTGCCACGCCCCGCGCGCGTTGCCAGGGTGATCAGGTGACTCGCAGCTCGCGGCTGTTGGGACTGCCGTGACGTCAGCCGCGCTGCGGCTTCTCACTCACTCAGAGGCAAGTGCTGAGCTATTTGTGCCGTCTTACCTAGTCCCGTCGGCTCTCGACTCCACCGGTGCCCAGCCGGTTGCTGGAGAGGTGAGGTGAGGCGGCCCCGGGCCCGGCTAAGCTGGGATCACTGAGGGGCTGAGGGGCCGGCAGGGCCCTTCCAGGGTCGTGCGCGTCCCAGTGCTCCCCAGAGGGCTCCCCAAGAGCAGTGGGCACCCGGGCAGGATGGGGGCGCTCGCAGCCCCGGGAGAGGGGTGGGGATCCCGGGGAGCGGCAGCAGCCTGCCCGATGCCCACTTGGGTGTCTCCCTCACACACACCTCACCCCCTCACCTCCCTCACCCCCTGGCCGTTCCTCCGGCTTCTGGTTGCCGGGCAGCTGGCGGAGGCTGGCGGAGGCTGGCGGGTGCGGGGAACGCGGATCTGACGCTGCCCGCCCGGCCTCTGGGCGGCGGGCTAAGGGGCTCCTGGTTTTGTGGTCTGGCGGTTCGAGGAGGCTTCGACGGGCTTGGAGCGGCACTTGCCACACCCTGTCTCGGGGGACGTCTGCGGGATGCTTCTTTATCTCTTTGCATTGGGCCGCGATTTCTGAGGCGCCGCCAGGGACCTAGTCGGTGCTTCAAGCTGGGCCTGCGGGGGGTCGGAGGCCGCTCCGAAACCCGGCGGGGGTGTCCCGACGGGACACCTTCGGGGCTGCGGTGGAGAGAAATACTGACGGTTGAGACGGAATAGACCTGTTGGGGGAGGTGAAATCAGAGCGGAGTGAGTCGGAGCGGGGACTGTTCTCTCAGCTGCGGTGGGGAATTGGAAGAGTTGGGGGGCGGGCGGGGAAGGAGACCTCCGCAGGAGCCCGGAGTCCTGGCGCTGGAGGGAAAAAAACGGTTCTGTGACCGACTGAAAGTACTGGGCCTGTGCGGGGGGAACAAGTTTTGAGAATTCGGTTAGGGCGCGTTAGGAAAACTCGGGAGCGCGCAGCTGGAGGTTTGTGCGCTATGCGAATCGTTGAGGCGGCGGCTAGATTGGGGTAGCAGGAGTCCCCGGGATGCGGAGACACTAAGGAGGCTGCTGTGACAACATGGGAAAGAGGTGACAACACCTGGAACTCTGATGTGATAGGATTCTGCGAACGCTATTTATGAAATATTTATAACAGACGGATGGGGGTGCGGGCAGCCAGGGGCTGTACACCCCAGTCATTGTTAGCTGATTAAAACAAACAAAATGCCTTCTTAGAAAGAAAGCACCAACTGCAGCTCATTTTCTTATCTCGTTTGGCCAGATTTAATAACTGGCTGAGAGCTTTGCATCCTTCTACAGGGTGGGGCAAAAGTAGGTTTACAGTTGTTCGTATGGCAAATAGTACAATAAGTAATAAATACTAGTGAAAGAGTAAACTGTGTTTCATGTACTCACTATTGTAAACCTACTTTTGCCCCAGCCTATGTATGCTCGGTAATTGGATTGCCCTTCTATCAGAGGTTTCAAACTGTCTTACAAACACATTTGTCCCCAGGGTGAAACCCAAACCCCGAGTGACTGGTAGATTTAGTGGGGGTAAGTTGTTGAAGGATAACCAGTGCCCAAAACATGGATGTGGGCACTGGGGAAGCTGAAAGGAGTCCCCTGCTCTTTGTTAACTGGAGAACGAGGAGTTCCCCCTTTCTACCTTTCCCCTGCAGCCTGGGGGTTCCCCGGGGGCGTCAGAATGCTCAAGTGTTAATTGGCCGTTTTGTCTTACCTTCCTGAAACAGAAAACATTTTAATTACGGAAGAGGAATGATTTGGTGATTTATGGTCTTTCCCAGCTCTGGAACTTACTGATTCTGTGACTCAAAAAAAAAAAAGCACTGATGTCCATTTTACACTAAACCTTAGGAACTTCTGTTTTCTGGGACGAAGTGATACGGCTGAACTTTTCCACCAACTTGTTTTGTGTTTGTTGGACTCCAGTAAACAGAATTGGACCTCCAGGGATCTCCTACAGTAAAAGGCATTTTAGGGAATTGCTGAGAACTTGGGAAGTGGCCGCAGCTGGCTTGTATATAAATGTAGAGACCCTGCCCAGAGCTAGAGAGAGGGCACATCGGCGTGGTGGCATTTGGGGAGCGCAAACTCCCAGGGGGGCTTCCAGTCAGATCAATGAAGTCATTCTCTGGAAAAGAAGTCTTAAGATAGGTCACCAGAGCAATGGGTCCACCATACATTACTACCTACCTGATGAGTCCCTGTCCCTATCCACCCCTTATCTTAATAGTGATTTTTAAGGGGCTTTGCAGATGGCTGGATATTACATTTCTTGGCCATATTTTTTTGAATTGTTAACCATTTTCTAAATCTCTTTGGAAATTTTTGAACCAGCCAACCAACCGTGCTTCCTTTGGAAACAAGCAGCCTGCCCTCCTCTCCCCCAAACACTGTAAAACCATGTACTTTCACAGTGGTTAAGTAGGCCAAGGGTTTGGGGGAATTTTCCGCTTTCCTTCACTCCTGCTGCCGCTACAAGTTTTTTTCAGTGATAGAGAATTTAAGACTTTATTGTCGGGAAAAGAAAAATGTTAATGTGTTTCCCTGAACTGGGCTCACTGGGGCTGGGTGTTCTGTTCAGAAACTGAAACGCCCTCCCTAAAGGGGAACTGGGAGGCAGGTGAGAGGCAGAACTAGGATTAGGGCTATGGACCTCCCACGGAGCATTCTGGGCCTGCTCGGCTGCCACCCCAGCCAGGCCTTGGGCAGGGCCCTCCTTTCTTGGCACTGAAACATCCCTCGACCTTGAAACGGGATAGTTAATGGTCAGTACTCCCTTCACAGAGGTACTGAGGAGAATTAATGAGAAGCTTGTATAAAGTTTGAACTCATCCAAAGCAAGTATTTTAATTCTGGATGAGTGGTGAATCTTGAGATGTAGTGAAATGGAAAGGAGTGGGCATTCTACATTTTTGTAAAAGCCTCCTTCAAACCCTAAGGCTTTTTGTGTGGGGGCGGGGGGGGGCAGAGTTTCCCGAGTATTTGGGCTTGGTTACCAATATGCCTACAATCAAGAGCTGCAGGCCTGAGGGTAAGTGCATGTTTGATTTACATGTTTCACCTGTAAATCAGTTCAGACGTTTGCCCACTCTATTTTAAAGTGCCTGGAGTAAATCAGTAACCTAGCAGGTGTGGGGCTTTAGACCCAACACCCCTTCATCCCTAAAGGAATTTATTATTAAGCTCATCAAAGACAAGTTGGTAATGAAGCTCACTAAATTGAATGAATGAAATAGTCATTTTTAAAAATTCCCCCCTCCTATGCCAGTCCACCAGGCCTACCATCAGCCATGGGAGATTCACCCACTTGCTGATGGTCCCAGAGACTGTACGGAACTGTGAATATTCGTATCTTAGACTTTTGACATTTGTTGGCTAGGCATAGTTCTCACCTGAGCAAACTTCTGACGGGAGAGGGAGAAGCTTCCTATTCTCAGACTGAGGGCTAAGTTCCAGGCTCTCAGGCTCCCCCAACTGGGCCTGCACTGCTAATTGGCTTGGCTATAAAATGGGAGTCAGCAATTAAAAACCAGCAGTTTACAGAAGCGAGGGGATTGGACAGGAGTTGACCTTTCAGCCAAAAAGGTTTACACCTCTTTGGGCACTCTTCAAAAGGAAGTGAGGTTGGAATTACCTCTCTTTTGAAGTTTTTAGGAGAGATGTGTAATATTCACACTGATTTAGGCCTCAAGTAAGGGAGGCAAATGGTTTGAATAATTTCTGTGGTCAGCAAGCCAGTGTGGTATGACTTTGCTGAAAACAAGGGGTGATATATATTTTTCTTCACCCTTTCAGTTAAATAGTTGAAGGGAGTGTTGGCGGTCAAGGTGGGACAAGGGTTTGATTTACCTGCACTTACTCATTGAGAGTAAGGCCTGATTCACAGGTGCCTATCGTTAATTCTCTAACAACTGGTGCTAAAGAAGCATTAGTTAGTCCCAAGAGAATTGGTCCAGAAAATACCCCATTACTGAAAATTATCTGACCATGTGGTCAGTGTTCAAAGAAAGCCAGGGATGGGGAACAATTGAACTGCAAAGGCTTTGGGGGAGAAAAATTCCTGAAGTTGATGTTAGACTTCTGCCACGTTAAATTTCTAATGCTGCCCTCACTACTTTACCACTCGGCGGCTTTCAGTGTCTTGGGCAGGATCATTGGGGAAAATAAGGATGAAGAAGGGGACTTTTCTAGGAACGTGCCTATCTCCTGAGTCCCTTCCATTAAGCCTGATACTTACTGCTTTCCCGCTGCACAAGCTTCCCGAGACCTTGCACTTCCCCCTCTTCCTCCATCCTTAGCCTTTCCTCCTCAACAACATCCTCTCTAAGGCCAATGTGATTCTTATATCTCTGATCCAGTTTCTACATCCTTCTGGCTCTGCTGACTTTGCTGAACTCAATCTTGCTGATCTTTGGTATCCGATGGCAGTGAAAGAAACTCCGGCGAGGGATGGTCGCATTCTGAAGCAAGGGGCTTGGAAGTGGATGCTTTATCTATTTTTATCTCACTTTATTTGTGTTCCCCCTGCATGTTTTTTATCTTTCCTCTGTGTGCCATCTGTCTTATATTTAACATTTTTCTTTAAATTGACCCATTTTAAACATTTAAAAACTTTATTTAAAAGGGAAAAAGTATCATTGCCTTCAATTGAAACTACTATCACCTTCCACAAATAAAAGGTATAATTATTAAAATTAAGTTGTTTGCCCATTGTTCCCAAATCATGCTACATGTGCTACTTGGGAAAGTACTGCCTTCAGCCAAAGATAGGACTCCGTACATTTTTTCAGACGTCAGGAGGCAGGTGGCAGGGAAGGTTTGGGGGTAGGCAGGCCATTAGAGGGGGCGCCTTAAATCCCATCTTCTGAAACTCCCTATGGCTCTGTGAAACTAGGAACACAGCAGAATGAAGAATCTGGGAGCTAAAAAGAAGTAAGTGCAGGCATTGTGAAACCTCTGCTGTTTTTGTATGAAATTTGCAAATGGAGGCATGAGTGGCTGTGACACTGTGTACTATATCAAATTCTAGACCCTTCACCAGGGGCGTGACTTCACTGGTGCTGTGGTATGTTGTTCTTTCTGTGCACAAATGCTCTTGGAAAACCCGGGTTTTAGTTCAGGGTGGATGCACTTTTTTAAAATTCACCAACACCCCATACTTTTTGAGGCCCTTGTCTTCCACATACAGAGTACCTTTGGGGGAATAGTGCTAATGACAGAAACCTGAACCTGTCTGGTATTTGTGTTTTCTAATCTTCGTTGCCCATAATGCCTGTTTCTTTCAATATCCTATGAAAATGAAGAGAAGAAAGGGCAGAGTGAGCTGCCTGGGGCTTGTCCGTAGGCTCTTAGGGGGCCGCACATGGTAGACGTGGGTGGTGCTTGCTGGTGTGAAGTAAAATTCACTCTTGACCATTAAGAGCCCCCCTGCAGGGCCGGCTGGGCTGCTGCTTCCTCCAAGGGTCAGCAGGGCGCCCTTTAATAGTGGAGCAAAGCCGGCTGGCGTGGTATGCGACGGGAACCAGGAGTGCTTAGTTAAAATTACCAGCACATTAAGCTGTAGGGGCCTCTTTTTAAGCCATTGAGATTTCAATTTCCCTACGAGGCCTAATCTAATGCTTGGGGGGGGGGGGGAATGGGTGGGTTGGGGGGCGGGGTAGTCAGGCAGAGCCAGTCTTTCAGGGGCTGTGCTGGTGGGGGATCTGGCCTGGGAAGTGGCTTTGTCAGGCTTGTTGGGAGAGATGCACCAGTCCCCTCTCTAATGTGTCCTTTCAACTTGGCAGGGGGCAGAGTCCACCCCTTGTCTTTCCATCCGTGCTCTAACCGGTCCTTTCATTTCCCCAACTCACTGTGTTAACAGCTTTCTTCCCCTTTCCCTGCCATTCTGTTCATGGCTGCTTCAATCGACCCTCCCTCTTGCTGGGCCTATTTTCTTTCCATTGTCACTTTGAGGGCTAGCTATTTGAAGTTCTAGAGTTACAATGCTGTCCTGTGTGTCCCAGTGACTAGAAGTAATTCAGATGTTCCCATCCAACCATCACCTGCCTGGACTGGCTTTCAGATAGCCTAGGTGGGGTAGTAACCAGAGTCCCTGACCTGATGAAGTTGGAGGTGCCTCTCCCCCAGTGGGGGTCCCAGCAGTGTGGGAAGGGGGCTGTGGTCAGGATTTGCTGGCGTTGTCGGCTGTCAGACTAGAGGCTGAGGTCCACCCTCCTGGAGTCCTTCCAGAAACTGAAGGCAGAAACCGAATGCGAGTCCCACATGCAGGCAGTCCTCTGGTTTCTGCAGAGGACCATGCGTGATTAATAAGGCTGCAAAAGGGGCCCTTGCTCGGGATGGCCTGGAACCCTTGCGACTGTTTACAACTGTGTATCCTGCCCTGCAGCTAGTTTCTCCAGGTGGCAACTGGAACAAACTGATAGTTGGATGGTTGTTGGAAGCCTCTACAAGCACAGCTTTCCTGCTCAATGAGTTAAGAAATGGACTTTTTTTCTCTCTTAAAAATCATGTGGCAGATTTTATCCAAAAATGATTAGCAAGTTTTAATTTTCATTGTTAAAATATGTATAGAAAATATAATGGGTTGACCAAGAAGTCTGGTATGTTTTTTCCACGCGATGGCTCTAGTAGCCTGTAGTTGCCTTTAACTTCATTTGAAACAATTTTGTTAGCTTGTGTTGTGACAGCTGTCATATCAGCGTGCATTTTTTAAAAAAAACGTATCAAAATTGGTGAATTTTCTGCAGCTATTTTAATATTGAAGATGGAAAAAGATATTCAACATTTTCACATATGTTGTTTTATTATTTCAAGAAAGGTAAAAATACACTGAAACGCAAAAAAAAAAGATTTGTGCATTGTATGGTAAAGGTGCTGTGAGTGATCGAGTGTATCAAAAGTGACTTGCAAAATTTCTTGGTACTATTGACATTTGGCCAAATTATTCTTTGCTGTGGGTCTGTCTTATGCATTGGAAGATGTTTAGCAGCACCCCTGGCCTCCACCCACTAGAAGCCAATAGCAGGAGACAGCCAACATACTCAAAATATCCAAATGAACAAAGTCACTGGTGAAAATGAAAAATGTGTCTTTTATTTGATGGAAAAAAACCAAACAGACTTTTTGGCCACCCCAGTCATTCTGATTCATTCTTTTTTTTTTTATTGTTTTTTAAGTACAGTTTTCTGTCTTTTACTCCCATCCCAGCTCACCGCCTGCCCAGTGCTCCCCACCTCCTTCCCATTTCCACCCCCACTTAGTTGTTGTCCATGTGTCCTTTATACTAGTTCCTGTAAACCCTTCCCCTTTCCCCCTGAAATTCCTTCTCTTCTTCCCTCTGGTCACTGTCAGCCTGTTCTCTATTTCAGTGTCTTTGGTTACATTTTGCTTGCTTGCTTGTTTTGTTGTTTAGTAATTCATTCTTCTTAAGGGTCAAGTACTAGCAGTTCCACAGTTTGGGAATTCCATGGCTTATTTAATCATTCCCATATTGATGGGCCTCTGGGATGTTGTATATTATATAAATACATATGTGTACATTATGTTTTACATATTATATTTATGCTATGTAGCTGTTATAAACAAATGCTACAATAAGTGCGTGTGGTATTCAACTATATATATAAAATTCATTTTTTGTTTGTTTGCATCCCAGCAGCAGTATGTGTCTGTAGGATACATTCCTAAAAGTGAAATCACTGGTTCAGAGGCTAGAGTGTCTTTATTTATTTATTTGAGGTTTTACTTAAAAATGTGTCTTTGTTGAAGAATTTGTAAGAAAAAAGGATGGACCCTCTATAAAAAGAAGGATGCTTCCTGTAAACATTAGGGACCCACTGTTAATTTTGCCTCCCACATGCGTTTTGACCCCCTTCTTCAGGAAGGGCCCGTCTCTAAGCTGTGTGTCACTGTGCGCTCCGCAGGGAGCCTAGTCCAAAGCCACAAGCCAGAGTGTTGATAAAAGAGACGCTCTGATATTTAGTCATTTGTTGATTATATGGGGACAGCTCAGGGCCTGGTAGAACTCTCTGGCAAACAAAAAAACAAAAAATGGTGATTGGGATAGGGGATGGCTAATAATCATTTGGAAGGCCAACTCCAAAATCAGTATTTGGACCATAAATAGTGAAGTAACACTGCAGGCTATCTCTTTCTGATCTACCCCCAAAAGAAAAGCAACTTAGGAAATGGTAACGGCAAAACGTGCTAGAAATGGTGAGCCGGTCATAAAAACAAAGGTCTTGTCCGTGTTATGGTACCGGTGAGGTCTCCTGATGTTGCTCCGGTGTTGGAGTCATCGCCGCCACATTGTAAAAAATAAGGAACTTCCGGCTGTTGCTCGGCTGTTGTTCTGCAGCCCCCAGGTTAGGAGCAGGTTCTTAATGGGCAAACGCCTGTGGTTCTGGAACGCCTGTTCTTGTGGCTTTGGGGTTCGGATTTGAAGCCATTTGCCCATATGCTCACGTGTGTGTGTGGTACAGCTTTCCCTATTGGTGGCTTCATTCGGGCTCTGCTTGTATCTCGGTCTCAGTAAACTTGCATAACCCTCTGGACCCCTCCAAAGTGAATTTAGTTAATCTATATAGGCAAATTGTCCTCACCCCTGAAATTTGAAGAACTTCCATCTGCTATAACAGACAAATGGAAAAGATAATTTTATTTTTATTAGCAGTACTGAAGGGGAAGAGTAAGTCAGCTGGAATTCTTTCTCTCATATTCCCAGTACTCGGCCTGTCATGTAGTAGGTACTTCTGTTGACAAAAAAAAACTGTTAGGTTTGCCAGTAGTATCCAACAAATAAACATAAATTATGTGAATCTTTTTAAAAGTTATAAAACTGTAGAAAAGGAAGCTGCAAAGATCCCAAAATGATCCTATTCTTAGCAAGGCTGTGAGCTGACTCTGGCCTCTTTTCATACAATCTGCTTTGGCCATCATGAGTTTGTTCAGTTCCTCAAATGCATTTGGCTCTTTCTCACAGAGTGTTACCTCTGACCCGTGCGTGTGTGCGCTTGCGCTTGACTTGCAGTTGTTTACCACTTCCTCTCAGAAGCATTCTCTGACTTCCTTGACGTGTGGTCTCTACTCTAAACTTACAGCACCAAATGTTCCCACACTCTTAGCTCGGTTTCGTAATTGCTGATGTTAATGTCTCTCTCACTAGTCCGAGAAGAAATTGTGTCGTGCTTACCATTATCTCGGTGGTGCTGGGAACCGCTAGTGCTGGGTCCTGTAAACAGGAGACAACAGCAGCACAAAGCCAGTAATTCCAAAGCTTTTTTTAGCCCAACAAACCATACCCAAAATTACAGACATGAGAATCAAGAAAAATTGAGGGACCTCAGATATAAAATAACCTACTTCAGAGATCTTATTAAAGACCAGCTAATCAGGGGGCTAAGAGATAAGATACAGAGGAGGTCTTTCGAATAAAATCTGTACTCTCCTGTTTTTAAACTTTAACAACAATTTGTAAATTCCCAAGAAGGATATGTTAGGATGGAAGGATAAGCACAACTTCTGGCTTTAACCATAAAGTCATTTGCAAAGTGGGAGAGTCTGTGTGTAATCGAGAGAATTTTGTGTTTTTTACCCCATGTCTGGTGCTTAGCAAAGTGACTTTTCAGTTTGAAGCAGAAAGAAAACATTTAAATAACTTAGGGAGCTGAAGTGTCTTATGAAAAAAGAATCACAACTACAAAAATCACTGTAAAAAGCAGTGAAACGCAAATAAAAAACAGGTTACCAACAAGGGAAGATTAGTAATAGGAAGAGAAACTGGGGTACTGGAAGTGGATAGAAAGTCTACAGAGACACTGTAGCCATTAAAAACAAAAAGTGGGGCAACATGAAAAGCACTAAGTAAACTTAATTTATTTCTGACGATATCGGTTGCCTTAGTCACACTTTCAGAAATACAAAAGAATACGAGTATAAATAAATGACAAATACCTATTATTCCAGCCAGATTTTTTCTTCTATCCAAATTTTGTCTGTCTGCTGTTACCGTACAACTTAGTGTGAAAATCTTAATGTACAACTCAGTGAGTTTGTAGCGTTTATGTAACCATGACTCAGCTCAAGATGTAGAACGTCTCCATGATCCCAGAAGGCTCTCCCCGTGCCTCTTCCAGTCGGTGTTCATAGGCTCATTTTGGCTGTTTATGAACCTCATATAAATGGAATCATACAGTGTGAAGTCTGTCGAGTCTGGCTTCTTTTGCTCATCTTTGTAGCATTCATCTACATTGTCGCATATAGTATTGTTTCGTTTTTTTTACTGCTGGGAAATTTTTAATTATAGAACTATATCCTAATCTAGTGGTTCTGCCCTTGATGAACATATGGATAGTTTTTAGTTTGGGGTTATTATAAATGAAACTGCTTTGAACATTGCCACGCATATCTTAGGTAGATTTATGCACTCATTTTGGCTCATAAGGTAAATACTGGGTCATAAGGTAAATACTGCCAAAGTCACGAGAACCTTATGTGCTTTCAAAAGCTTGATTGTTTTAGCTTTTATGTGTAGGTCTCTGATACAGTGTGGAGTATCAAGGTTCATTCCCCCGCTCCCACAAGAATGTTGTGTAGAGAGTTCAGAAAGAGTCTGGGCACTTTACTAGAAATAAATTCTGAAGATCTATTTGAAAGTCAGGATTTACAAGCTGGAGTCTCAGCTAGGCCGTACCCAGAGCATTTTGAAGAAGAAAGAAAAGCTAAGAGTTCTTATAGTGAAAAGTACATTCTTAAGAAGAATCAGTCCTGCCTTCTTAGCCCCTGGATGTGTCCCAGATGGTGATCATCTCAGGGACTGTTGGTCGGGATGATGGGTGTCAGGTCGGCCGGGGGTGTGAACCTTCCTTCTGCAGTCCTTCCGTGGTTATCAGGATTATCTGGAGGTTTGAGATTAAAAAATTAATTAAAAAAATAAATAAAGTCTGTATTTTCTAATGTAAAAAAATATACACACACATATGTATATTTTAAAGAAAATTGAGATCATGCTGAATATGTAGCTTTGAAATTTTTCTTACACTTAATATTATGTGATGCTTCAAAACCAGATTTAAAGGACCGCAGATGAACTACTGTGCAGACGTACTATAATTTATTTAACTCTTTCCTCTTGTTAGATATTAGGTCGTCGTGTTTTCTCTTTCTTGTTTTGTTTTGCTCTGTTTTGTATGTTGCAGGCTCTCCCCAAATGTCTAATGATCTTCTTTGTCCATTCATTTATATATGAGGTAATAAAAAGTCATTTAGAAGTTCTGTGGGGGGGGCTTTGCTGTGGGGTGACTGGGTGAGTCATTTCTTGAAATCTCCTTAACGGTGAGAAAGATCAGTAATTTTTTTCCAGGGGAAGACTCGCCAGTGTGCTACCTGCAGGTTCAATGCCAGGCTATCGGCTATCTTGTAATTTAGAAATAATAACTTTGAAAGTAGTGTTCTTCCCTGCGTTTCTGCTTGGACGAGTTGTTTTATAGTGATCTTATCTCCACGGACCACTTCCCCAAAGAACAGCTTCTGCTCTCCTTGTGCTGTTGGGCGCTGCTGAGCCTGTGAGTCTGCGCGTGTCTTGAATGGGATGCTGGGATAGCAGGGGTCATTCAACATAATCTACTAATGGGTCTTGGCTGCTGCTCAATTTGAGCCGTCCCTTTTTGGAGCTCTGATTTGTCTTTAATGCTACAATTTTCACCGTTTACATTTCATTTGATCCTCATAGTAGGACTTTCATTTCACCTGACCAAATTTATAAGGGAAAACATTCATGTTACAAAGTTTAGTATCGAACCTTAAATTTAAGACTCTTTGTGTTTTGGTTGTGCTAAGTGGTTTGAGGACTGTGTTTTACGTTGCTGTGCTCCTGACTCAAGCTTGGGAACAACAGATCCCCACCGAGGGAAGTTCTGCTTTTCAAAAGGACTTTGATCTCAGCGCAGATGCTGTTTCTGTGACTTTGGTGGTTCTCTTTCCCTTACTGGTGTTTTTTGTTTGTTTGTTTAGAGGAAACTGAAAATAGAGAAAATAGATCCAAACTTTTATTCCTTTAACGTGACTGTGTCTTAGAAACACAGGAACAGAATGCGTGTGGGGGGGGGGCGCTGCGGGAGCGGGCAAGTCATGGCTGCTGGAGCATCCGTGTGGCTTCTGCTCTTTCAAGTCCCTCTGTGAGTAGTGCATGGCGTTCCCCCGCCCCTGCCCGGGCACGAAGGGGTTCCTTGCGCAGAGGGAGAAAAGTACACACCCGAAATGAGGGGAGAGCATGACTGCGAGGCGCAGGGAGGACACACACCTGCGGGAGTTCGGAGGGTGCCAGGGAGAGAGCGACCCGGGAAAATGCGGAATAGATGGAAATAGATGAATCGAGAAAAGTCATCAAATGTTGAGGTCTGAGGTTGTGATAGTTCTGGATGCTTTGTTTTTTCTCATTTTCACTGCTCATTGTTCTTAGAAAAACAATGCCTTCCAAGAAATCTAGTTCCAATCTTTGCTAGAGTGAGGATAAATCATTACTGCAGGGTCTTGTTGGACTAATCAGGTTAAACTACAGTTTTGGAGAGATTAGGTCAGTCTGAAGGACCCCTCCTCGAGCACACACACCAATTTCAGGAAAGAATAAGCTATGGTGGCTGTGTTCTACTTCCATGATTTAAAAAATAGATAGTGAATGACCAGAGAGGGGTTAATGAAACTGATTTCTGTGTTAGCCAGGGCTCACTCCGTTTCCTACAGGTTTACCAAAGCCTTCTCGGAGGAGAGAGGAGATACAGAATGGGACAGCAATTGCATATGCCCAAATTCATGCGACAATTCCAGGATTAGTCACAGTGAGCCTCTGCATTAGGGCAAAGAGAAAAGCCATTTGCAGGCCAGAGTGTGATGCCGCGTCAGCAGAGACCAGAGAGCTGCGAAGGGGAAGAATCCCAGTTCTTTTCTGAATCCCCTTCAGACCCCCGAGGAAGTAATCAGTCTCCCAAATGGGGCACAGACTTCAATTAGGGTCAGAGTAGAGACTCTCAAGCCACTCTGATTCTATATTGAAAAGTTTCCGTTTATGACCGCCTCCCTCATATGACACGCTCCCCACTCCCTCCTCCTCCTACTGGGTTTAAGCCCCTGCTTCTAACCCAGCAGTCTGTTTACCACCTTTCCTAAAAATCACTATCCTTATTGTGTGTTTGTTTTAGCCAGTTACCCAAGAGGAGAGTATGAGCTGCGTCCATCTCTCTACCCCTGCTGCTTAGCACAGGGCCAGGCCCAGTCAGCCCTGGGTGAAGCATGCTTGGTTGAATGTCACTCAGAAGGGTGCATTAGCTTACCATACAGGTTCCTAGGACTAGAAACTCTGCAGACAGTTGATTTGGGGTGAGTTTCAGACTGATTTCTGAGCTGTTATAAAGTCATCTGGAATCCCACTCCTTTCCTTCTTCCTGTTCTGCCTCCCTCAAGTGCCTGCTCCATCTCAAGACTGGCTCCTTCGGGTGTGCACGTTAGCGGTCGCAGTTTTGCAGGACATGTCTGCTAAACTTTGCGTGTGCCGGTTTTAAGGGGAAGGAAAGTTGGGAGTGTGTTAATAGAAGCCCCCACACTTTTAACTAATCAAACCACTTCAGAACCAATCCCAGTGTCTTAATCCTGGACTCCTTTGACTCAGTCTCGAAACAAAAGGGCAACATGGATTGATTTAGGTTAGGTTGCGCTCTCCCTGGAGCAGGCGCAGGAGGAGCTGCCCCGAGGTACTCGAACTGCAGGAAGAATAGGTGGATACCCAAGTGGAAGTCTGACAGCCGTTACAAAGGGGAATGAATGTGGTTGTCGCGTGGGCAACCAGCAAAGTCTGCTGTCATTTTCATTCAGATTTTTTTCTGGGAACCCTTACTTAATGGCTAGTCTGTTCTTCATATAGAGTCACTTATTAATGTATTGATTGTATGTTATGAAAAAGAATTAAGTAAAGTGTAGTAAATACTAAATATTTAGTAATAATCAAAATAGTAAATGTGGGGTATGAGACTTTTCTCTATTGACTTACTATTTTGTTGGGGGTAGAAGACACAAAATTGGTAAAAGCTAAATAGCAATATAGGAGATGGGTAACAGTGCAAGGCAGCAAGATGACAGGTTCCGCACTGCTCATCCAGCACATGGACTTTGCATTGCCCAGTCATGCCTTCACTCTGGAAGGCATGTCAGGCACTGTGGAGGTTACAGAGATGATGGAAACGAGATGCCGGCCCTTTAGACTTTTAAAGGCCAATCAAGAGAAAGCTCAACAGGCTTGGAGACTGGGATGCAGCGGCCTTCCTCACAGGAGCAAACCACTAAGTACAGGAATCTGTAAACATGAGCAGGGGTTCCCGTGAGCCCTGCAGAGTCCTGGGAGCCAGTCAGGGGAGCCCCCTGGTCAGGGGAGGTGTTGGCGTCCTCTCTAGACGGCTCTGTCCTCTGTCCAGCAACAACTGAGCACTCTGCTCAGCTGCCCAGAGCTCTGGGTCTGGGGAAGCAACTGGGTCACCCCAGTGCCTGGGGCAGTGGTGGCCCTTGCACTCTTTGGTCGGCCACTGCCAGCAGTGCTGCTTGCGGAAGACCCCACGGGCCCAGCCCTGTGTATTAGAGGGTTGGTAGTACTGGGTCAGCACCTGCTGCTCTGACTTGTAATTAATTAGTGCTCTTAGACCCGGTGCCTTCTCCTGGGAGCTATCCAGTCACATTTATGGACATTTCAGAGAATTCAGAAACAAAATAATAATCCTATTCTTCAAGATAATTATTGAGGGTCCTGCCTTGTGCCAGGCGCTGTGCTAAACTCTGGGGTCATAGTGATGATTCAGAGTTGACCTGGTCCCTGCTGTCACAGCCTGCAGTCTAGGGGGAAGGCAGACAAAGGCAAATAAACAGATCCATAAGATATTTGCCTACTGCAACGGTGAGAAGGAAACAGAGTAGGCAGAGCTGAAGATTTGCAAGAGGGTTGAGATACCTTGAAGGCATTTTGTAAATGATCTATTGGGTTGAAATTTGTGTCCCAATGATTTCTGCAGATTAAATGCAAATTTTTTTTGTTTGTCTCTTAGGTACATTCTTCAGATCCCCAATGAACCAAGGGAATCCACCACCGTACCCGGGCCCGGGTCCAACAGCCCCGTACCCACCTTATCCACAACCACCAATGGGCCCTGAAGCCTATCCCCCAGGACCTATGGGAGGACCCTACCCACCTCCTCAGGGGTACCCCTACCAAGGGTACCCACAGTATGGTTGGCAAGGTGGACCTCAGGAGCCTCCTAAAACCACAGGTACCGTGAACAGGGTCTGTGTAGGTGCATATCTGGGTGTGTGAGCGCAGTCCCATGTCACCAAAGGAAATGTTCAGCTGCTTTCTTTGGCAGAGAAGAAACTCTGGCCTTTGTGTGCCATGGTTGACATTCGCAAAGCTTGGTGACTGCGGAGGGTGGCTTCTTATTCCTGAGAAGGACTTCTTTCTCAGGAAACCTGGGTCAGTTCTGCTGCTTCCTTCTTTCTCTCATTGCTCCTGGGGCTGATGACTTCCTGGCCGACACATTTGCCGAGAGCACCTCTTGGAGCCCTGGTTGGGAAAGTACCAGCTGGATTCTTGCTCTGGCCATCAGTTTTGTTTATCAGGTTTAGCCGGTTGGGCTTATTTTATCAGTTTGTTGACCCTCAAGTCATCCTCTTGCCCCTGCTATTGGGGTTGGTTTCCTTTACTGATGTTTTCATAATCCTTCTTAACCTGCTGGCTGAGTTTCCAGCTGGTGTGTGAGTCCTTGCGTGCTGGGGCAGTGCTACTCAGCAAGTTTGCTCTGCAGACCAGTGCCGGTCTGTGAACAGCTGCTGGGCTATAAGAAGATATCAGAAAGTGAGAGTAAACATTGAAAAAACTTTAGAACAATTTGACGGACTTTTCTTTGACATTCAAGCATTTTATCAGAAGCACCAGTCTGTGAAGGGTTGGAAAGGAAACTTCTTGAGAAGCACTGTCCTAGATGTGTCAGTGACGTCTGTGACTGTCATAGACGTTTGGTTTGCGAAATAGTTGCTCTCATAGCTCTTTCAGCTTAATTCTGAGTGCTTATTAGGTGCCACATGGTCTCCTAAGAGCTTTATGTACATTAACATTTAATCCTTGCAACAATCCAATGAGGTTATTCCCATTTTACAGTGAAGCAATTGAGGCACAGAGCAGAGCGATGATTTGCCCCAGGTCACCCAGCTAGAAGTGGCTGATCCCGGAACTGAATTGATAGCTTGGCTTAAAAATCTGTACCTGTAACTTCCTGCTGTACTCTCATCCCTCTCCTGTCTTTTCTGACTCACACTCATCTGAATTTAGGGCCTTAGGCTGTCTCAGAGATGTTCCTATAGCTTAACCCCTTACCAATCAGAAGTAATACCAGAATCGATGGCTCATGTGATTCCAGGATTTGAGGATTCTTTAGAATGGGTGGGTGCTGTGGAAGAAGAATGTGTCTAAGAGGGATTTCAATATGGAAAAGATAGTACTTTTATAGCGTCAATTCAGAGGCTCTGTTAAGATTGAGTAGATTTGAATCCCCTTTAAAGATTTGGTTTATCTTGAAGGAAAACTTTTACAGTCCAAGATTCTATTTTGCTGTAAGTTTTAATGACACAGGCTCAGGAGAGTGTGGGAAGTATAACCAGGGTGGTCAGAGTAGCTGTCACCCAGGTCTGTGACATCACAGGGAGGTTTCCTGAAAATAAATCTGTTTCTGGGTTTTCTGCTTCAAGACCAAGTAACCCTGTGATGGATGAAGGAAAGCAGACTGGAAAAACCACATAATGTGTGATTCCATTAAGGTGAAATTGAGGAACAAGCCAAACTCATCAATGGTAACGAAGATCAGAATAGTGCCCCCCGCCGCCCCCCAGCTACTGAGCAGGGGCAAGGGGTTGGGGGAGGCTGGTTATTGACTGGGAAGGGCACAAGGGAACTTTCTAGGATATTAGGAATGTGCTTTCATCTGGGTGTAAACATTCTTCAAGCTGCATGCTTACTATTCCTGCACTTTCCTGATTGTTATAGGTCTATAAAAAGAATAGTCATTCCAGCATTTGGGTTATCTGGTAGACTCAGCCCAGCGCCTCCCTGGGGTTCTGTCTTTCTCCTGGAGCCCCAGTTCTGTGGCATGTAGTCCTTTCTGGACCTGCACTGTTTGTACCGACGGAACTCGCGTTGGGGATTTGGGACTTTGTAGAGCTTGTCTAGAAAAGTGCTTCCTGGCCCTGGCCGGCTTTGCCCCCTTGTGAGGACCACACAGATTTCGTCTTCTTTCTTCACCTTCGGTATAATGTAAGTATTGTGTCAACCTTTTTGAGGGGATAATATTTTAATTCTTCTTAGGATTAAAAGGCTCTGTGTATCATGATTTTATAAAGGCAGTTCAAAGCTGTTTAATGTCCTTTCCCACTGGATTTTCTTTCTCTGTTACCAGCTTGCAAATTGTTAACTGCCGTGACCCATTCTGCACCCAGACATGGCAGGCGATGCCAGGTGGTCAAGTTCTTCTCTCACCTGGTGTCCAGGTTCCATGAATGGACGCTGTTGTCCCCTCACTAAGGGATATACCTTTAGGGACCCATTTTATTCCTTGCTCTTTTATTGATTCTGGGATCCCCAGTCAAAATCATTCTTGTGTTCTGTGCCATGTCTCTGAGCTTTCTATAGAAATTTAAGGTGTTTTCTCCAAGTGGATGATTTAGATTTATTTACCACTGCACATACCCTGCCTCAAGCTGAAGTTCAAGTGTGTAGTCCATTCTGCTAACAGCTGCCTAGGTGGAAGCAACTTCTTTGTCAAAGGAGGGCAGGTCTTCTTAGCTATTCTAATTGGCATCTTGTAATTAGTAAGGACTGACTTAATAAAGATGTGTTGAATAGATGGGTAGGTAGATGGGTAGATGGCAGACCGAAGCAGAACCTTCTGTGGTAGTCTGTTTATCATTCAAAGTTCATTGTCCAAAAACCTTTGTTTTTCCTTGGAAAAGCAGCTTTTTGGAAACCGTGTGGTTGGAAGCAGCAGGTGACTGTGGGAATAAGACTTTCCAGAGAGCAGTGTGTTCTGGGTCTCCTGGGGTGATTTTTAATGATAACAACAATAACAACTTGTAAAAACTAGTATTCTTTAAGCACAGGGACTGGCATTAGCCATAGTAATCTTCACAGCAACCGGGTAGCATCAGTCCCACGTTACAGAGGTGGAATCTGAGGCTCAGGAGATTGTATTTCAGTTAGCTGTATGTGGGATAGCACCCCAAAACTCAGTGGCTTAACGTGATTTATTATTTCTCATGATTCTGTGAGTTGGCTTCATGTGCTGTCTCCTGGGCTCACTTAGTTCAGCTGTCAACTCGGCTGGGACTGGAGTGTCCGAGATGGCCTCACCCACGTGACTAGGTCTTGGTCAGCTTCCCTGAGGCCTCCTACACGACAGGGTCTCTCCGCTAGCCGGAGCTTCTTTACAGGGCAGCCAGCTCCCACAAGGGTGAAAGTGGAAGCTGCCAGTGAGGCCCCGATCTGGCACAGCTTTGGTTGCCCAGTGCTCTGTGGTCCAAAGCAAGTCACAGGCTGGCCGGATTCAGTAGGAGGGGAAATAGGTGTCATCCCCCCCACCCTTTTTTAAAGTAACAGGCTTTATTGAGATATAATTTATATATCACATAAATTACCCACTGGAGTGTGGAATCCAGGGGTTCCTGGTGTACTCACAGAGTTGTACAACCATCATCACTGTCTAATTCTAGAAGAACTTTGTAACAAACCCGGTACCTTAGCAATTACTCCCCATTCCCTTAGCCCTCCCCCATCATTAATCTCCTCCTATATAGATGTACCTGTTCTAGACATTTCTTTTTTTTAACATTTTTTAAAGATTTTATTTATTTATCTTTAGAGAGGAAGGGAAGGAGAGAGGGAGAGAAATATCAATGTGTGGTTGCCTCTCGTGCATCCCCTGCTGGGAACTGGCCTGCAACCCAGGCATGTGCCCTGACTGGGAATCAAACCGAGATCCTTTGGTTCACAGGCCCATGCTCAATCCACTGAGCTACACCAGCCAAGGCTAGACATTATGTGATCAATGGGGTCGCATAATAATATATGGGTTTTTTGACCAGCATCTTTCACTTGCTGTAATGCTTCAAGGCTCGCCCGTGTTGTAGCACGTGTCAGTACTTTGTGCTGCCAAGTAATATTTGACTGTATGGATGTACCACAGTTCCATTGATTCATTTATTAGTTGATGGATCTTTGAGTTTCTGCTCTTTTGTTATTATGAATAATAAATAATGCCCATTATAAACAATCATGTAAAATAACTCCCATCTAAGAGGATTGGCATGTGAACACAGGGGAGGGGCATTGTTGATGACCATCTTGGCAGACAGTCCACAACATTCCACTCTTTGCTCTCAACAGTTCTCATCTCCTCCATGTGCAAAATATATCTACTCCCCTCCAATACCCCCAGATGTNCTGGGAGCTGGCCTGCAACCCAGGCCTGTGCCCTGACTGGGAATCAAACCGAGATCCTTTGGTTTGCAGGCCCACGCTCAATCCACTGAGCTACACCAGCCAAGGCTAGACATTATGTGATCAATGGGGTCGCATAATAATATATGGGTTTTTTGACCAGCATCTTTCACTTGCTGTAATGCTTCAAGGCTCGCCCGTGTTGTAGCACGTGTCAGTACTTTGTGCTGCCAAGTAATATTTGACTGTATGGATGTACCACAGTTCCATTGATTCATTTATTAGTTGATGGATCTTTGAGTTTCTGCTCTTTTGTTATTATGAATAATAAATAATGCCCATTATAAACAATCATGTAAAATAACTCCCATCTAAGAGGATTGGCATGTGAACACAGGGGAGGGGCATTGTTGATGACCATCTTGGCAGACAGTCCACAACATTCCACTCTTTGCTCTCAACAGTTCTCATCTCCTCCATGTGCAAAATATATCTACTCCCCTCCAATACCCCCAGATGTCTCATCCAATAACTACGTCGGCTTGAAGTCTAGGATGTCATCATTTAAGTAGCCTGGGTATAGATAGAGCCTCTAACCTGCCATGCAGCTCCCTTCACTCCCTCATTCCCACTCTGCCTCAACCCACACAGTCCTGGAGAACAGTCAGAATATCACCTCCTCCATGAAGCGTTCCCTTGCCTAGTCCACACCTGCAGTAGAAGCTGCCGCCCCCTTGTGCTTCAGCCGCACCCTGTACAGCCTTCTTTCAAAGCACCGCCTCTCTCCAAATTCAGTGAGTTTTTGTATTCTGTCTAGTTTACCTCCTTAATGTCTGAATTCAGCCATCCTTGCTCTTGCTGGCTTAGTTTAGGTTTTCACCATTCGTTTTAGTCAAGACTTTTAAGACTGCAACTGACAGAACCTCAGCCTTAAATATCAACCAACAACAGAGGATCCCAAGGAGGCCTGAGAAAAGCCTCCAAGATGATAGAAGGTGATGAAAACAGTGGAAAGGCGGGACTCCGAGGGAACAGAGACCACGCAAGGAGTGAAAACTCTGCTGCAAAAAAGAAAAAAACACCCTCTAACATTCTTTGACATACTCTTATTAAAATAAGAGTTAGGGGCGCAGTCTAAAAAGGAACTCAGGCAACAAAAGCCCTTGGCCAAGAAGAATGTGAAGCTGACCTCAGCCCAGAAGACCCATTCGGACAGTCAGATCTTGCCAAACCAGAACTTCAGGCTTTCTGCCACCAGCAGAACTTGACATTTGCTTTGGTTATCTGCTGCTACGTAACAAACCACCTCAAATCTTAGAGATTCTGTAATTTGGGTGGGGTTTGGCAGGAAAACTTCGGCCCTGCTTCCCAAGGCACGTACGGGGGCTGGAACATAGACAATAGCCAGTGTGCTGGGTTGCCTATGTGTACTTTCTATCCTCCAATGAGACGTGTTGGCTTTGGATCATATCCAATGCAATACAGAGAAAGAAGCCGTGATGTTTCCGAAGGGAAGGGGAGGGGAGCAGGACGCAGTGTTACTGCTGGGAGGGGTCAGAAGAGACCCACACAGAGACGCTGTTAATCCTGTTTGTTCCAAACTAATCTTGGGCTTCTCCACTTGTACTGGCTTTGTTTGACCTGCTTACTTCCCTTGAAGGTTTAATTTAAATTCAACATATTCTGTTAACAGTTTCAGTGTTGGTGAAATCTTGTACTTTTGGTTCATATAACAAGAAACTATCCTTTCATATCAAAAAGAGAGATGTTTGGCATCTTTTTTGTACCCATTGCGTGTACCCCTTCAGTGTGGCCAGCCAGGGCCTCCCCACGGCGCCACGACCTCAGGTAGTTGGGCCCCTTCCATGTTAGAGTGCAACCGTGGAAGCTGCCAGGCGTTTCTTTAAAAAATAATAAAAGGAACAAAAAACTTTTTGTTGAACTTCTAAGTTGGAAACAATTTCAGACTTACAAAAGCATGGCAGAAATAGTACAAAGGACACTGCACACCTTTCACCCAGATTTCCCCGAACCTTACATAACCACAATGTAATGGTCTGCTGGGCTCTCTCCTTGCCCGGTCTCAGAAGTCTTCAAACATCGCTGCCATCGCTCTTTTATTGGTCCAAGCAGCTACAGGTCGACCTAACGTGTTCCAGGGGAGGGGAAATAGACTTTACTCCTTGATGGGGCAGTGGCAAAGCCACATTGCCAAACGGCAATGGGTTTGGGAGATTCGGGGGAACCCTGCCACAGTCCCTGTGGCAATAGGTGAACTCCTGTTTGGTGAAGTGGAGATTTTTTAATTCTGTCACCAAAATTAAAATGACTCCCACTCATGCCTTAAATCATCGGAAGTGGGAGTGTCCTCAGGCGATCGCCCAGGTTAATCACTGTGCCAAGCTCCTGGCAGACATTACTAATCAATCGTGGCTCTTTCTGCTCAGCCCAAATGTGGCTTCAACCACTATGAATAGGCGTGAATTGTTAGGTAAGAGGAAACCATTTACTATTCCTGCTAGTGTACCTCTTCTCTTTAGATATATTCAAAGTAAAGTCCAGAGAGGTTTAGTGACGTTTGGCATAAGTCCTGATCCCAAGCTAAATGCATATTCCCTCACAATGCCTCCTGCTGTGATCCAGCACAGATTCCACGGCAATTATCAAAAACCCACCAAAGGAAAATACCTTCTTCTCAGCCCATTCCCTCACCTGTCTCCTCCTTACCTCCCACCCCGCACAGAACCCTGGTAGTTACCGCAGGGCACCAGATTCCTGGCAAACAGAGGCAGGCGGTGTGCGGTCGACATGGCTACAAACCCCTTCACACTGGGGCCTGCCAGTCTCTTAACCTCCCTGGTTTCTGAGTGCGCCTGCCTCCTCTTGCGAGCTTCGCAGAGTCAGTTCCTTCTCTCCTTTGTCTCTGCTTCCAGGGCACCCAAACCAGCACCCACACGTGTAGTGCTCAGTAACTACGTTGTGGGTGAAGGGAAACGGCACCATTGCAAAAGGTGGTTGTGACTCCATGCTAGGTGTCTGTCCCCTTTCCCTCTGAGACCCCTCTCTTACTATATAATTTATTTGAGTCCAGATATTGGGGTTTTATAATGTTCTTTGGGGTATTGATTTAAAATAAAATAAATTCTACTTCAACACAGTCCTTGGGATGCCCCCATGGAGATAAAAAAACCCAGTTGGCCTTCACTGGGATTTCTATGCTTGTAGACTGGGGACTAAAAGTGACCCTGTTATGATTCTCTGTAATTTGAAGAAGCAAAAACAGAGCCTGCTCCAGGAGTTGCCCTGCTAGGTCACTGGCCAACCAGTGAGTGGTTAGAAGTGGCCTCTCCTTTAGTCCACAGTCACAGATGGTAGAAGGGGCGGGAGGGGGGCCGAATGGCATGTTTCTCCCTCTGCTTGCTTCCTGGGTGTGTGCGCTGCTCTCATCGGTCAGCGTGGGTACAGAGGGAGAAGGGATCTAACAGTCTAATATCTCTGGCTGACTGGCTTGAGGTGTGGAATTACAGCTTAGCTTGTTTGAGCCTTTTATGCCTTTCTTCATCAGAAACTCTGATCAGGCATTTTTATTGCCCTGGGAAGCCTTTCTAGCATAAAGTCCAGCTCAGTGCCTTCTTTCTTTGCCAGGTATCAGATGACAGAGTGTCCCAGCAAGGACGCTGCATGGTGCCACCAAAGGCCACATTGGCTTAGGAGTCTAGGTATAGTTTCTCCAGTTCCCTGGGTTTATGTTCCCTGATCTGTGAAACTAGGATTACAGGAATATAGTGAAGAATAAAGTAATATGCTTGTATAGTTTATGGCACCTTGAAGGGCATTGAAGAAGTTAGTGCCCTTTCTCAGCCCACAAAAATTTTCTGAACTTTTGCTTGTGGGTGGGTGGGGGTGGTGAAGACAGGAAGCTGCCATGGGAAAGATGGGGAAGACAGTGACTGAGAGTCATTCCTGACCCACCCTGAGAACTCCCAGTGGCCTGAGGCAGCCCCAGAGTCATCTACCTCATCTGCAGTCAGAGCCACATAACTGGTCTTCCTCCTCTCACTCTTGCCCCTGCCATTTTCTACCCAGACCCCACCGATGGCTTCCCATGTCACTCAGATTGAAAGCCAGAATTTTTATAGTGACTATTGAGGCCCTATATGAGTGGGCTTCCCCTGCATTACAGAACCCAAGTTCATGTGCCTGAGGCTTCAAAAAGCCAAAACTCAAAACATCAGAGTTTGGAGTAAGAAAAAGCTTATTGATGGAGAAGGCACCAACTGAGAAGATGGGTGACTTAATCGTGCCTCGGATCCCTCTTGCTTGCTGAACTAGATAAGGGTTTTTAAGGGATTAGGGGGTCCAGTATGCAGAAGTGGTTGGTGGGGCAAGTTTTAATTGGAAGACCCTGGCACTTGGCCATCTGTAGTAAGGACGTTAGCACTGGGTCGTCCTGCACAGTGGACCCTTCACTTCTGAAAGGGTTCCGGTGTTCAGATCTCCTTTGTGTTCTGGTCCTTTGGTTCCATGTGTATATGTGTTGGGGGGCAGGGAGTGGCAAGACTTTGGTTCCAGGTGCAGCTGGAGGTCAAAGTTCTCTTCTCTGTTCATGCTTCCTTTGCATGACATGCCGTTTTGGTCTCTTGTGTCTGGAAAACAACTCAGTATCTTGTTAAACAGAATAGGACCATTTTGAGCTATTTCTGCGGTTACCCTGCATGCTCTGCTCCATCTTCATGGGCCGCACTGTTCGCTTCACCTGCCCCACTCCCACCGCTGCGCCTTTGTATTTGCCATTCCCCTTCCCTCTGCCTTTCACGTGCCTCAGAAGCCTATGCAACTTCTGTCTTCTCTTGGTTCTTGATCAGCTGTCACCTAGTCAGAGAGGCCCTCCATGCACCTCCCCACTCGCTCCGCCCCATTTCGTGGCACACCCCAACGTAGCTCTCCCTGGCCCTGTTCTTCCCACCTCTTTTCCCTACCCAGTCTATGGTTTATGTGTCCTTTGGCTGCCTTTTCCCTCCCCCGGAATATAAGCTTCTTGAAGGCAGGGACTTTCGTATGTTCCTCCATAACTCAATTCCAAGTAGTTGTCGAACGGTGGAGGGTCCCCCTCCCCAGCACCTCTGCCCGCACGGGCATCTTGTGAGGCATTCTCCTTCAGGCCTTACCCTGGGCTCCTTCTCCTCCCCATCTCCGCTGCCAGAATCCTGGGAGTGGCCAGAAAGGGCTGCTGCTAACTGAGGTTTTACTGTCAGGCCTGGTGCTGACCACTGTCCATCCCCTCTCAGGCACCTGGAGCAGCAGCCCTCTGAGTGGGACTTTTTAAAGAAAGGAGTTTGCCCAAGGTCAGACAGTGGCAGGCGGGCCTGGGCCAGCATCTTTCAGGCTTTAACCAGGCCTGTCAGAGCTGAAAAACTTGTGTTTCGGACCCAGCAAGTGAGTCTGGACACAAGTACTCCTTGCTGTGAGAAAAGAGAGACAGATCCAGTGGCCACAAGGAAGGAAGTGTCCGGAGAGGGGGGAACAGAGATGAACAAGGACGGAGAATGAGATGGAGACAGTACGGTTCCCAGACCTAGCACAGTGACTCGTAGGTAGTAGGGCTTCCAGGAAGATCTACTGAGAGAATAAATCCCCAGGGCCCGTGCAGATAAATAAAGTTCTGTTCCCCACAGAACCTGGGGACGCATGGAAGAGGTGTCTGCTCTAGCCTGAACTTGGCCCTTCAACTAGGAGAAGACAGGCTGCTTATGGGGTCCTCCTAGGATGTGTGACTCTTAACGAGGGCTCTGACATCAACTATTTCTCTCAGCCTTTCCCTCTCCCAGAGAGACCTTCACGATTCAGTGGGCTTAGAACGCGCTGGTCCTCGCAGGGAGGGGAAACTGCCCCGCCCTTCTTACTTTCTGCAGTGTTTCAGGGACCTCCATTTTGTTCGCAGGCTTTGCTGCTGGCCTGGGTTCCTCTGTTACGTGTCAGAGGTTTTGGTGGGAGCAATTTCTCACCTAGCCCTTGGGCATGGCAGAGTAAAAACTACATGTTAAGGGTTTAAACATTTCTTTTGCCCGCCTTAATAGTTTTTTATTATTAGAATAAAGACCAGCATTTCAGAAGGTTTTGAGGCCCTCCATGGTTTGCTCTTACACCCGATTCCATTTAGTTCCTCAGCCTCGTCAGGCCTCTCCTCCACGTGACTTCTGCAAATGGTATTTTCTCTGTATGGCTTGGGAATTTTTTTTACGCCTCTCTCGGCTCAGTAGTAATACCCCCTATTAATCCTTTCTATCTCACTCATGTGTCACTGAAGTGACATGGAGTGGTACTTCCACACCAGAATCTGGGTCAGCTTTCCTGTCCTTCAGAGTGCTCCCTTGGTTTGTCATTTTACAGTCTTGGCCCCCGCATAGAATTAAGGTCTTTCCTGCTATCGGAAAGCTCCCTGATAGCAAAGGCCGGGTCTAATTTGACCACTTGATTCTAACTGGTAGCTACTTGTTGAGTAGTTGAAGATGAAGAAGAGTCTAGAGCTATGCAAGAGAGAGAGGACAGGGTAAGATTCTGGAATAAGCTATTTCAGGTTGTTAAACTCTGCACTTCAATTTGCAGAAAACCCTGCACTATTTCTCCCTCCTCCTTCATGTTACTGGTGGGGGAGGCATCTGGGATCTGAGCAGAATGTGCATCATGTCTGAGGGCTGGAGCGCTGTCACAGTGCTGGCAGTCACAGGCGTGTGAGTCAGCAGGACCCATGTTGCCAAACCACAGGGGTCTGTTTGCCCATGCACATCAGAGCCCAGTGAAATGCAAACCTGAGTTCACAGCAAAGTAGAGGTTTATTAGTTAAGGAAATGGTGCCAAGTCTGGAGACACAGATAAGCTAGTTAGTGCTCTAAAATCTGACTCCTGTACAAGGACAGATTATATGTGGGAAAATGACTAATGGTGGTGAATAAGGGAATTGGGGTCGTGGGCTCTACTGATGGGTCGGGGCAAGGGCAGGGGGTAGGCGACCCTTACATCAGGTCCCGATGCCAGCCCTGGTAGGAGTTCTGTCTAGTTCCGTGAGGGTGTGGCCTCCTTTCATGGGCAAGGGGCTTCAGTACAACTGAGGTCAAAATGTTATCTTTAGTTTGATGGAATCTCTGTGTCTGGGGTCCATAGATCTGGGACTTTGTTTTTTAAGACAGTTTGATGCTGACCAGAGTCTGATGTCCTGAGGGCCTAATGATTAACTACGGGAGAGATGGACAGGAATGAGGAAGGGTCGTGTAAGAGAGATGGGGTTTCGGTGTGGTTACACCAAGAGATGAGGCTTCAGGTCACTCTTTCCTTCGCTGAGTGCTAGTCCTTGCTTTCTCAGGTCCTGAAACATAGTAATAACCATCACTGAAAAAAATTTAAATTCCCTTCATACTCCAAATACCCCGTCTTCTCAGATCATTTTTGTGTTCTTATATCTAGGCAGCTCTTGCTTCCATGCCTTGTCAGCGGTGCCTGGCTTCGGCTGTGGTGTGGACACCACCGCCTGTCCTCCCTGCGTGCCCCCCCACACACACACACACACACACTTTGCCATAAACAACTTTCCTAGAGGGCAAGTTTCTCACCTGAAACACTATTGACATTTGGGCTGGCTAAATCTTTTGTTGGGGGAGGGGCTGTCCTGTGCATTGTGGTATGTTTAGCAGCATCCCTAGCCTCTACCCACTAAATGCCAGTAGTATCTGGTCGTGTGTGGCTATCAAAAATGTCGCCAGCCCTGAGTGGTGTGGCTCCGTCGGCTGGGTGTCGTCCCACAAGGCGAAAGGCCGCTGGTGCGATTCCTGGTCACAGGGGAGCTCGCGCCTGGGTCTCGGGCCTGGTCCATAGTCCGGGCGCATGACAGAGGCAACTGATCAGTTTCTCTCCCCCTCTTTCTCCCTCCCTTCCTCTCTCTCTAAGAATAAATAGATAAAATCTTTTTTAAAATGTTCCCAAACATGACAGGATGCCCCCCGGGGGCCCAAATCACCGTGCTTTGAGAACCATTGCTGTAGAGTCTTCATAATGAAAAATTTAAGCTGGCCATTGCTTTTGAGTCCAGGGGAGGGGAAGGTCTTCCTAATTGCCCTCATCGGCAGTTGAAAAATACATGACTCTTTCCGGCGGCCTGCCCAGGAAGCAGGCCCGGGAGCTTGGAACTGTAAAGAGCTCCATCTTAGCTCTGACTGGACAGGCTTCGTCTCTGAGCCTCTTTGCTGGGACTGGCAAATCTGGGTGTTGGATACCAATTCCTGGATTAAAACCAGCAGAATAAGAGGAGTTTGAGGCCAGTGGTCCAAGTTTTGAACATTTAATATTAACTTTTAATCACTAAACAGTTAATAAATACTAACGAAATAATAGAGCTAATTCTTATCAAGTAGGTACTACTGTGTGTTAGGTGCTTTTATATCTTATCCACCCTCTGAGGTAGGTCTTTCCTTATCCCTGTCCTAGAGATAAAGAAACCGAAGCAGAGAAAGGGAACCGGTTCAGATCCCGCTGCCAGGAAGGGGCAGAGCTGAGCTCAGACCCACCAGCCCCGCCCCTTTCCCGGGCCTCCGAACAGCTATCACTTACTGAGCTCCAGGTGCGCCAGGCTGAGGGCACTCTGGGCATGGCTTCCATTCCTGCAATAGTCCTTCAGAGTAAGTGGGGTTACCCCAGACTGGTGCCAGATGTGGGACCAGAGTCTTTGAGAAGCTACAGCGTCTGGCCCATGTGCCCCCAGGAGTCTGACCTGGAGCCTGACCCCCTTGCATGTGTCATGGGGCCTCCCATGAACAAGCAAAAATATTTTATGGCTTCACCTTCCTTTTTCCCTTGGAATCACCACTCATTCATTGAAAACGTGTTAAGTGCTTTCTGCAATTTAGTACCAGGCACTAAAGACATTGCCATTTCTAATTAAATCTTACTCAGGTGCTCAGTGTACACCACCTCATGTAATCTACACAGCAGTCCTGGTGGTTTCCCAACTCAGAGATGAGGAGACCGAGCCTCAGAGAGCTGAATGAATTTGCTTTAAGTCAAGTAGTAACTTGCTGAGCCATGAATTGAACCCAGGTCTGATTTCAAATTGTATTCTTTTATGCTCTTTTGTATTCCATTAGGGAATAGCCTTAAAATACTGCAAAATTACAATAACAAGCATTGTTCACAGCGGTAAAGGAGGCGGCCTCTGTGAGTAAGACGAGTTCTCTCTGGGGACACTCAGCTGCAGAGCCCTTTCTTTTCACCAAAGCAGACAGGGTTGGTCTCAGGGAGTGTACTGGGCCCTTACTGCCAGCTTTGACTCAGTCCACATGCTTGTGACTTCAGGCTTTAATCTGACAGGTCTGCTCACGTAAGCCCAGCGTCTCGATGAAGTCCCCCTGGAGACTGCACTGGGTCTCATGGACTTGAGGGTCACAATGACACTGGGGAACCGTGGGCTCCTAAAGACAGACTTGGGTTTTTCCATCATCTCAGATGGAGACGTGGTCTGTTTTAGTCAAATACTTTATGCAAAACACTCTTTTGCTTTTCAAAAGGCTTGGCCTGCCCAGCACTCAGGGGTAATGGAGTATGAAAAGGCAACCACTCTCAACGGATCCAGTTTACTCAGCTGGCCCGTTGGACTGGGATGTGCCGGTGCCTGCTGGCTGCCTACTGGCGGGGAGCAGGCTGGGGTGGCCAGACCTGGCCGGCCTGGGGAAACAGAAGGTGCTCTAGGTCTTGCCCTGCTCCCAGGCTGGTTGGCCTCATTGTTTTGGTTTTCTGATCTAATACTACTTTTACTCAGTCTCAAAACGTGACAAACACATTCCCTGCACTTCTCACATAAGCTTCCAAAAGTTAGGTTGAAGTAAACAATGAGGAAATTGGTTCGGTGGGCCAGAGAAAGAAGACCGTTGAGTGAAAGGCAGCCAGGGAAACTGGGAGGTGCAGGGAGGTGCCCGCCTGCTGGGCGGGCGCAGGTCAGTCTCTGGGGCCAGAGCCAAGGCCGTGGTTTGGCCCCTCCCTGGGACTGCGGGGTCACCTGGGGTGGCAGGGATCTTTCCTAGGACTCACTGCGAGGAGGTGTTAGCTGTGCCGGAGGGCCAGTGCCCACAGGCACCTGGCTCCGGCCTCCCAGTGGTCAGTGTGGTTAGCCACAGGGGGAAGGTCTTTATTCTGCTTACATCGTGGCTTGCAGAGCTGTGATGCTCTAAAAAGTGGAACATGCACGACACGGGATGACTGTAACTCATGCTAACAGTGAAGATGAGGAGGACTGGCATCCATGTCACCAATGAGGGCTTAGCCCGGCAGGCGTAGCACGGGTGTGGTGACCACGTCCAGCATGACTGGGGGCCAAGAGAGTGGCTTCTCCAAACCCCAACTTAGTGCCACTCTGTTTACCCCAACCTGGGACTCCTGGGTTACACCCAGGTTCTCACACACAGAAAACGAGGGGGTGGGGGAGTTCAGTTTTCAGAGAACTTTTTAAATTACAGGAATGTGTCTTTCTTATAGAAACTAAATAATACCCATAATTTTGCTAGCAGAGATGGTTGTCGAGATTTTGGTGTAAATCTTTTGGCGTATGTTTAGTTCGTTTATGGTGCAGCCCCTTTTTGAAATTCAACTAGTACGTTGATCTCTGTCGAGGGGATACAATTGCCACCAGTATTGTGCTCCATAAAAGTGTTGTTGAGTAGCTTTTGGTTTATTCTTCATTTCACATTCGCTGTGCCAGGGTACCCTCAGCAGCATCCCAGCCGCAGAGAACGCGCAACTCCTCACAAAGGAGCAGTGCTCGGTTTTTGCTGGGGTCTCCGTTTCAGATGCCAGCCTCAACACTGCAGGTCGTGTGGGGTTCCCCTCCTGCCTCCGAGTCTAAATTATTCTTGTTTTTAAAAATCTCAGTACAGTGGAGAGCTCTGCAATGCAGATTGCTTTTCCATTTAGCCTTTATCTACTTTATAGAATAACAGCAACAGTAATAGCTATTAAGTTATTGTGTTTACTTTGTGCCTGGCACTAAGCTAGTTGCTTTTTGAGGAGTTAATCCTATAACAACCCGAAGAGGTAGAGGAGTTAATCTTTTAATCTTTAAACAATTTCAAGAGGTCAGTGCCATTATTGTCTCCTTTTTCCAGTGAGGAAGCAGAGCCAATGCAAGCCGAGAGGTTAAGGAAATTGCATTTTACTTTTCGTAAATGGACGATGCCAGATATAGCAGGGGTGACCCCTGAGCCCAGCAGCCCTGTATCTGCAGGAGCTGGAATGTAGGGGGTACAGAGATGAAAAGGACCTACCTGGCTTCCACCCGTTGAGCTGAGCCAACAGGTGGGTAGGGCTGAGAGACCCTCGGGGACAGACCCCTGAGTGGATCGTGGCAGTGTTTGTGGCCTGGTTTTCTGCTGCTCCAGACTTGCCTGACTCCCCAAGGGAGTGGCTCCTGCCTCCAGGGAGTATTGAATCCCCTGTGGACTCATGGGAAAGCTTTATCAGCTCGCAGCCAGGCAGCTTGCCGCTGTCAGGGCTGCAGCCCTGATGGCTTTGGAAGGCCAGTACTGCTCCCCTCTGCTTCCCACTGCTGGGCTCTCAGTGGCCTCGTCCTCATTTGATCAAAGGTGTCTCAGGGGTCCAGGCTGATTGGAAAAGGTGGCACAGTCTCCAGGGATGCCCTTACCCACCCTCAGTCTCTTTAGACCTCAGAAGTTTCTCACGCTGGAGAAGAGATTAGAGCCCTACCCCCACCCTCCACACATGTCACACACACACACACACACACACACCCAGACACACTCGTCCTTCTTCTGTGGATTGTACCTGAGGTGTGTGCAGTGATGTGAGGAGCTTTCTCCTTCGGGTCCAGGGGACAGACCCTTTTCCCAGGGACACACCTGCTTGAAGACCATAAATTGGGAACAGCCTAGGAAAGAGTCTAATGCTTTTTCCTTAAGGGAAAAAATTTCCACTAGACTTTTTTTGGTGGTGTCTTGGTTCCCTCTGAGCTTTTCCATTTACCCTTGAAATGAGTTCATTTGGTAGCCTGGGAGACCTTGTCAGCTGGAACATTTGAGGGAGACTGTACAAGATTATATTTGAATTATTCTTAATGGGGCAAAAATGGGTTTTTGCTTCTGGGGTTATGTGTAGTATGGATAGTTTATGAAGGATCAATATTCTCCCTTCCCTCACCCCACAAAAAGCACTGTCATTGTGCCCGTGGGCGGCTGTGGGTAACTGTGAACTCCTGAAGGCTCCCAAGGGCCCTTCTAGAGAAGATACCTTTGACAGCGGGGCCCCCTCTCCCTAGTACAGCTAGGTTTGGGACCCTGAGCTCACTTTGCTCACTTGACACTCTCCTAAGACCTCCTCCTAGTCAGACTGATCCCTCCTGGGATAAAGCCATGGCTCCAACACCAGGGATGGCCCTCGGCCTTTTCAGGAAGGTTCAGAATGAACCAGGGTCTCTGGAAGGGTTTCAACTGACAGAAGTAGGAATGACTCCTTTTTTAAGAACTTAAGGTAGAACTTCCGGTCAAGACGGTGGCATAGGCAGATATGACTCACCTCTTTGCACAACTGCATCAAGTTACAACTAAAGTGTAGAACAACCGTCACTCAGAGCAGCCAGAAATTGAGTTGAATGGAAGTCTGACAACTACGGAATTAAAGAAACCACATCCACCCAGACGGGTAGGAGGGGCACAGATGTGGTACAGGCTGGTCCCACGCCCACGTATGGTGGATAAAAATTCAGGAGGGACATCTTTGTATTGAGGAGTCCTAGCCCCACACCAGGCCCCTCAGTGCAGGGTTTCAGAGCCAGGAAGATAAGTCCCCACAATTTCTGGGTACAATATCCAGCAGGGATTGAGTCTGTAGAAGAAACTTATGGAGCCCCACGCAGTTCCTCTTAAAGAACCCACACATGGACTCACCTATTCATACTCACTCCCTCTGAGCTCCAGGACTGGGGTGACAGTTTGAAGGATACCAGTGGCATCCTGGGAGAGGCTGAGGTGTCTGGCATCAGGGCAAGCACAGGCCAATGTACCTTTTCTGAGCCCTCCCCCCATAGAGCCACAGAGCCAGCAGGCTGGTGCCATATCTGGCAAACACTCAATCAACTTGATTGACCCACCTTGGAGGTCCCCAGGGACTCCCCCACACTCAACTCTGGTCTTGGTTCATGCTTCACAACTTCCTAAATCCTATCAAATAAGTAACAGCTGGCCTCAGTGGGCCCCAGACCCGGCACTAGCATCAGTCAGCCTAGATTCACAGCTTGGCTTTGCCTGGGAATCTCCAAGCCATAGCATGAGTAGCAGCCACCTCAGACTGCTTTATAGCTCAGGCAGGGTGCCCCAGGCAAAACACAGGTGGGGGTTGACCTTGGCCTGCTCCACCAGGCCAAACCCCAGGACCAACGCACCCAACGGATAGCTACAGACCACGTTGGAGCACCACCACCATGCCCCTGCACAGCTGATCTTCCATGGAGGGTGGAAGTAGGTGGTCAGTCATCATAACCAATTCTTGCCTCTGACTGGCCTTGGTAAAATCCCTGCCATGAATCTGCCAACAGCAACCAAGGCTCAATAACAAGAGGAGGATGTACTCAGCCCACACAAAGGGTGCACCTTGAGTACCCAGCTTGGGTCATAGGGGAGTCTGTGCCACTGGACCCTCCAAGATACCTACAACATTAGGCCACACTGCCAAGACAGGGAGTCATAGCAGCTCCACCTAGTATGTAGAAACAAGCACAGGGAGGCTGCCAAGACAAGGAGATAAAGAAATATAGCCCAAATGAAAGAACAGAACAAAACTCTAGACAAAGAACTAAATAAAATGGAGATAAGCAGTCTATCACATTCAGAGTTCAAAACACTGGTTAGAAGGATGCTCAAAGAACTCAGTGAGGACCTCAACTTCACTAAAAAGATCCAGTCAGAAACAAAGGATACATTAATTGAAATAAAGAACAATTTATAGGGAAACAACAGTAGAGTGCATGAAGCTAAGAATCTAATCAATGATCTGGAACATAGGGAAGCAAAGAACAACCAAGCAGAACAACAAGATGAAAAAATCCAAAAAAATGAGGGTAGTACAAGCAGCCTCTGGGACAATTTCAAGAGTTCCAACACTTGCACCATAGGAGTGCCAGGAGAAGAGAAAGAGCAAGAAATTGGAAATCTATTTGAAAAAATAGTGAAAGAAAACTTCCCTAATTTCGTGAAGGAAATAGACATACAAGTCCAGGGATCAGAGAGAGTCCCAAACAAGATGGATACAAAGAGGCCCACTCCCACACACATCATAATGAAAATGCCAAAGGTTAAAGATTAAGAGAGGATCTTAAAAGCAGCAAGAGAAAAGAAGTTAGTTACCATATTTTTGGACTATAAGATGCACTTCACGCCCTACGCCCCCCCCCCCAAAATTTGGGAGGAGTAATGGTCATTAATGTTACTTTTGAGTTCTGTTTACATTTATATTGGTGAAATATTATGTTATTTATGTTATTAAATATCATATCACATTTGATGCTTCAAAATTTTTTTCCTTCTTTCCTCCCCTAAAACCTAGGTGCATCTTTTTTTTTAAGATTTTATTTATTTATCTTTAGAGGGGAAGGGAAGGAGAGAGGGAGAGAAATATCAATGTATGGATGCCTCTCATGAGTCCCCAGCTGGGAACTGGCCTGCAACCCAGGCATGTGCGCTGGCTGGGAATCGAACCTCGATCGTCTGGTTCGCAGACCTGCTCTCAGTCCACTAAGCTACACCAGCCAGGGCCCTAGGTGCATCTTATGGTCCAAAAAATATGGTACCTACAGGGGAATTCCCATCAGGCTGTCAGCTGACTTCTCAAAAGAAACTTTGCAGGCTAGAAGGAATTGACAAGAAACATTCAAGTCATGAAAAGCTGGGACCTACAGCTCAGATTGCTCTACCCAGCAAAGCTATCAATTAGAATCCAAGGGCAGATAAGAAAAAACTAAAGGAGTTCATCATGACCAAACCATTATTATATGAAATATTAAAGGGACTTATGTAAGAAAAAGAAGATCAAAACTCTAAACAATAAAATGGCAAAAATACATTTCAACAACTGAATCTAAAAACAAACTAAGCAAACGAGAGGAACAGAGACAGAATCACAGATGCAGAGTGTGTTGATGGTTGTTAGATGGGAGGTGGTGTGGAGAAATGGGTGAAGAGGTGAGGGGATTAAGAAGCACGAGTAGGTAGTTATAGAATAGCCACAGAGATGTAAGTACAGTGTAGGAGATGAGTAGCCAAAGGACTTACATGCATGACCATGGACGTGAAGAATGGTGTGGGAGGGTTGCCTCAGGGAGTGGGGGGTAGAGGGGGGCAAAAGGGGGAAAATCAGGACAACTATAATAGCATAATCAATAAAATGTAATTTAAAAATTTTTTAATTAACAAAAATAAATAAGAACTTAAGGCTGACTGGGTCTTTGTATTTTTAATTAGTAATGCTTCAGAAAATAGTCAGCTAAGCCCATATCTGCAACCTACTTTAAAAACAAACTGGAAACGGCTGCTTCAACTGAAGTAAAAGTTCAAGGGAGATTATTCATTCACTTGTCATTCATTCATTCATTGGCTCATTCATTCATTGGTTCATTCATTCATTCATGTCTCCTATACACCAGGCCTACTGAGTGTGCTGTGTGCGAGGCTAGGGGCATAGAATGGTAAGTGACACTGGAGTCTTCAGCAGTTTCATCCAGGTAGAATCAGGAGCTAAGGGTCACCAGTGTTCATCTCAGGTCAAAATGAACTCCTGAATGGGACCATTCCCCTGTTCAAGCATGGGAGAAGGGTGATGAGGAGGGGGTTGGCAGAAAGATTCTAGTGGTCGCCAGCTGCAGTCTGCTGATATGGAGGGCATGGGCGGTTAGGCCGGCTGTGTGGCTTGAACTTCGTAAGGAGGCAGTGCTTCTGCTTCCAGGGTTACTGCCCAGCAACCTGGCATCCACACGGTGTTGGGCTCAGGCAGTACTTGGGGGAAATAGACACCTCTTTTACCCCATTTCCATGGCTCTTGTTCAGTCTTTAAAAAGACAATTCAGTATGCGAAATGAAAAACTGTCTATACTGCTACCAGCTTTAGGTAATAACCATGTTGCTTCCAGGTGTCCCAGCAATTAGGGAGGCCTGCCTTTTGTGCTTTAGGTCTCTGTCTTGGGAGTAAGAGGAACAGCTAGAATATGCTGAGTACCTGTTGTCTAGTCGCCCTTGGCCTTTGTGGGCTAGCTCATTAAGTCCCTCCCTAAAGAACCCAACAAGGGAATAGGTGCTATTATCATCTCCATTTGACAGGTGAGGAAGTAAAGCCAGAAGAGGGTATCCACCCCCAGAGCCACCTTTCCCCATCTCTGCAGTGTCTTCTGTGGTGAGCTGCGAAGCCCAAGAGATTGGGGTCTGCTTGTGCTGCAGTCCGGGGAGGGGCACTTCACTAATGATGATAGTCGGGCTGCAAGCCCTAGCTTGCATGTGCCAGGCTTCCAGAGTTTGCTGAGAGTCCCTCTGTTCTCCAAACTCGTGCTATAAATAAACCCACCACTCTGCAGCTAAACCCTGCACAGTGGATGGGAAGCAATGAGATGCCTTCTGTTATTTCTGGCATATCAGAGGCTCCCTGCATACCCACTACACCCACATGGCTACCACCACTTAGTGTCCCGCCATAGGATGTTCATTGCAGGGATTAGCCTGTCTTTTCCTGCTTCGGGTGGTTGGCTGGTCATGATGATGGAGACCTTTCATCGATCTGCAGTGACAAGCCAGCCAGAACTGGTAGAGTTGACTGTGAAGGAGCTGCTTCCCTGGACTCTGCCCTGCCTACCAGACTAGCAGAGGTCTAGTCACAGCCCTACAGCCCAGGGCACCCCTCTGTCTCCGTTTCTCCACTGGGGACATCTCTGGCCTCACGTTTGCCAAATGACACATCCCAATAGATGAGGCGATGGTTTTCAGGACCCTTTGTTACTGACTTTCAGGTGGCGTCCACTTGAAGCTCTCAGCAGGGCCGAACTGCCCCATTCTTTCCACATCTGTAAGGACGACCTTTGTTGCTCTGAAATGGGGGGCAGTGTGCCGCGGGGAGCTGAGGGTAGTAGGGGTGGAGACAGACCTTCAAGTGAGGTTTGTGTCGACTCACCTCCTCACTGTGCTCACTGAGAGTGGTCGCCCTGCCCCAGCCCTGATGGAGATAGAACACACATGTAACAGGCCTCCAAACCAAGGTGCATTCAGATGAACACACAACTATTTTTACTGTTGCAAAATTGAGCCTGACAGTGGAGGAAGAAAACAACTGGGGTGTTTTGCAAAAATACATCTGCTAGAACTGTTAATCAGTAACGCCGGAATCTGGTGCATGTTGAAGCCAGTTGTGGTCTGTATACCTAAGATAACAACATGCTTTGTGTTCAGTTAAAACAATATGGCAATATTTGCCTTGTTAGAAAACGCACTGAGGGCTGTTTGAACGAGCCCCCCCGAGGCCAGCTCGCAGTAAGAGTCAGACTCATGTTGCCGATAACCGGGCAGCTGTGCCCGTCCACGCCTGGGCCCTGATTGGCGGAACCCAGCAGCTTCCTCCTTAGTGATCTCTGCCCGCCTGGGCAGGTTCCAAAGCGCCAGCTCCCCTCAAAGTGACCTCTTCATTCCCCCCCTGTAATTTCATATCTGACAACCAAGAAAATAATAGTTTTCCTTATTTCTACATAGCTCCCAAAATCATGGCAGTTGTCTTCCATTCACTGGCCACTGCCATTAGAAATCTGTGGTTTCTGAGTCTGTTTCTGCTCTACTCTTGCTGGTTATCGCTTTTCTGTGATTCCAAGAATCTTTCATGCTGTACAGGAGGGTATGAAATAACAGATCATGTGTTAATCGCCATCACCGCCATTCCCTTCTTGAGGCAAGGGAGTCAGGCCATGAGGACTCTGTCACTCAGGAGCAGCCAGGGCCACTCTCGAACGATGTCCACTTCTGGATGAGCCATTCACTAGCCGTCTTTTCTTCGAATTTTCGAGTATTTGCACAGGGAAGAGAAAGGAGGTCAGGGCGGTAACATTGACATTCCTCTGTCCTTAGCTACTTGAAAGGGTCTTCCCGATTGTTAATATAGTTCTGTTTGTTGTCGGTCCCACCCAGTGCAGCACGTCACGGTGCACTTCCTCCGCAGGTCTTTGTCCGCTCTTTCCAAGTGCTCTGTGGCTGCCTCAGTCCAGGAAGACGTCTCATACTCCTGGAATCGCCTGCAGGGTTGACTGTGTCAGGAAAATGAGAAGCGAGCACAGGAAGGGGGAGAGAGGCTAAGCAAGGTGTCAGCCACAGCAGCTACTTTCTCGTTCTGTGCATCTCTGCTTGTGAGAGGCAGTCTGGAAGGGTCTTCGGGCAGGAGTGTAGGTGGGCACATAGGCAGGCAGGATGGACTTTTTGGATGACTAGGATGTGCCTTGGGCTGGCTGGAGTCCAGCCTGGCCTAAGGAGAGTGCAGGATTGCTTCACGAAACCAAACCACAGAGATCCGAAACTGCGGCCAAACAGAACGTCCCTGAGCCACCAGCATCCAGGGTTCTGCCTGCTGTGAGGTTCAGCTCTGGGGTCTTCTCCACCCCCACCCCCTGCCAAGGCTGCTAAGGCCCTGGAATCCCCAGGAATAAGCAGAGGAAACAGTGTGGGGTTTTGAGTGTGTGGTAAAATATTGTTAACACAAAAGTTGTCGTTGTAACAATTTTTAAATATATAGTTAAGTGGCATTAAGCACATTAACATTGTCGTGCAACTATCACATTAATCTCCCCAAATTAAAACTCCATACCCATTGAAGATAATGGCCCTCCACAGTCCCGGCCACCACACTTTCTGCCTCTGAATCTGACTGCCCGGGCTGCCTCACGCAAGTAGAGTCATGCAGCACTTGTCCTCCTGCGTCTGGCTGAGTTCACTCAGCATGATCTCCTGAAGGTTCAGCCGCACTGGAGCTTGGGGCAGAATTTACAAGGCTGAATAGAGTCCCATTGTATGGACAGACCACATTTTGTTTATCCATCCATCCATCACTGGATCCTGGGTTGTCACCCTCTCTCGGGTATTGTGAATATGCCGTGAACGTAGAAGCTATTACCAAAGACCCATTCGAGTCCCTGCTTTCAATTCCTTTGGGTGTTTTAAACCCAGGAGCAAGGTGTCTTTGAAGGTCAGTTTCTGATGAATCACCCTTCCTCACTGAGGGTAGAATTGCAGATCAAAAGTCAGCCTTACTCACCATCTAATTTTAGACTCCAGCATAACCACCGCTGGTCAGTGGTAACATCGTGTTGCCTTTTGATACTTGATAGGCTTCCACATTAGAACGCCAGTTGTACCTACTACCTGTCATTGACAACACTCGGTTGTGATTGTGGGGGCACCCTCGTCGCTCAGAAGTCGTGGGCATATGGCATTAGGCAGTGCAACTTACTACAACTGGCTTACTCTGGAGGGTGTAGGCTCTGGCTGACTTTGCCCTCCTGACCCAGTGGGGGTGACCTTTTGGCCGTGTCCCCAGACCAGGCTCCATCTTGGGACCTGAAACCCTGAGACCACTGACAGCCGAGGCTGAGGCCACATGTCTTGTGCTCACAACAGCTTCGTGCAGGCACGGAAATATCCTCCACATCTGCTGGTTCTTGTAATCTGTTTCCATTCCATCCGGTTCTTACACGACATTTGGCATGATTAGAATTATATGTGAGAAGGTAAGAGCTGTATCTGAAATACCTTGGCATTTAGAGCCATCATAAGGTCTGGTTTTCCCTGCATCAACTCAGAACCAGTCTTGGGCCCTCAGGAATTGGTGAGGTGCACACACCTGAGGAACACTGGGCTTTCGGTGGATTCATTTGTCCCGCCAAGGGTCTCTCTTGAAAAGAGAGAGAAGTGGTCCCACTGGGAAAGACCTTGGGCCGGTGCCCCTCTGTATTTGCCTGGCCAGTCAGGAAGTGGAGATGGCTGGTTGTGAAATTCTTGAGGGTTATGTGGTTATTCCTTGTGTTAGTTTCGTATTAGAAATTCTCCAAACCCCCAGAGGAGCCAATTCCAATCTCTTCTGGGTAGCCAAGGCCACTAAGAACAGTCACCGGTGCCCTGGTAGAATTTGAGCCTGTGATGTGCTGAGCACCCAGACCGTGGGCCCCACAACCCTTGTGAGTGGGGCAGGGACCCTGTTACTATCCACTGTTGCTACCTCTCCCTGGCTGGAGGCTTTTGGTGCTGCGTGTTCACTGCCACCGCATGTTCCTGGTTCCTGTTGCCCTCGCACTGCCCTCCCTGTGTCTTGGGCCTGAGGGGCAGCTCATGGAGAAGACATGTACCCAGCATTTGGGGAGCTCCTAGTCTAGTTAGGACAATTAGAAACCCTGATGATAGCCCTGGCTGGTGTGGCCTAGTGGATTGAGCACCAGCCTGCAAACCAAAAGGTCACCAGTTTGATTCCCAGTCAGGGCATATGGTTGGGGGCATGTGAGAGGCAACCGATTGACGTATCTCTTGCATACTGATGTTTCTCTCCCTTTCTCCCTTCTTTCCCCTCTCTCTAAAAGTAAATAATTAAAATCTTTTTTTAATATATTTTATTGATTATGCCATTACAGTTGTCCCATTCCTCCCCTTCACTCCCCTCCACCCTGCACACCCTCCCCCACCATTCCCCCACCATTCCTCCCCTTTCGTTCATGACCATGTGTCAGAGTTCTTTAGATTCTGTATTTCCCATACTATTCCTGCCCTCCCCCCTGTCTATTTTCTACCTACCATCTATGCTACTTATTCTCTGTACCTTCTTCCCCCTCCTCCTCCTCCCACTCCCCTGTTGCTAACCCTCCATGTGATCTTCATTTCTGTGTTTCTGTTCCTGATCTAGCTGTCCTCTTAGTTTGCTTTTGTTTTAGATGTGGTTGTTAATAACTGTAAGTTTGCTGCCCTTTCACTGTTCATATCTTTTATCTCCTTTTTCTTACATAAGTCCCTTTAACATTTAATATAATAAGGGCTTGGTGATGATGAACTCCTTGAACTTGACATTATCTGACAAGCACTTTATCTGTCCTTCCATTCTAAATGAAAGCTTTGCTGGATAGAGCAATCTTGGATGTAGGTCTTTGGATTTCATAACTTGGAATACTTCTTTCCAGTCCCTTCCTGCCTGTAAGGTCTCTTTTGAGAAATCCGCTGACAGTCTGATGGGAACTCCTTTGTAGGTGACTGTCCCCTTATCTCTTGCTGCTTCCAGGATTCTCTTCTTCATTTGAATCTTGGCTAATGTAATTATGATGTGCCTTGGTGTGTTCCTTCTTGGGTCCAACTTCTTTGGGACTCTCTGAGCTTCCTGTACTTCCTGGAAGTCTATTTCTTTTGCCAGATTGGGGAAGTTCTCCTTTATTATTTGTTCAAATAAGTTTTCCACTCATGGCTGTTCCTCTTCCCCTTCTGGTACCCCCTATAATTCATATGTTGGAATGTTTAAAGATGTCCTGGAGGTTCCTAAGCCTCTCCTCATTTTTTTTGAATTCTTGTTTCTTCTTTCTTTTCTGTTTGGTTATTTTTTTCTTCCTTCTGGTCCACTCCCTTGATTTGAATCCCAGTTTCCTTTCCATCACTATTGGTTTCCTGTGCATTTCCCTTCATTTTAATTAGTTTAGCCTTCATATGTCCCTCTAATTTGTGACTATAATCCACCAGTTCTGTGAGCATCCTGATCACCAGTGTTTTGAACTGTGCATCTGAAAGGCTGACTATTTCTTGGTCACTTAGAATATTATAGGCTCTGGGGCTTTGAGCTGTTCTTGAGCCATAATGTTTGGTCTGTTCGTGCCTGTTACGTAGCAGGATCGGAGCTCTAGGTGTTCACCAGAGCAGAGCAACTCAGTCCCTGGGTTGTGATGCTGTATTTGGGGGTGGGGTCAGAGAGGGGGAAAAAATGGTGCCTTGTTCTGCTCTCTCTCAGATTCCTGTCCCTTCTGTGGCTTCCCACAAGCAAATTGGGCCCCTCTGATGCTGGTTCCCCTCTGGTGTGTGGGCCTGTGCACCCTCCAGGACCCTGTGGGTCTGTCCAACGAACTCTCTGTGAGCCTGGGAGCCTCTCCTGGCACCTCGACCCTGACAGTCTTTCCAATTGGTGCTTTCAGGCTGTAATTCCCATTGCTGGGGCCCTAGCCTGAGAGGTCTATCTCACCGTTTGCTCCTTTTGCTTGGTTTATCTGCCCGCAAATGTGTGACTGTGGTCAGCCAGCCGCCCTGTGCCCTCACTGGGTCTGCCCATTGCCACCCCACACCTGGGATCCACCAGCCGCTGCCTACGCTCCTGGGTCGGTCTGTCCTAGCGATCTTTCCAGCCCGACCCGACTCCGCTGCTGACTCCGCCTCTCTTACCGGTCTGGCTGAATGGTTCATTGTTGTCAGACTTCTGTACAGTTCAATTTTCTGTGTTTTGGCTGCATTTTTATTACTAAAACTTCATTGTCTTTAAACTTAGTTGTGCGAGGAGGCACAGTGTTTCCACCTATACCTCCATCTTGGCCGGAAGTCAAATAATTAAAATCTTAAAAACAAAAGAAAACCCTGGTGATAAACCAGCCATTTCTGAGACATACCTATTTTCCTGTTCTGTCCCAAGGACACAAGAATACAAACCTTGCTGGCATACAAAGGGCAAGTGTCCTCTTCTTACCCCCAAGCTCTGTTCCAGGCACCCTGTAACGCGTACTGTTCTGCAGCCCACCCCCTTCATCTGGAGATGTCCCTTCGGCCCATCTCGGCCTCAGTGCTGCGTCCTTAAGGGCTGCTTCATGTTTCTAAGGCTGTTTTCAAATGATTGTGACGGTGGGGTGATAGCAGCGCTTCAGAGTCAGAAACGCTGTGGTGGGCTGGACTCAGGAAGGCCTCTCGGCGGAGACGCAAGGGCCTCTAGGTGGCGGGTACTACCCAGCCTGGTGATGCGGGGGAGGAGGAGGAGGACATCCTCTACTTCTTGTTTCTTCTGCTCTCCTCAGGCTGACTGTTGTCTGCTCCTGCTCCTCGGGCACATGGCTGTAGGGGCTGGGAGGGGAGAGGAGAGGATAGAACAACATCCATTGCCAACTCGTTCTCATGTTGTTGGAGGCATGGAGGCATCAGCCCAGCTTTTTGCAGGTCGGCACTGAGGCTCAGAGAGGGGAAGGGGAGGGCCCACGTTGGGGCAAGCCGAACTGGAGCCCAGAGCAAGAAGGGGGGAAGGAGTGCGGATGCGTCTTTGAGGTGGGGATGTGTGGGGAAGGCAGCAGGACGTGCTCGGTCGGCACCGTGGCACAGTTCCAGTGCCCAATGGCTGCCTTGTTTGGGTTTGTTGTTGATGCTGGAGGATGAAGGGAGAGGAGTTTGCCAGACGGCAGATCAGATGCTTCTCAGAGGATCAGAAAGATCGGGTGCGGTGTGGAAAAGCCTTTCACACGGTAACCCGACCTCAAGCGAGGTTTCTGACCTAAACCCTGGGAGGACCCCACTAGTGAATGAGGCAGCTATCCCTGGAGCTGGCAGAGAGGCAAGGGGGCACTTTTCTGCCCTGGAGCAGGTGAGCCATTCCTGTGGCAGGGAGAGGAGGAAGACATCATTCGGGGGGTGCACAGCCAGATTCTGGAGGGCGGGCTTGTGGCCCAGCTCACAGGTGGCCCTGTCTGTACGGGAAAGCTAAGAAGTGGCAGATGGCTAGGCAGGTTTCCTGCTGTGGTGAGTGGCCACAGGGCCCAGGGACCCAGCCTTCAGTGGGTGGGACAGGTTGTCACTAGCCTGGGCCTGGTGGCCAGGATGCAGGTCTGTCTGTGGGCTTGGTCACAGCCCCTGTGTTGCTATCCCGTTTGTTCCCGTGCTAGCCAGGTCCCTCTTCTGACCCAAGATCAGTATGTTAGCCCCCTGTCTCCTGCCCTGGTAAGCCGCTCTGTGCTGAGCCCTGTTTGAACTTCCCAGTCATATTTCTCAAAGATGTGACCATGTCTCCCCAACCCCGAACCTGAGTTCTGACGCCACGTGGTGGGTTGAGGCCCAGCGCCAGGTAACAAGGACTGTGTATGTGTGGGGTGCATGAATGGGGTGAGCACAGGACCTGGAGCACCTGGCAGCCCCCCTCCAGCATTCCTATGTTCTCCTGGTGCTGGGTGCCGGGCTCTGTCCACCGGCCCCCTTAGGCTGGCCCTCTCTTGCCTCCTCTGAACAGTGAAGGCCTAGCTGGGCTTCCAGGCCCTTTGCTCCAAGAGCAGCCTGGACTGTGCCTCCCCACCTCCTGCTCATGTTTGAGGCTTCTCCCCAGGGCCTGGGTGAGCCCTCCTTCTCTTTGCCCACCTCGGTCTAGGAGCAGCAGGCAGAGGCTTAGGCTGAGGAAGCTTTGAACCCATGTCCCAGTGACCCAGGGTGGTGTCCGAGGGCCCCAGAGGCAGAGCAGAGACAGGGAGGGGATACTTCCAGGACAGAGCAGACAGCCCAGTGGGTGTTGGTGGTGTTAAGAGAAGGCCAAGGGGTGGGGTGGGCACCGCTTTCAGGGTCAAATGAGTAGTCAGTGAAGTCGCTGACACAGGCAGCATTGAGGTAAGAGGCTGGCAGAGGGTGACAGCAGCAGCGTGGGGCTTCATGAATAGAGGGGCCCTGCTGAGAGAGAGAGAGGAAAAGCAGATGATGTTTGCAGTCACGGTGAGCAGACCGGGAGCCTGCTGCCTGTGAGGGACCTGAAGGTGGCCCCTGGAAGACCATTGGGTTCTCAGGGGCTTGCAGAGGCAGAGACTGGCTGTACCTGCCCCCTTGGTGCCCTCTTTCTCCTGCGCCAGGCTCAGGTGGGCTCTTGACTACCTGCTCAAACCCAAACCCAAGGGCAGGAAGCAGCTGGGGGTGGTTTGGTAAATTCTCAAATATTGACAGCTGGTGTTGCTGGGGGGTGGGGCATGCAAAAGAAACCTTGGCAGTGGGCAGTTTGGGACCTGGCATGGGGCATGTTTCTGCCTCCTGGGGCTCAGCCTTAGGGACTGTACCTGTGCAGGGCGCTCCGGTCTCTTGAGCAGAGGGAGGAATTCGTTAGGTACACCTGCTGCTCCCCAATGCTCGCCCAGGGTGGAAAGTCAGTGAAGCCTGAGGGAGGTGTCAGAATTGCACTGAGGGCACATCTGATAGATAGGACTCTGAGTCGCAGGAGCCAGATCAGGCTATGAGAGGAGCAAGAATAACTGGGAACACAGGTTAGGTGCAGTTGGGCCGAGGACATTGTCTAGGTAACAGTGACACAGAGAAGGCAGTCGGAATGAGGCCAGTGCCACCAGGGAGCCAAGGTGGGGCGGCGCCAGCTGTCCCCGAAGCCCTTCTGGAAGGAGCTGGAAGAGGTCCAGGATGTGCTAGGAGCGGGCAGGCCCCGCCCCCTGCCAACAGGACCCTAGCAGCCACCGTAGAGGAGCAGCTGTGAGGGCGGCCCCAGAATCAGACGAGCCTGGATTTGAGGATGCAAAGCAAAAGTCTCCACCCCCTTCTAACTTTCCTGTGTTTTCAGAAACTTGTGTGTATATGTGTGTTTGTGTATGTACATTCTTTTCAGTGTACAAGTAAGACCACCACTGCTGTATCTGCTGCTTTTCTCTCTTGCTTAATTTATTGGCAACATGGAAGAACCACCTAGTTCTTTTCAATGGCTGTTTATATAGTATTCTGTGACGTAGTATGCACTGATGTAGCCAGTCAGCCTCCAGTTGGTGGACTTGAGGCTTTTGCTACTTGGGGTTATTTCGATTCAGGAGCAATCACAGCGTCCACCTGTCTTCGAACACTAACCAGATTACTTTTGTAGAAAAACCCTAGATACAATTTTCTGGGTCAGAGTTGTATGTGCCCCCGACCCCAAGGCTCTTTCAAAGGGGCTTTACCAGTTCACACTCATGCAGACGTCTCTCCAAGATGGTGCTGAGGGTTACAGTGGCGACAGTAACACAGCGCTGTTGTGAGGATTAAATGGGGATTAAATGATGTATAAAGCTTTCGGGCCCGGGCTCCCTGCAACCTGGATCACTGGTCGAACATCAAGAAAGGTGCTGGTTTGGGTTTCAGTCCCCTTGGGGAAAGGGAAACAATGGTCTGACAGCTGCTGAGCAGATGTCACCTTCGTTCATGCACTAGTGTGAGAACGGACCAGTGAACCAGGTAGGCGTGGAGCAGCAGCCCGGAGGGGAGACGGCCAACACGTCTCCAAGACTGTGTGCTAAATGCCATTCCCCCCTGACTGCGTCTCTCTCCCCTCCGACTGCCCTGCCCCTCCCCTGCCCCAGTGTATGTGACGGAACAGGAAAGGAAGACGGAGGACACCGCGTGCCAGGCGGCCTTGGCTGCGTGCTGGGCTGCGCTCTGCTGCTGCTGCCTCCTGGAGAACCTGGACTGAGGAGCTGGCCCCGTGCCCCTGCGGCGCGCTGCCTCCTGCCGCTGGAATAAACGACTAGCGCTGCGCAGTGTCCATTTTGTCTTTCTCTGAAAAACACCTAATCTGCAGACTTTCACATCTTAGCACTTGAGATGGGTGTGAAATGGTATCTCGCTATTCTGCTTTACCTTCCTTCATTACTAGTGATCTCGAACATAAAAGTACAAAATTCTGGTAATTTGCTTTTACAGATTTTGTGAATAGCTTTTATATATTTTTAGCTCAATTTTTTCTATTTGTTTTTTCTTACTAACTTATAAGGAGTCTTTAAATATTTCCTCATACTAACATTTGTCGCTTTTATAGGTTTGCATATTATCTTCTCCCTATCTCTTAACCTTTCTTATAGTGTATTTTCTAGTATGAAAGTTTTTAAATGTCTTGCTTGTCAATCTTGTCCACATGCTTTGTGTGTTTTACTCTTTGAAAAATAAATCTCTATTCTAAGACCATAAAGATAAGCCAATATTTTCTTCTGAGGTTTTTCCACCTAGAATCTTTAGTCCACCTAAATTTATTTTTGATCATGGTATAGGTTCCAGGTCTCTTCTCCCACTTTTGAGAGTTCCAACACCACGTATTGGCCAGGTCATCCTTTACCCGCTGATCTGGGGAGAGATTCGTCACATACCAAATCCCCGTGTATGACTGAGCTGGAATCAGAAGCTGGGCGTGCTAAGCATCTTCCTCAGCCCCAGTAGTGCCCATTTTTCTTCCTTAGAATGTTCTTAGCTACATTCTGTGGAAAAAAAACCATGTTTGGCTACCTGGGGTGACATGTAATATATAGAGCGACTCGGGGAAGAGTTGACCTGTTTACAGGGTTTTCTTCCTGTCGCAAATGTGTTATCTCTCCACTTACTTCTGTCTTTTATGTCCTTCAATAAAGTCATATAATTTTCATCATAAAGCTTTTGCATATCCTTTGTTAGCTTTAAAATTTGATTTCGTCTGAGGTACATTATAGTTTTAATGCAACTATGAGTGTTTTTTTTTAATGCAACTGTGAATGGTACATTTTTGGTGAAAATAATTTCTTTAGTAGGTCACAGATGAGAAAATTCTAACCCAGTTTTGGGAGAGCATTGCCTTGGAGTCCATTGGGCTGGGAGGAGCGGCTCTTCAATGTGCCCCTGGCACTCCCCCAGGGAGGCACCCTCAGTCTACAAGGACCACGTGCGCTCAGTAACCGTTGAATGGCTCCGGTGTTGGGTGATGGACCACATGGAAGAGACCCCACTCCTGCCCTCATGGGGCTGACACTGTAGGGAGAGAACGAGACACTAAGTGATCCCACAGGTGATAACTGATAGTCTAGTTTCCTATGAGAAAAGATACCTATTGTATGAAAACATAAAAGGGGGGCCATCTCACACTGTCTGGGAGGGATCTGAAGGATGAACAAGTGTTAATAGGCAAAATGGCTGTGGGAAGAGCAGGTGCAGAGGCCCAATGGCAAGAGAGAGCATGGCTCATGTGAGAAACTAGGACTGGTGTGGCAGAGAGCAAGCTGATGTTGGGGGAGCAGGTGAGAAACAGGCAGGAGCAAGACAAGGAATCATAGCCCCAGTCAGCCATTTGGTTTTTGTCCCGAGGTGGGAAGCCAATGACGATTTCAGGAAAAGGGATGACATGATCAGATTTGCATTTTAAGAGATCCCTTTGGCTTCTGCGTGAAGAGAATGGTTTGGAAGGCGGCTCAAGCTCACGTGGTGAGATGCTGGAGAGGCACCAGTGCGTTTGTGGAATCCGGAAGTAGAATCAACAGGACTTGGTAAAGGACTGGATATAGGGACTGAAGAAGGGAGAGTCAGGAGGAGCCCTGGGCTTTTAACTGGAAATTGATGCCTAGGAGCAGCATTTGTGGAGGTTGGGAACAAGGAAAATGGACCGTGTTTGGTTTGGAGGGAAAAAAATCAGGGTGAGCTGTAAGCTTGTTGGATTGCAGTGTCAAGGTGGCTGAGACATTCAGGTGGGGACATCGTGTAAGCACTTGTATGGACACCTGGAGCTTGGAGGAGAGGTTGGGCTGGAGATAAACATGTGGGACACATCGGCTTATTGGTGCACTGGAGCTGGGGCAGTGAATGAAGTCAAGCTGGGTAGAAATGGGAAGAAAAGAATTGGTGGCAGTGTGGGGCTGAGCTTTAAGGAAATCTGAGGCGGACCTGTAGATGATGAACCTGTGAAGAAGTCAGAGATGGAAAACCAGCAGGATGGGGTGTCCTGGAAATGGAGAGAATTTGTATTAAGAAGGAGCGATCAGTAGCATCAAATGTTGCTGGGAGGTCAGGTAAGAACTCAGAAATGTCTACTGGACTTAGCTATTATCAGTGAGCGGCGGACCCCTCTCCGGTTCCTGTTCTGTGAAGGACTCCAACGGGGAAGACAAGACTGCTAGGACCAGAGACAGGGCTCCTCAGGTCTGAGGAAGGCAGCCACTGTCGGCACGGAAGAGACAAGTTCAGTGGTAAAAGAACCAGCTGGTTGTAAAGGCTTGAAACGCCTGCTGAAGTGGAGAAAGAAGCATGTGACAAGTTCCAGAAAGGCCAGACACCAAGTAACGGAGTCGAGCTAACGTCACTAAGCATAGAACCTAGGTAGAGAAGACATTGCCCCTCAGGCAGAGCATGTCCCCTGGGGTGGCTGTTGGAGGGTCCCTCAGGTCAGTAACCAAGCATGTGACCGCCCATGCTCTGCAGAGGCCCTGCCGAACAGAGATGGTGTAGGTCGACTTCATGACTACCTTTCAGACTTTCTGATGGTTTTCCAGCTTTTCTAGTATGTTTTCAAAAGAAACTACACACAACTCCAGTGTGGGAAACAGATACTATGGGATTGCAGTTGAAGTGAGGAAGGACCCACCCCCTACCTTTTTCTGGAACCCCAGGGACCCGAGGAATGCATTCGAAGGCCTTTGGTCTTCCCAGATTTTCCGGTACATTTGGCCAAGCCCAGAGATTTGGCTGGATGGGTTTTGCCCCAAAATGTTCTTCTGAGATACTGCCCCCCTCACCCCCCCCCCACGCACAGAATGTTCATATATTCTGTTAAGATCTGGAGGGTACTTTATTGCTGGGCTATTTCCACTTTTTGGCGATTATAAACTTATGTGCACGTTTTTCTGTGAACATAAGTTTCATCTCTAAGGGGAATGGACTATCCAGGAGCTGAATTTGTGGATATGATTGTGNGGACCCACCCCCTACCTTTTTCTGGAACCCCAGGGACCCAAGGAATGCATTCGAAGGCCTTTGGTCTTCCCAGATTTTCCGGTACATTTGGCCAAGTCCAGAGATTTGGCTGGATGGGTTTTGCCCCAAAATGTTCTTCTGAGATACTGCCCCCCTCACCGCCCCCCACGCACAGAATGTTCATATATTCTGTTAAGATCTGGAGGGTACTTTATTGCTGGGCTATTTCCACTTTTTGGCGATTATAAACTTATGTGCACGTTTTTCTGTGAACATAAGTTTCATCTCTAAGGGGAATGGACTATCCAGGAGCTGAATTTGTGGATATGATTGTGTTTAAGAAACCGCTACTGATTTCCAGAGTGGCTGTACCACCTGGATTCCCATCGGGAATGAATGAGTTCCAGCTGCTCTGTTATCCTCACCAGTACTTGAAACTGCATTGTTTCATTTTAGCCATTCTCATGGGTGTAATAGTGGTATCTCTTGTGGTTTTAATTTGTATTTTAAATGCCTAATGATTTCATATACTTATTTGCCCTCCTTACACACTCTTTGGTGAAGCATCTGTTAAATCTTTGGCCCACTTTAAATTGAGTTGTTTTCTTACTGTGGAGTCTGTTTTTTGTTTTTTATTTATTTATTTTTAGAGACAGGAAGAGGGAGAGGGAGAGAAACACAGATGTGAGAAACACTGATTGGCTGCCTCTCGTACTTGCCCCAACTGGGCACCAAACCTGCAGCCCAGGCCTGTTGGGAATCAAACCAGCTTTCACTGTGCAGGACAAGGCCCAACTGAGTCACACTGGTCAGGGCTCTTACTGTGTCCTTTTAAGTCTTTAATATTCTAGATTCAAACCCTTTGTTGAAACTATCTCCTTCACAGTGGCTTCCACAGAGCCAAAGTTTTAAATTTTGATTAAGTCTAATTTATCCTGTTTTTTTTTCCTTCTTTTCTAGAGCATACTTTTGCGTCAGGCCTGAGAACTCTTTGCCAAACCCCAGGTCATAAAGATTCTCTTCTTTATGAGAATAAAATTTTCTTTTAAAAGACCTATTTTTTTTATTGATTATGCCATTACAGTTGTCACATTTCCCCCCCTCATTCCCCTCTACCCTGCACACCCTCTCACAACCATTCCCCCACTTTAGTTTATGTCCATGTGTCATAGATTCTTTAGCTTCTACATTTCCCATACTATTCTTGCCCTATCCCCTATTTTCTCCCCACTGTCTATGCTACTTATTCTCTGTACCTTCTCCCCCCTTCTCCTCCTCCCACTCCCCTGTTGCTAACACTCCATGTAATCTCCATTTCTTTGGTTCTGCTCCTGATCTAGCTGTCCTCTTAGTTTGCTTTTGTTTTAGATGTGGTTGTTAATAACTGTGAGTTTGCTGTTCTTTCACTGTTCATGTTTTTTATCTTCTTTTTCTTAGATAACTCCCTTTAACATTTCACATAAGGGCTTGGTGATGATGAACTCCTTGAACTTGACCTTATCTGAGAAGCACTTTATCTGCCCCTCCATTCTAAATGAAAGCTTTGCTGGATAGAGCAATCTTAGATGTAGGTCCTTGCATTTCATGACTTGGAATACTTCTTTCCAGCCCCTTCTTGCCTGTAAGGTCTCTTTTGAGAAATCCGCTGACAGTCTGATGGGACAGTAGGTGACTGTCCCCTTATCTCTTGCTGCTTCTAGAATTCTCTCCTTCATTTTAATCTTGGGTAATGTAATTATGATGTGCCTTGGTGTGTTCCTTCTTGGGACACACCAACTTCTTTGGGACTCTCTGAGCTTCCTGGACTTTCTGGAAGTCTATTTCCTTTGCCAGATTGGGGAAGTTCTCCTTTATTATTTGTTCAAATAAGTTTTTCACCTGTTGCTCTTCCTCTACCCCTTCTGGTACCCCTAAAATTTGGAGGTTGGAACCTTTAAAGATGTCCTGGAGGTTCCTAAGCCTCTCCTCATTTTTTTTGAATTCTTGTTTCTTCATTCTATTCAGTTTGGTCATTTTTTTCTTCCTTCTGGTCCACTCAATTGATTTGAGTCCCAGTTTCCTTTCCATCACTGTTGGTTTCCTGTGCATTTCCCTTCATTTCACTTAGTGTAGCCTTCATTTTTTCATCTAATTTGTGACTAAAATCAACCAGTTCTGTGAGTATCCTGATCACCAGTATTTTGAACTGTGCATCTAATAGGTTGGCTCTCTCTTTGTCACTTACAAGTATTGGCTCTGGGGCTTTGAGTTCTTCTTGAGCCATAATGTTTTGGTCTGTTCACACCTGTTACGTATGAGGGGCAGAGCCTTAGGTGTTCACTAGGGTGGGGTGACCCAGTTGCTGGGTTGTGATGCTGTATGTGGGTGCAAGGTCAGAGACAGAGCAATGGCATTTGTTCTGCTCTCTCGGATTTTGGTCCCCTCTGCTGCTTCCCTGGTGCCGGCTCCCGGGTGTGTGTGCCTGTGTACCCTCCAGGACCCTGTGGGTCTCTCCAACGAACTCTCTGTGAGCCTGGGAGCTCCTCCCGGCACCTCGACCCCGAAAGTTTTTCCAATTGGTGTTTTTAGGCTTTTATACCTGTCTCTGGGGCCCTAGCCTGCGCGATCTGTCTCACTGCTCACTCCTTCGCCTGCTTTATCTGCGCGTGAATGTGTGACCAAGGTCAGCCAGCCACCCTGAGCCCCCACTGGGTCCGCCCATTGCAACCCACGCCTGGGATCTGCCACCCACCACCTGTGCACCTGGGTCAGTCCGGTCTGGCCACTTTTCCTTCATGACCCCGATCCGCCAGTTGATGACTCTGCCCCTCTTACCCGTCTGGCTGAATGGTTCGTTGTTGTCAGACTTCCGTACAGTTCAATTTTCTGTGTTTTGGTTGCATTTTTGTTACTAAAACTTTGTTGTCTTTAAACTTGGTTGTGCAAGGAGGCAGTATTTCCACCTACGCCTCCTTCTTGGCTGGAAGTTGCTCTTTTAAAGGTTTTATGTTTTACATTTAAATCTGTGATCTACTTTGGGTTAATTTGTATATAAAATGTGAGGTTTAAAATGGTTGAGATTTTGTAGTTTTTTGCATGCTAATTTTTCAACATTTGTTTGCAAAAACTCCTTTCTCCATTGAATTGCTTTTGCACATTTGCCAACCATCAGCTGAGCATCTTCACGTGGGTCTACTGTCCTCTCTCTTCCATTTCTTTGGTCTGCGGGTCCCTCCCTTTGCCAATACCGCAATTGTCTTGACTGCCGTGGCTTTGTATTAAATCTTACTTAAAACAAGGTAGAAGGATTCCTCCAACTTTATTCTTTTTCAGAATTGTTTATTCTAGTTCTCTTGCCTTTTTATACATTTTCAAAAATACTGCTGGGATTTTTATTAGATTTGGATTAAATCCACTGATCATTATGGGGCTGATGGGTATTACTGTGGGATTGCTTGCCCACTCTTGTGCCATAACCTTTAATGGTGTGAGGCAGCCTGCTCCTCCCTTTGTTGTGTTGATTATTCCAGAGTTAAAGCCCTAGACTGATCACAGACTGATCACATTGGTGTCTTTTGAAGTTTGGCGATCAATGAGGTGTGGCCTATGTCATACCTGGTAGGAAAAGCCATGAAGAGATGACTAGAATAATGAGGGGCTTGAGGGCCAGGCCATGCTCTGGGCCAGGTAGGCTGCCATCGCTCACAGCCTTGGTTTCTGTGAGTCTCACTCCTGAGCAGGTCGTGAGCAGGATTGTGGCAATTTCCAGCCATGAGCAGATTCTCCCTGCCTTGGGGTCTGAACTCCCTGCCCCAGGATCCAGAGCTGTCGTGCTCTGCACATGGTCAGTTTTTTTCCCCTCTGGATTTTCCTTAATTTCTTCTGCCTGGCCCAGCAGCCCTATTCACGCTTACTTCACCAAAAGCTGCATTAGAAGTATACGCATAACAATGAATTGCTTCCTCCCTTCTGCTACAGTAATGCCACCCATGACGTCAGGACCTCTCACACTTGTGGGCCCCACTCCCCCACTTGGTCTTTCCAATGGCTCTAACCCAGCTCACACCAGCTTCACTCATTTGCTTGGGGCTGTGAGCAGTGGAACGGTGCCTGGGGATCGCCTGCTGCTTGTGTTCTCTTCCTGCGTACTCCTGCCCATTACTGCCCTCCCCGCCCCTCTGTCTCTGGGCTGACTACAGGATAAAAGAAAAGCTGCTTTCTACTCGCCAAACTAAACCAGAAACAGGGGCTCTTCTCAGGTATCTCTTCCCCTCTAGATGCCAAGTCTTGTGCAACAGAAATGGGGCCGTCACCCTAGTAAGCCATTCAAGGTTGCTTTTTAGTGGCTTCTCTGTCCAGCATGAGGCTCTTGGTTATCTCCACAGATTTACAAAAAAAACTAGGATTATCTGTAAGTCTTTCATTTTGTAAACTCATCTGGAGAGATCTCACCCCACCCCACACCGTTCAGCCCTCCCGCCAGCTTATGGCCCGCCTGGGGCTGTGTGGGCCCCACACCTTCTGTGCCCCAGGTGCATGGTGCAGGGCCAGCAGTCACAGGTGTAGGCGCTGCTCCTGAACCCCTGGCACCGCGGATCTTTAGTTCTAAGACATGAACAGTGGATTGGGTACCAAATTCTGAAGAATAACATTTGAAATGTACTACATGATTTCACCAAGAATATCCCCATAATGAAACTTTATTTGTAAACTGAGATATTTTTGACTTGCCTTAATACCTTTGTCTTCATCAAATTTTCCTATGTTCTATAAGGCAGTAGTTTCCACAACTGTCTTTCCTTCCTATAGAGGAGGAAGTAGAGGCTGTAAGAGGTCAAGTGCAATGAAGAGGTCACTCAGCCATGAAGAAGAGAGCCACGCCCTCAGCTTGGGTCTGCCCAATTCCCAAGTTGGTAGCAGGGATGTGAGCCCTGGTTTGGCCTCTTCTTTTGTTGGTCCTAGTGTGTGTGCTGGGGTTACGGGGAGGGGTGCTTATTTCCTGTTGTTGAAGTGGGGTGAGTTCTACCTTCTCACTTGTGGAATAGCATGGTCTTACTGGAAAGCATCTTTGGTCATCCCTCAGAACCGCGCTGAGCGTCACTAAGCAGCACGCTGCCCCTGCAAAATCCCTCGCACACGCCCCATTCAGCCTCCTCTGCCCCCACCTTGTCTCCTGCGGCATCTCCATTTGGGAGGTGAGAGCGTGGGAGGAAGAGGAGGGTGGTCCTTACTTTAATATTCTGTGATCATGGGCAGAAAACGTTGTCAGCTCCTTTACCCCACTCCTGCATTTTCTTTTCCTAGGCCAGAAACAGGTTGGAGAGAGAGCTGCCTCTTTAAAGACTCTCTCTTGTCCCCAGAAAATTCAGTTCCTTCCCTGAGAGTCAGTTCACAAGGCCACCAGTCCTAGTGGAATTTTTGAGATGCAGTTGTGGGCCGATCACACACAACTGTTTTTTTGCTTTTTTATTTTGCGTAAGGAAAAATACCGGACTCATCAAGTTTTAATCTTTTAACTATGTGCACCCCTTCTAAGTTGACCATTCTTTTTCATGCCCTGTTTCATGGTCGGTTGTTCCTGCAGACCTCAGTGCCTTCATGGTGGTCACACTCATCACACCGAAGCAGAAGGTCGAGTTCTGTGTGTGAGGGTTCCCTTACTGCCTTTATCTAAGGAAACAGGATGTCTCTGAACAGTCCACCTCTCCAGTCTCTGAGGGGTCCCCAGAGCTGCGGTTGTGTGTATTCTGCCTCCCTAGCCCCCCAGTACACAGAGCCTCTCACCCACGGGGGCGTGGTTCTTCTTTCTTTTTTCCCGGTGAGCAGCTGTGCAAAAGGTGGATTGCTCGCCCTCTGCTTTTATCATCCCGTGACGGTTTGGGGCCACACGTACCAATACCAACCCAAATGTGGATTGGCTGGAGGCCCTTTCCACACAGACCCGGGATGAGAAGTCTGGTGGTTTCTCTGCAGAAAGCCATCACACTGTGGTGCCTACGTATGAAGTCCTCCCTTCACTCTAAGCCAGGACCTGGGCCAAGCACTTTACATCACCTTGTTTTTGTCATAAAATATAAACTCGTAGGCACTGCTTTTCCATTTCGCAAGTAAGAAGAGTGTGGCACAAGGAAGCCGTGACCTGTGCAGGGTCAGGTAGCCTGGCAGTGACAGTGTCAGGACTGGAACTTGGGCAGCACCCCTCCAGAGCCCACATATATAGATACCGTCCCCAAACAGCAAAGCAACCCAGGGAGTGGGTGGCCAAGGAAAAGTTGGAAGTACATCTCTTGAGGGGGACTGGCCAGCCACCTCTCCTCCCCCCCACCCCGGGGGGGCCAGCACACCCCAGGGGTGCCCACCTTCCCAGAGTGGCTGCCAGGGAGGGACCCTGATATTCATTCCAACTCCCAGGTTGTTCCAAGGTAACAGGCTCTGACTCTCTTGGGGACATACTCTGGAGCAAGGCGAGGACTGGACCTTGCCCTCCTGCACAAGAGCGGCCCTTCGCCCTTCTATCCATAACCACATTTCAGGTCACTTGCAGCCAGGCCACTGTCTGATCTGAAATGAGCCGAGTCTTGATGTGCAGAGAGCACTGGGCCAGGAGGCAGAAGGGTTGAGTGACAAGCCTTCTAGGACCTGTCATTGATCACTACATGACCTCAGTCAAGTCACTTCCCTTCTTTGAGCTCAGCATCTTCTTAGTAAAAAAAGGTCTGTCATGATCCCCTAGGCAGTGCCATCTGCCGTTCTACCATCTACCACACCTGTTGTCCCAGGACCTACAGCCAACCCTGTCCCAGCAGGTCCAGCCCAAAGACAGGGCCACAGGAGGTGATGGCAGTGCGGCCCTGCTCATCCGACGCGGCACGATGTCAGCGTACATAACTGGCCCTTGCTGTTTATGAAGACTTTTCTATTGGGTCTGCTCTTCATGGGGCGGCCTGGGGCGCACAGGGCGGGAGTGCAAGCTGGGCGGGGCCCTGCCCCTCCCTTGGACACTCTGGGTGAGCCGGGCCTGGGCGCACTAGGCTCTGGGCAAAATCTCAGGATGTTTGGTCTGGGCTGAGGTGGCTGCTTGGTTTTGTCTAGCAACTGTGTCCCTCGTAGGATGGTGACAGCTGCACTTCTGGAGACACCAGAACAGGGACCTCCACACGGGTCGGCAAGCTCTCACCCACTGCAAACCAATCGCAAGTGACAGTGGGCTGAGTGACTGAACAGCAGTCACTGCCGCCCTGAGTGGGCAGGTGAACTGGTTAACTCCCAGACTGATCTATCCTTGGAGTGGGTATCTTAGACACTGAAACCAACAGACGGACAGAGACTTGGGAGACACAGCCTCACCCGACTCAGCTTCACAGAAGAGACGAGGCCTGAGCTGAACCTGCGGGAGGCATGAGGAACAGGGCAGGCAGAGGCCCAGGCCATGCCAACGCTGTCAGCCCCGTGTGCCGCCTCCCTGTGGAGGAAGAGAGAACTGGGGGATACTCCTGACCTCTCCTCTCCTTACCTTCAGCCTCCAGTGGAAACTACACACTCCTGATCACCCTGGCTACCCCTGGCCACCCTCTTCCCCATCACTCTCCCCCTCAGCATGCTCACCTGGTGCTCATGGGCTCACCCAGGTGACAGTGGCACTGCCTTTAGGGCAGCTTTTCTCACCAGGGCAGCCCCCTGTGCTGAGTAGTAAGTGATCCCACTGCACATGTACATTCAAGGAGAGCTGGAAGTGAAGCCTCAGCAAGTTGTGTGCTCTCCCCTGTACCCCTGCGAGGAAGGAACAGGATCCTACAGCTGCCTCAAGATTTTACTTGTTCAGACTTTTCCCTCCCTCCCTGCCCCTTTGAGCAGTAGGGAGGGCTGTTCCGACATCCTGGTACTTCTGGAAAGGCTGGCTCAGCGTCTTCTATTCGAGTAGATACTCAAGGGGGGCTGAGGGCAGCTGCGGGGCACACAGGCCACAGGCAACCTGCCTCTGACACAGCTCATTTCCACTGGGGGCGCTTGTTGGGAGGGTCATGGCTATGGTGGCCTTAACAGTAGAGGAGCAGCTCCGGGTGCCAACACTGGTCTGGACCACAAGAGGCCAAGGCGCCTCCTAGTTCTGGAGGCCCCAGCCTTTTTTTTTTTTTTTTTTTTTTTGCTTCTCCTCATTAGCCTTCACAGGCTGTGACTACGTACAGGTGCTCTCACAAATGGATGGACCTAAAAAGACTCCATTACCCCCAGCACTTGATTAATCATTTAAAACGTCTGAGCTGAGCAAGTCAAGGTTTCAGATTCCAGGAAGAGGCTGACTGAGGAGTCTTCAGCTAAAAAGGCCTCTACTCACATTTCTTGCAAGTCATCTCTGCCCTGGCCCCTCTGAGGCCTGGAACTCCTTGCCTGCCCACTGCCTGCCCAGACCCGGGTTTTGTGAATGGCACCCCTGCAGCTGCACAAAGCAGTAGTCCTAGAACTCGGGGCTGCTGGTTGATGTGTATGGTGGGCCAGGTTATAGTGGACTTGGGACCCTGACAGGTTGGTGACCTCACAGAAGGCCGCAGGTCTTGGTGGTCAGGCAGTTGGGCACAAGGGGCGGTATGCCCCCTGCCATCTTCCATCTATCTACCCTGCTTCCAGCACAGAGGCAAGTGGGCGCTTCTGACACAAGCCGCTCAGCTCCTCCCAGAGCTATTGTGCACCAAGACTTGCCTGGGCCTTTCTGACATCGTCTGGGACTCTGGGTCACAACTCTGTGCTCCGACCCTCACTCCCACCCCTCACCCCGTTCCACCTGCTTTCACATGGCAGAGTTCTGAGTGTCTGCTCCTTTGTAGGCCCCACCCGGGGAAGGGGCTGAGAATGCTGAGGCTTGTTGCCAAAGGCTCTTCCTGGGAAACAGGGACAAGCCAGTGAAGGATTCCCCTGGACCTGATCTCCAACTCAACTGTAGCTTCCTGGGAAGGGAGCCCCTTCAGTCCCTTCTTGCCTGGGGCAAGGGCACAGGCTTCTGGTACTGGCCGAATAGAGTAGCTACTGAGACTCAAGAGAGTAGCTACTGAGACTCAAGATGGGCAAATGGGAGGGTTAGCGTTTTGGCTAATGTGTATCTAAACCAGTCGGCCCTGCTAGGCCCTGCTAGGCCCTGCCTGTCCCCAAGATGGCCACAAGGGGGCACTTGATCTCCAAGGAGCTCAATCTGAGGAGCCGCTGCAGGCACCAGAACCTCCCCCACTACCTGACTGCTTGGAAGAGCAGTGCCTGCTCCCACCCATTGCTCTTTGACCCCTCCACTTCTTCCTTTTTAAAACCTTTTATTCTGAAATAACTTTAGACTTACATATGAGTTGCAGAGATGGTACAGTATACTCTTGTATACTCTTCACTGAGCTTCCTTATAATGGTTAACATCTTACATAACCATGGCTCTGTCCCTTTTATGACCTTGCCTGAAGAGGCCAGTTGCCAGGAACACCCCCCCACCCCACACCCCGGCCCCCGCCACCTGGGTGGGGAACCTACACTGGAATCACCTCTGCCTCAGCTCCTGCTAGGTAAGCAGTCCTGCTAGTGAAGCTTCAGTGCACGTGGGTCCCCTGGCTTCAAGTCCCCGGGGAGGGTGTTGTGGCCCAGGGCTCAGGCAGCAGGGGCCGAGTACTGACTGGCCGGCTGGGGCTGTGGGAGCTCTCAGGCAGATTCACCCAGCGGCTGTCCCGACTTGGCCCTGCAACTCAGTGCAGCCAGCACCTTGCTGGGGCGCAGTACCTCAGACCCCCAGTTGGGAAGGCATGGAGGCAGCTGTAAAATAACGCCGTGTCTGAGCCCCACGGTGGGTGCTGTGACGGACCGGGAGGCCCGCCTCTGAGTAAGTCACTCTAACCTCCAACCAGCCCTCCTCATACTCTCCCCCCACCCCATCTTCCTGTCATTTTGGGGGCAGAGGTTCTGCCCTCACCTAATGGAAAGGAAAAAGTCCTAACAGCTCCAAAGACCAAGAAATGAGTGACTCAGGCTTGTGAAGTGTGTACAACCAGGCACCCTGTCAAGGCTGACACAGCCCTCTGGTCTGAAGTCCTCCGCTCTATAACCAGACTGATTATTTCTAATCTTTGTAAGCCTTGTCTGGGAGTAATGAGCTCAAAGTACCCACCGCCCCAGGGTTCAGACTACGTCATGTGAGATACACCCAGGCAAGGACAAACTGAACTAAAGGGAAGAGTAATAGAGGGAGTGAGATGGACGTTTCCGTTTCTCTCGGCTGCCTGAGGTCCAGTGGTTCTAACAGGAGGAAGACCTGGGAGAAGCAGCAGAGGCGAGAGGGTGTCCCGATTCCTGTGCCCTGTGTCACAGCGCTGTGCACAGAAGGCCCCTCCACAGGTCCTGGCTCACTCGTGAACCCCCACGGTCCGTGGTAGCCAAAGGGAAACTGCAGGGACTCTCACGTGGCAACCTAACCTTGGGCTGGGTCCCGGCCCTGGATCAAGCAGGCTCCTTCCGGAGCTGCAGGGCCGGCCTTTCTGTGTGGCAGGGGCAGCGGAGCCTGCACTCTGGCAGGGAGAATACAGGAAGGGGTTACTCGGGTTCCTTGGCCCACTGTGTCCTCCATTTCCCTGTCCAGAGCTGCCCATCCTGGATGGGGAGGGGGCTGGGGACTCGGGCTTGTCATCTAGACAAGTCCCTGCCCAGGCCTTTCCTGCAGTGCCAGGCCTTCAGTGGACAGGGTGGGCTTTGGCTGATGAGAGTGAGGACTGTCCTGGAGCCCATTCACTCCTGGTCCCTTTTCTATCTCAGCTGGGCCTGGACTCAGATCCTGCTCCTTCCTAGTCATGTTTACTGAATAAGAGACTTAACCTCTGTAAGCCTAGAGCTCCTTACCTGTAAAATAGGAAGATGGTAATATCTAACCCAGGGTTATTGTTAGGACTGAATCAGGCGACATGCTTGCTTATCAGGCCTCAGAATGAACAGGTTGCCTTCTCTTTGACCAGGCTTTCCTGGTGGGGGCTCTTATGTCCCAAACCCAGAACTACTTTGCCCGTGTTGCTGTGACTGAATGAAAGTGACTGAGACGGTGTGTGCCCAGAGAGAAGGGAAAGGGAGGTCCCTGTGGAGAGCAGCTGATACAGTGGGAGAACTTAGGAGAGCTCACTACTAACCCGGCGTATTCTAGCTCCTATACAAGGATCCCGAGAGAGGAAGTTTTCAACAGAGGAGGTAGAAAAATAGATACACAAAAACAGAACTGAAAGAAGATTGCCAAAAGAATGATTTAATTTGTAAGAGTCATGTATTCATGAACTTACAAAAAGTTTAAAACCCTATTGCCTGTAACTGAGTTTGATGATGGTGGTGGTTTTGAGATTTTTGTGAAAGTGGCCACAGACTGTGAGGCCAAGGCCGACCATCAGCCATTCTAAGGATGTCCTTACGGGGAGAGAGCCTGATGTTGGCTGCGAGTACGCTGACAAGTACAGGGTGGTCAGGGTCCTTCTTGGCCTTTGGATCTGGTTGCACTCAGACGTGGTGACAGGGCTCAGGTTTCCAGTCCCATTCTGAGAGAGAGGAGGAGGCCAGGCAGTGCCGTCCCTCCCACTCTACCGGGTTTCACCCCCACCTTCCACTGCTCTGCGTGACAGCTTAGGGCAGGGGTGTCATACTCATTGTCACCAGGGGCCACATCAGCCTCGAGGCTGCCTTCAAAGGGCCAAAATAATTTTAGGACTGCATAAATGTAACTACTCCTTAACTGTTAAGGAGTTGAAATTACATTCTGCCCTTTGAGGGCAACCTCGAGGCTGATGAGCCAATGTGCATTGCCTGGGTATAAAAAACTAAGATTCTTGGTTATTATTTTAGGGACTAAAACTCCCTTTTAGGAGATTTTGGTTACTCTCACTCTTGGGTGATGGCTTGGCTGTATGTGAAGAAATGTCCCCCAGCCCCACTATAGGCTACAGGACAGAATGCTGCTTGGTTTATAAACCAAAGTGGGTCACCCAGCGCTGGCCAGACAGCAATGGTCAAGTCGGCCAGTCTGGCTGACTGGTGCGAGGCAGCTGTACGGGTTCCTTAGTGCTTGTCCCTGCGGGGATAAGGGTCCTGAGGAGGAGGAAGGAGAGTAGCTGAGGAGCTCAGCCAACCTTCCTCCACTCTCATTCGTAACAGCATAAGCAGAAAGGCAACCGGTCTGCTCAGTGGCTTTCTGTGCCGCAGCCCCGCTCTGGTCTGAGGTGTGGGCTCTGTGGGGCACAGGGTTTGTACCCGGTTCCTTCTCACCCTCCCCTCTCCCCACTCCAGTGTACGTGGTGGAAGACCAAAGAAGGGATGACGTGGGCCCCTCCACCTGCCTCACCGCCTGCTGGACTGCTCTCTGTTGTTGCTGTCTCTGGGACATGCTCACCTGACCGGCCCGGCCCAGCCGTCCTGCCAGCTCCGTGGCCACCGCCAGCAGGTGTGCCAGCCTCCATCTCCTGATTGCTGAAATAAATGACTAGCTCTGCACAGACACTTCTACCTTCGACACAGTGGGATTCTAGATTAGCAGGGGTTGCTGCTGTTTAATTCAGTGACTTGATCTTTCTAATGTTCAAAATCCATTTCCTGTTGGCCTTTCACAAATGTGCTAAATGACCTTCCTTTTTGTTTTTGGCCAAAGGCTTAGTTGTGAAATATATATTTATAATTTTTAAATTATACATTCAAGATAGTGGCATAATGTAACATATTACTGAATGATTTCTCTGCTAACACCCTCTATGTTTCAATAAATTTGTCTAAACCTCAACTGTCTGAGTTACTCCAGATAAAATTTAAGCCCTGCTAGGGGCCACTCTCCAGTATTCGCCTTTTCATTCTGGCTGCTGTAAGAATAGGGTGGGTGCCATTAGGAAAGCAGGTCCTAAGGCTGGAGGGCCGTGAGCTGGGTCATGGGGCTCTGGCCAAGCTGGCATGCTCTCCCTAGTCCCACTCAAAGATGCACTTGCTGAGCCCTTCCCGCCTTTGCCCAGAGCCTAGGAAAAGGCCTCTTCCCAACTGGGCTGTCCCTGCCAGGAAGGGCAGCAGGAGCCCACCGTCAGGGTGCAGACTAAACCCAAAGCTGTGCCTCCCCAACACACAGCAGCAGAGAGAGGCTGAGAGAGAGAGCTGTCATAATTCAGGTCAGCCAGGCCACCCATCTCAGCTTTGGCCACAGGGTGGCGCTGAGCTGCTGTGGCAGCGAGTTGGCTTCCCTCAGTGAGCCTGCCGGGCCAACCCCAAGAGGCTGCAGGTGGCAGGCAGCTCCTGGCCTACCTCTGCCTGCCCACCTTCCCTCTGATCAGTGATGTGCTTATAAATATTTTAACTACCAGCTCTCTCTTTAAGAACAAACACAAAACGCCATGAGTTTTCAGCATCACCTGAGGTCTATGGGAAATGGTCCCGCCACAGCTGATTTCAAGCTACTATGACGTCCCAGGAAAATGGAGTTGGAAAGAGAAGTGCAGGAGTGCCCTGCTGTGTAGCCCCCACCCCAGCAAGCAAATCGTTAACCTCAAAAATGGACCACGGGCAGACTTAGTTCTTAGGAAGGGTATGTTCTGAAGACTTACTACCCTTGGTCTTTAATCGTTGTAAATTACATAATTTAATTTTAAACAATGGCTGTGTTTAACAAATGGCTTGCAACAAAATTCCTAAAAATTGAGTAACTCCCCCGAGCCCATGGAAGCCAGCTCCAAGACACCACTGCCCCCAAGCCTCTAGGCAGCCTCAGGATTGCAGACTGCCTATGACACTGACCAAAGGGAGATGGTCTCAGAGGTGCTGCCGGTTTATTACTAGGTTTTCTTTCGGAATGTTTGGGGGGAAGCAGGGAAGGAATCTTTCGGCAGGCTGCCACCGAGGAACTGCTGTCCTGCTCACTTAAACTCAGCTCTGCTCTGGTCTCTTTTTTCTCAGATCTGCACATTCCAGGGTGTCTACAAGCTTAAGGAGTTCACTCGAATAATCAGAGGGGAGAAGAGGGGAAGGCGCCGCTGCAGAAGGATCAGGGCCACAGCCCCAAAGAAGGACAGGGAGGAGCTGAGAGAGAGGTCGCCTCTGCCCCTCTGTTCTCACCCGCCAGCTCAAGAAAAGGCTTAGCGGTGGCACAGAGGCCTTTTATTGGTCTGTCCAGCATGGCTCGCAAGGGATGTGGGCAGAGTGCCCCCATCCGTTCTGGTTCCCATCTTCTCTCTCCTGGGAGTTTATGACTCACCCCCACAGGGAGGGGAGTATCGTAGGCAGGGGTGGCGGGCAGAGAGCTGGGATGAAAACTGCAGGGTTGGGATTTGATAGGAAACACAGGGTTACCAGACCATCCAGATAAAATGTCCATCAGGGTAAAGCAGAGGCCATTTTCCTGCATGAGCCCCTTGTCCTTGCCAGGAATGGGAGGGGTCAGCAGGAGAAGTGCCCCCCAGAGGATTCCTACTGTGCCCTCCGGGCCATGAGCATCTCCCGGATGTTGTCCTCAGCTTCCTTCACACTGCGCTCCAGGTAGGACTTTTTCTGCTGCAATATGAGAGAGAAACAAATGTCAGGGGGAACGGACTGGGTTGGCAGATGCAACTTTTATGCCCAATGGTCATGGCTTCTCCTCTGTGACCAGCAACTTCCAGGAGCATATTGTTGACTGGGAGCCAGGCCCACACACCTGCCCAAAGTGGTACCCCGACCCCTGGTCCATGAGGAGAAGGTCGCCTGGCACAGAAAGCAGAGCGCTGTGGAAGGCAGCAGTGCTCTCCCCCCAGAGGGAAACAGACTCTAAACACAGGCGTCTGGGTTCGTGAAGTCACTCCAAACAAAGGCCAGGAAATTCCGGGACAGAGCTCCGGCCCCAGGGCAGACTGTCCCTCAAGGTTTTCCAAGTTCCCAGCCAGGCTCTGTAGCCACCACAGTGGCAGGACAGACGGCGTACCCCCTGCCCTGTCCATCCAGACGACAGGGTCTGTGAGTCCTGAAAAGCTGTATCGCACATCTCACCAAGGCAGATGAGTCACGATGAAATCTGCGTTTCTAATGAAGCTGCCGCCTGCAGGGAATCCAGGACAATGACACACCGAGTAACACGGGCCTTTTGGAAGTTCACCTCCTACCCCATCTGGTTACTAAATTAAAATCTCAACTTAGACAAAGAACTTTACTTTCAGGAGCCACATCTGGACCAGTATTACAAAAGATTAGTCAAAGGAAATGATGTCTGTGCATTATTTGCCCTGTGGTTACCCCAGAAGTATGGTGGCTTCACCACTGGAACCTGCCCTGAGGACATAGTTGTGGCTGCATTCCCACTTAACAGACATGAGATGAAGGCTTCCTTTTTGAGGAACACTCAAAATAACCCCCTCCAAGGATGTGCGTGACTGAGCCACACCAGGGCCAGCAATGCAGAGCCCCGGCCCAGGCAGCCCAGACACAGCTAGCGCCTTTGTCTCAAATCTTCCCCTTCACACATGCAGCTGTGGCTTCACACCAGCCATGAGAGTGCCCGGGAGACCCAGGGAAACCAGGGCGAGGCTGGGGCAGAAGACAGGTGAGCACCCTGGTCTGACAGGCCTTGCAAGAAAAATCTAAATGAAGGCCTCTGTTGCTCGAGGCCTACACCACTAAACGTCTCTACATATCCCTGTGCCTCCTAACTTCTCCACTCTCTCCCCAGACACCTAATAAATGAGACATTTAGAGACGCTTTCCTTTAGGTGCCATATGCTGTGGCATCCACAAACTGTTATTAGTTTTTGTCTGAACCTCTAATTCCTGTTGGTCTTCTCCTTCAAATTTCCTGAAGACAAGAAAGAGTCGTATCTCTTACCCATCTCCCACCTATCCAACCGGCACACAAGCCCTAACAAACAGGAGCCCCACAGAAACAGAGTGACCGTAATCTGATGGCCACGGATGTGTGCTGTTGCTAAAGGAGTCTGTCTAACCACATTGCTGAACCCCACGGAGTCCTACCACTGTGGTCTCAGAGTGGGAACTTAAACTCCCTTTGATGAAGCACCCGAGTTAGAGAGAAATACTAGTAACCCCTGACATACCACTGAGGAATGTACATGGACTGGGTGCCGCACAGACGGGGAGCAGCAACTAGACAGTGAGTGCCGTGGAGCATCCGGCCCGTGGGAATCTAAGGGAAAGGCGGGTGGGGCAGACGGGCTGCACTCCCGCAGTGGTCAGTCACCGAGGGCTCGGTGCTCCGGGTGTGCACGTCCTATCGCTGCTGACTTGTTGCCCCAAATGGCAAAACCACAAACTTGGAACATTATCGAGAGTTTTCTACCTACTGCCCAGGCCTCTAGACGATCAAATTCAGCAATTCAGATCAAAATCGAAGTAGTTCTTATCTTTAAAAGTCTTTATAAGGTCTATTCCTTCTGTCTTCTACTTCCCAGGTACATGATTTTACCACTGCATTTCCTAAGTGTTCAAGTTTCAAAAAATAATGCAAAATTAACTTCTCTGTTTTTAAATCTTTGGTTTAACTAAACTTTTAACTAATCTTTGGTCGAACAGGAAAAATAATTTTTTTCATCCCAAAAGATGGAGCATCCCTAGCACAGAGGGACTTGCTTTCTAATTGTAATTCAACAGGTCTTGTCTCATCCTCAAACACATCCAAACTCAAAAAACCCTCCTAATCAAACCCAGACCAAAACTGTGTCTCATACAAAGGTATGTTGAAGTCCTGACACCTTTCACAGTGAATGTAACCTAATTTGGAAATAGGGTCTTTCAAGCTGTAACCAAGTTAAGATGAGGTCATACTGGATTAGGCTGGGTCCTGAATCCAGTAACTGGTGTCCTCATAAGCAGGACCATGAAGACCAAGAGACACACAAGCACACAGGGAGAACGCCGTCCATCGTACTCCGGAGGCAGAGTGCAGGGCTGCGCCGAGGAGGGAGTGGAGGCTAAGGGAGGCCAGGGATGGTCAGCCACCACCAGAAGCTCGGAAGAGGAAGGGAAGGATTCCTCCACAGGCCCTTGGGAGGGGCAGGGCCCTGCAACACTGACTCTGGACTTCTGGCCTCCAGAACTGTGAGAGAATAAATGTCTGTTGCCTTAAACTGCCCACTTTATGGTAATTAGTCAGGCAGCCCTAGGACACCAACACGGCCCCTGAAGTGAGGGATGCCCCCCGAGGCAGACTCTACCCCAAGGCTCTTCTGGACACACAGCCTAAGACCACACTGAACTGCACAGACAAGAGTAAGGATCCATACTTCTCCCCCCTAAAACTGTGGTAGAAGTAACCCAAATACAAACCAGGCTGCCAAAGAATGGAGAAAATTAAGGAACCAATGATTACATCAAACTTTTTCCTCCTTAGATCTCCACAGCTTCTTCCTAAAACTACTTAGTCAAACCAGAAACTGCGTGGACCTCAGCCTTCCCCATTTCTGTAAATGACACCTCCGTTCCTGCAGCTGCTCAAAACAAAACTTTAGTGTCATCGTTGACTGTTGTCACATCTGACATCCAATCAACCAACAAATCCTGTTAACACTATGTCAAAACGTATCCAGAATCTCACCTTAATGAGCAGCCTTGTAGGTGGTCTCTCTTCTACCCTTGACCTGCCCCCTTCAGTTTCTTCTTCACAGTGGCCAGAGTCATCTTTTAACACTTAAAACCACCCAGTGGGTTTTATTCAAAAGTAAAAGGCAAAGCCACACAGTCTTGTTCTCAACTGATTCCCTGACCTCTCTGCCCACAACTCCCTTTCCCTCATCCAGCTCCAGCCACGGTGGCCAGCTGTTCCCGCAGTCCACCTGCTGTGCTCCTGCCTGGCCCGTGCCCTCTCGCCCTCTCTGAGTAGGAACTCTCTTCCCCAAAGAGCCACATGACCATCACTTCCTTTGGGCCTTTCAGTGCCACCTTATGGGAAAGACCTTCATTACATGCAGCTCCATACGCCCTGCTCTCATCCTGACTTGCCCCCAGAGCTCCTATCGCCACCAGGAGCAGAATTTGTCTGCCTGTCGTCCCTTACAAGAAAAGGTGATGAGGGCGGGACTTGGTTCTGTTTGCTGATACAGTCCCAGTGTCTAGAAGAATGAATGGTACATACTAGGAATGCACAATACCTGTTGAGTGTGTTTATTATGGGAAATGATGCCTCACTGATTTACTTGTATGCACACTGCTCCTTTTTGGTTCTCCCTGCCGACTCGAATGACCAAGGAACACCCACCAAAGGAAGCAAAGGCAGAAACTGACCGTTCTCCTTCACAGCAGTTTGCAGTTTTTGGCAACGCCCTCTAACCTCTGCCTCTGGACACACGTGGGTCTAAAACCTCAGTGCCTTACTGCCACAAACAGAACAGGCCCTGCGCCTTCTCAGGCCGGCCTGTGAAACCGTACAATAAACCATCCCCATTTCCCACATGCTGAATTCGGAAATCCCTGAGAAACTGTTCAGTGACAGGGCTGCTGTGAGCTACGAGGGGCTGTGCTGTATGAACTCCGGGAAGCATTTTAAACCCAAACCTCCACCAGGAGTCCTGGGAAGGCATTTGCTGGCCTTGCTACAGCATTTTTCTGTCTTGCTGAGCAATCTCCCTCAGAACACTTTCCCGAGGAAATTCTCTAATGGCACCAAACCACAAATCTCTGGGTGCAGCGACATTCTGGTGGGGCCTTGTCCCAATGCGAAATTCTGAGACTTCCTGTGGGGCCCAGCGTGGTGGGGAAATGAAATTGTTGGGCTCACTGCTCATCGGCCTGAGGTCCTTCTTTCCGGGAGTCAGGCCAAGGGGCTGGTGTTTCACTCTCACCCTCGCACGGAACGAAGAGGCCCAGCTCCCCAGAACCTGCATGACATGACTCAATCTCTCAAACAGACTCTTAGGGTAATTCATCTTGTGATGCTATCTCCACAGAATTTTTCCTTAGAAAGTTTGTCCTCTCTTTCTCTAAATGAACACATTTCCTGTTTGTCACTTCTTGGGGTACAGAAAAGAGTTTCCTCCTCCCCTTCCTTTCCCCCATTTGTAAAATGAGGACTTGGACAATACCAGTGTCCCCACTCCCCCATTTTTTCTTTAGTCAAAGAATTCTTTCTTGAAATAATCTCTTGTCTTAAAGACAAAATAAATAAGACATGTACAGTGGAACTCGGGGAAGGGGGAGACGTGGTGGAGAAACACAGACCTCTGCCTCGGCCCTGCTCCCAATCCAGGCTGCAGGGGCAGCAGACCCGGGGGTCTTGGTTCCCTTTGCCCCTGACATTCTGTGAAGTCTGTGCTCAGACACCCTCTGTCTGAGCTTCATGTTTCTGACCTTGAGCTTGACCTACCCCGGCTACTCATTTCTCCCTTTGCTGAATCCCCAGCTTCTGCAGACAACTGCCAAGTTCAAGCTCTTACTACTATTAATTTTAACACCTGAAGCAAAGGCTACCTTCTCACTGTCTCTCCCAAGACTTCCAAATTAAAACCCAGGGCCCTCAATGATTCTCGTGCTGTCTTAGTTTGCAGAACTGTACCATGGTCAGAGGGTGCCAGCTGCCAACAGCGGGGAGGTCTAGCAAGAGGCCAAGAATTCCCTGAGGGCTGAGGAGGCAGACCCTGGCAGACAAGAGGTGAAATGTGAAGAAGGCAGGAAAACAAGAGCAGGGAGAGGAAAAAAGAAAGGTAACGAGGGGCCACAGAGAAATCAGAAAGGGAAACGGGACTGAGTTGGGCAGGGCTGCAGCGAGCCGGAGCTGTGTGGAGCTCTGAAAGTTCAAGTCCTGCGATGGCCCGAAGGGGCGAGGAACACTCCCCACAGGCAGGCCAGGCCAGAGCTGAGCGGGGATGGGAAGCTGACTGACCACTGACCCAAGCACTCACGTCCACCTGTAAGCTCATCGGGTGCGTCCACTTCACCATTAAGGACACAGCTAGACTGTGAGGTGTATCTTCTGAACTATACATGTCTAGAAAGCAAGCTCACAGAAAGAGAAGGTAATTTTAAGCAGGGAGCAGGAGAACGGAGAGAAATCTAAGAAGGAGTTTCAGTCTCTGAAACTCTTAGAAACTGCTTTCAGCACTGGCTGATGTGGCTCAGTGGACTGAGTGCCAGCCTGCTAACAGAGGGGTCGCCAGTTCAATTCCCAGTCATGGCACGTGCCTGGATTGCAGGCCAGGACCCCAGTAGGGGGTGCGAGAGACACAACCACACATTGATGTTTCCCTCTCTCCCTCCCCCTCTCTAAAAATAAATAAAATCTTTAAAGAAAAGAAAGAAAGAAAGAAACTGCTTCAGAACATCTTTAAGTGGTTCCTCTACTGAAGAACAAGGGTAAATACTTGGTTTGGCCGGCTGACCTTGTTTTCTCCGAGGTGTTCTTCATCTGCTGAGACCCACACACCAGCCACTGTCCAGGGTCAAACGCCCAAATGATAAGATGCTCAATCTGCCCACGAAACCTTTACACTACTCAAGCACCTCACAGCAGAGACACCCTGGTGGGGGAAATTCTTACTTCCTCCAAACCACAGTGCTCGGCCCCTTAGTCCCTCTGGGGTTTAGGTGATCTCTACCTACTGTTGCTCTCCCTAACACATCCACTTCACTGAAGTCCCAAAGACAGCCCAGGCCATCAGGCAACCCAGGGAAGAAAGCAGAAAGCAAGCTCAGAGGTAAGTGGAAAGCCAGGAGGGGTGCTGGCTCTGAAGCACATGGCACTGATAAGGCTTCATTCACAGAATCATGACTTTGGGGGGCACCAGGCCTAAAAGAGACGAGACAAGCCAGTAAATCATGGCAAGCGGTAACAGCTGAGGTAGGCAGGGACCACATGCTCAGAGAAAATTAGGGGAAGAAGGAATCTGACCACTACCTAACTATCTAAAGCAATGGCTCTTAAAGTGAGATCCCTGGAAATTTCTGCAATGTCAGCAACACCCGAGAACTTACTAGACATGCATATTTGGGGCCCTAATTCAGACCCACTGAACCAGAAATCCCAGGAGCCCAGAAATCCGTGTCCACAGCCCCCCGGGTGACCCGGAGGCACACTGAAGTCTGAGAACCACTCCTCAAGAGTGGAAGTCAGCAAACTTTTTCTCGAAAGGACCAGACCAGAAATATCTTTGGCTTTGTGGTGTCATCTCTGCCACAACTACTCAGCTCTGCCACTGGAGCAGCCATAGGCGATGTGCAAACAAACGGAGGCAGAGTACGTGCATGCAGGCAGCTGCGCTCTAAAAACAGGCGGCGAGCCAGACCTGGGCAGCGGGCTATAGTTTGCCAATCTCTGTTCTTAAAAAGGAGGGACTTTCAAAAAGCAGAACTGAGTCCTACAGGTAGAGATTTCAGAGACTTTTCATTTTCAATGAGAGCTAAATTTCCATCCATCCCTTCTTCCATTATCGCCTTCAGCCAACTGCCAGACCATCTCTCCTCCTTTCCCCCCTCAAACACCCTGGTTCTTAAAGTTTGTGGCATTGCGCTCTACCATGGTCTTCTCCCAGCCTCACTGCTGCAGCCTCACCAATATCCCTGGGGACTGTCCCTCACTCACCGATGGCTCACTGTCTTCCTTCCCACCACTGCTGCGCCACCTAAGGCAATTCCAACAGGAATGCGGATGAACCATGATCCATGACCTCCTCGTCCCTCACAAACTTTACTCCACCCCACCTCAGGGACCCAGCCCATGGTCAGACCCTAGAGATCTGCACCACCGCCACTGCTACAGAGTGGCCACTTCTTCAGGTCACTTCTGTCTGGGAACTCTCCAGCACCTGTTCAGCCTCACCACTCAGTGTGTCATGAGGTTGAAGTTTTACATTAAAGTTTTTCATTATCCATTATGCTCCTGTGGCCGTTCCCCCTCCCACCCTCCACCCTGTTTAGCTTTCACAGTCCATCACTGATGTGTATTTCCCTTGCACACACCCTCTTCTCCTTTGCCCCCCTCTCCTGCTTCACTTGCCTGGCCAAATGCCGACCCAACTTAAACCCAACCATCTACCTACTCCATACGTGTAGTACCCGAACAGCTGAATCTTGCTGCAGAAAAACACTTCACTGTGCTGAGTGATTCCCTTTAATTCAGAACCATGAAACTCAAATGGGCACTCAACACTGGAAATTTTTCAGGCCTTGTCCTCAAATTCCCCATACTCTCCCCCCTTGCTCTCCTAGGTCCCTGAGAAAATACACGCGATCTGATGAGAATACCCTCTTCTCCCCACTACCAGAGCCATCCCCCAACTTTCGGGCACATGCAGACTCCCTTCCTTCCCTACTGTTAAAGTGGAGGGAGTGTCCCTGCTTTTAGCAAAACACAGCCCTTCCACCAGGGTGCTGTCCACCTCCATGTGCCCTCTCAAAATTCTACTCCCACATTATTCTTTCTCTTTCTTCTTAATCTTCAATTTCTCTGTAACATCCTTCTTGATGAGGCAAATCTTTTTTTTTATCTTTCTTGACCTCACATTCCCCTGTAGTACTGCCCCTTTCCTCTCCTCTCCTTCTTAGTAAAACTTCTCAAACCATTTGTTTTTAGCAGCTGCCTGCACTTCCTTACTCCCATTTGCTCCTCAGCCCTCTCCAATCATGACCATCTACTCTAGTCATCTGACTGTGGTCAGGCGCACCAATTAGCTCTGTGTTGCTCAAAGCAGCAGCTATTTCTGTGTTCTCTTCTTACTCAACCCATTCTTACTCATCAAAAGCATTCAACACAATTCTTAAAATACTTTCTTCTCTTAGCTGTGATGACACCACACTCCTGTTTCCCCCCCATATCACACTACCCACCTTCTAAGTTCTCTCTTGCTGACTTCTCCTCCTCTGCTCAACTTCAAAATGTTGGCATTTTCCAGGAAGCTGTCCTGTAACTCTTTTCCCCATCCACACTTTCTCTTAGAGACTCTTGTCCAGTCTCAGCTTAAACATTAATTTAAGTGACTCCCAAATTTATTATATCTACAACCCCGACCTTCTCCTGAATTCCAGATTTATACATCCAATTGCTTACAAAACATCATTTTGGATGTCAAACCCAAAGGTACATGTTAAAACAGACAAAACTGACTTAGTCTCCTCATCCCCTCCCAGTCTTCTCGGTCTTGGTGAATAAAATCATCCAATTGCTCAACTTAAAAACCACAGAGACAAACAAACAAACCAACAAAACAGAAGCCATCCCTGATTGTTTCCTTCCCTTTAACCCTACATGTGTTATGTGCCCTTGCGTCGGCCCCGCCTCCTGGCTACGGTATGAATGAGTGGCATCCACAACGTGCATCCTCAATGGCCCTGCCCACTCCTCTACGCAGACTCAGCCTGTGGCTCCTTTTACGGAGTCAATCCATTTCATCCATTTCATACATGGTCTTCCTCTTTTCCTGCTGCTTTCTATTTTTTTCCAGCATTACTGTTTTTTCCAAAGAACTCTGCTTCAAGTAGAACAGCTTCAGTTTTGTCTTTTGGGGAGTAGGGGAGGGGAGGGGGGCCTTCAGCAATGTTTCCAGCTTAATTAGCTCTAGAACTCACTTGCTCGTCTTTCAGGCAATTCAGAGTATCGGCAGAGCTCTCCTTCACACCGTATCTCTAATGAATCATTTTTTGCCTACCAGCCTTCTTTCCTGTCCAACTTTTGTATCGATACACAGTAACTGGGAACTCAAGGGTGCAGATGGCCTTAGCCTTGGTTTCTAACGACACAGCTTCACAATTGGTGATCTTTCCTAATTCTCCCACTGCTGCCCTTCTGAGTCTCAGCCTTCTCCTGACTTCCTGGCTGCATGTAGTCCCCATCCGAACTGACGACTGAACCAAGGGAAACAAAACCTTCAACGATATTGGTAACTTCATCATCTGTGTTAAAGCTAAATACAGCTCTTCTGTACACGACTTCTGTCTTCTAGATGCTCAAATGCAGTCCTGCTTTTGGTACTTTCTTCTTTCATTTTTATCAGAAGTCGTTTCAAATCACTACTACTTTCTGCCAGTAAGAGGATGTCATCTGCATGTCTTAAGCTATGGATATTTCTTCCACCAATTTTCACCCTCCCTTCCTGAGTACAGCCCAGTGTTTTAACATTCTGTGTACCGATTCAACAAATCTGCACGATTAAACAAATCTGTATATGATCTATACACAAATTAAATGAAGCCCCACATTCCCCATTCAATGCATCAGCAACTCTTAACTGACTTCTAGACATATTCCTGAATCATACTCTTTCCATCCAGCTCCGCAGCTACTGTCCTAGTTCCAGCCTCCAACGGCCTAGCCTGAATATTTGTCATGAGTTTTTAACATGTGAATCAGGTTACTTTCTGCTCAAAACCTCTAATGTCTTCCTATGACAATTAGAATAAAATCAAAATTCCTTAAACTAGTAAGGCCCTGCAAGATCTGGACCCTGCCAAGCACTCCAATCTTAAATGACTCCATCAAAATTATTCTGTAGGTACCATCTGTACTTCCACTTGGAATGTTCTCCCTCTAGATACTTTTAAGTGGCTTACTGCTTCTTTGCATTCAGATCTTAGCTGAAATTTTACATTTTCAAAGGGGATTTCCCTGATTATTCAATTAAAAGGAATAACTCCCCAAAACACCACCTTTGCTACATGACATTTTCTTGCTTATATATTATGAAAATCTAAATGCAAGCTCCATAAAGCATGGATCTTGTTGGAAATAGTTAATGCTTCATCCCCAGCACCAGGAACAGACATATACTTCACTTACCTGACATTTACTGAGCACCCAATATGTCAGACCCAACGAGCACTGGGGTCAGAGCAGTAAGCGACCCATACCCTATTCACACACGGACATTTACCTACCACTGGAGGAGGGCTCCGAGGGGATGCACAGCGTCTAATGGAGGAAACACCTAATATAATCAAGAAAACTGCAGAAGCACTTTGAACTCACTCTGAAGAATGAGCAGGAATGAACTAAGTGGAAAGGTCAGAGTTGGGGAACGAGCAATTCCAGGCAAATGGAGTAGCACATACAGAGATCAAGTGGTGCATGGCACATCTGGGAACTGAATGACAGTGAGACTAAAGGAGAGAGAGAGTAGGAACATGAGCATGAAAGAATATAGAAGGATGAGGCTGGTGAGACTGTGTCCGATCATTCAGGGTCTTACAGCATACTAAAAATTTACTTTTTACTTTTAAGATAATGGAAAGCCACCTGATTTTAAGCAAGAGTGACAAAAATCAAATTTCCACTGAACACAAAATATCACACTCTGGCTACAACACAGAGAATGCATTAGAACAGAGCTTCCCACAGAACGCCCAACGCTAACATATGTGCCCAAGACACTGACTTCCGTTCCTACAGTGGCTAGGTGGGTGCAGGGCAGCCGAAGCCCCTGAGCAGCTGCCTCCAACCTTGAGCACCCTTTGTCCACATTTACCCCAATGAGTCCTGCAGATATTACTTCCTGGGTGTTGTGATATAAAAAAAGTTAGGAAGTACTGAACTAGAGAATGTAAGTATGAATGTTGAGAAACCTATTAGGAGGCCATTGCAATAGTCTTGGAAAGAGAGAATAGTATCTTACTGGTGGCAATGGAGATGAAGAAAAGAAGATTTAAGAAATATTCACGAGAGAAATCAACAAGAGGACTTCACCAAGTACTTTACTATAACCTTCATTAGCTATCAGAAATCGGGGCTAGGGAGCCAAAAATAACTCCTAAAAAGATCAGGTTTGGAAAGGAACATTATGAATTTAGTTTTTTAGACTTTTTGAATTTAAGGTACTGGTAGGGCATCCATGTGAAATGTGAGAGGAAAACTAGATTGGGTCTGAAGTTCCTAAGATATAACTTTGCATACAGGTAGTACTTAAAGCCATGAGAAAGTTGAAATTCCTAGAGAAAAAAGCACAATAAGAGAATTTACTTAGCCTTACAGAAAGTCAGCATTTAGTAAGACTGAAAAGATAAGGAGGGACCAGCAAACAACACTAAACAGGAAGGACACCACCAGAAACCGAGAGAAGAGTAGTTCAGGAAAAACGATGCAATTGCTGGAAATCACTGGATGTGTTCAAACAGAAACAGTGATGACATCTCAGACACGGCTGGGGCAACGGAGCGGAGGGGGTGCTATAGCAAGCGGCCTCCCTGTGGCTCAGAGACCTGACCCAAAAACTCCATGAAGGAAAATTACTTGATATTTTTAATTGTCACAAATTAGCCTCAAGAGCAAAAGTACTACAGTGTCAGGACAAATTATTTTGCCTGCTACCTTCAATGAGACCCCGGGCTTTGCGTAGGTCCAACACAAGAGTTGTGAAGTGTCAGAATAATAATTCCCAGGGAAATTATTAGAATGGCTGAAATGCTTCATTCAGGAAATAAAGGAGCAAAGAGAATATCCTTCAGAGACCACTAAATGCCAGAGCTATGAATTGTGTGCAGTATAAACATGCTAACAGTGTTATAAACACGACAAGTATCCATCTGTTTCAGGAGCTGGATTAAAAGAGATCAGGGAAAGGATGCAGAGACCACTACCAGTATCACATCCCTGGGTGCTCTGATTCTAAAACCAACCAAACAAACAAAAACCTCTAAAACTTACAGCCCAGATAGATACTTTCTTAAGTTCTAACATATGTGAAAAATAGATATACACAGTCCATAATAAAGAAATCTCATGAAAAAAAATTTTACAAAAGCAAGAAGTTCCCCAAGATATATTATTTTCCTTCTGCTTCTCCAGCATCAGAAAGCCAAGGCAGCAAGGACTATTAAAATTCCACTGGCCTCCAAACTGTTCTGCTACAGTTTGTCTTTAGCATGCCTTAGTCTACAAGTGCAAGAGGATCAAACCAACAGTATTTACTGTGGAGTTTGGCCTGTAGACATGGTAAAGGGGAAGGTGAATAAGGGTGTGCCTCCTGAGTAAGGAAGTAAGGGCAACACCTTGCATTCTTGGACGTGGAGGTGTAATTGACTCAACCGTGGGGGCAAGGCCAGCACGCAGATATGGCAGCAAAAGCATGAAGTCAGTTTGATCCTACACTCCGTCCAAGCAAGTCAAGAATTTCTATTTTCCTACAACTCAACAACAAAAAGATACACAACCCAATTTAAAAATCAACAAAGGGCCCTGGCTGGTGTGGCTCAGTGGATTGTGTGCCAGCCTATGAACCAAAGGATTATTGGTTTGATCCCCAGTCAGGGCACATGCCTGGGTTGTGGGCCAGGTCCCTAGAAGGGAGAGCATGAGAGGCAACCACACAATAATGTTTCTCTCTCTCTCTTTCTCCCTCCCTTCCTCTCTCTCTGAACATAAATATTTTTTTAAAAAAACAGCAAAGGACTTGCATAAACATTTCTCCAAATAAGATACATTAATGGCCACTAGCACACGAAAAGATGTTCAGCCTCAACAGTCATTAGGGAAATGCAAACAAAAACAAGATACTACTTTAAACCCATTACAATGGCTATAATAAAAAATAGAAAATAAATGTTAGCAAAGACGTGGAGAAATTAGAACCCTCCAACATTACTGGTGGGAATGTAAAATGATGCAGCTGCTGTGGACAACAGTCTGGCAGTTACTCAAGAAGCTGAAAGATAAAATTACCACATGACCCACCAATTCCACTCCTACATATATATATATATATATACAAGAGAAACGAAGACAGGTGTTCAAACGCAAAACTGCGAATGTGCAGAGCAGGGTTATTCATAATAGCAAAAATGCAGAAACAACCCAAATGTTCGTCAACTGATGAGCAGGTAAACACGATGTTGTGTGTCCATACAGTGCGCTCCTATTCCACTACAGACAGGGAGGAAGTACTGGTGCATGCCATACAGCATGACACGGAGGACTGTGAAAACATTAAGCTAAGTGAGAGAAGCCAGACACAAAAGCCACACACTATATGATCCATTTATATGAACATCCAGAATAGGCAAATCTACAGAGACACAAAACAGATTAATGGTTGCCAGGTGCTAGCAGGAAAGAGAAATGGGCAGTGACTGCCTAGTGGGTAAGGGGTTTCTTTTGGGGGTGATAAAAATGTTCTAGAATCAGACATGGTGATGGTTGCACAACATTGTGAATTTTACCTCACCTAAAAATAAAGAATAATTCTTGGTTTTCTCAAAATGCTGCAACACAAAGCAGAAAAACAGGGCATGAGTCTGTGTTTTAAAAACAGGCATGGCAAGGCAGGTTCCTAATGGGTTACTTTCATAGCAAACCTGTCTTCACTCCACCTAAACACATAAGAGTAACACACAAACTGGCAAGGGGAAAGGAAAACGACAGAATCAGTTTCTGAAAATTAACTTGAGTGTTATCAGCAGAAGCACCAAACATTCAAATTAATCAGCTAGTAAGGCGCTCTGGGAGCGCCAATGGACAAACATGGGTAAGGAAATGTCTATGTGATCACAGTACTACTTTCCAATCGAGTAATATATTTATACAACTAAAAAAATAGAGATATGGCAACTGGAAACCCATAAAAGGACCTGGAGACAGTGAAAATAAGCAAGATCTCAAAGCACCGTGGGCATAGTGACTCATCGGCACCTCCTGTGCTGATTTGTGTAGGTCAGCAGGGGGCAGAACTGGAGAACAACAAATACACTCCAATTATCAAAGGGCTATTTATAAAGCTATCAAAACACCTCCCTTTCTTTTCACTAAGAAAGAGAAAAGGAATACGCACAGTTATACCTGTCAGTACCACAAAGAAACTGCTGCTCTCTAACTCTAAGCTAAACCCCTGGGTCAGACAAGCAACCCAAGGTCTTTGGCTCATACCACTCTGGGTGTTCAGAGGGGCACTGAGAGGTCTGGTCACATCACCCGGTGACATTTCTCCATCCGGGGTGATGCAGGGCTCATATCATGATGAAATCATTCTATAGACCAGACGTCACAGCGGCCACTTGTCTCTAACTCCACACCCACCCAAGTTGCCATGGAGCTGGTACAAACAGAATAAAGTTTAATATGCTATTGGCTCTGATCTAAGTAGCTGACATAACACCAATTAAGTTTATGACACTGGAGTAATAACAGAGCACTTGGCACACTTCTCCTCGAAAACATGATTCAAGGTGTGGTTTTCATTTTGCCCTTTCTTCAATTTCCAGATGCTGGACCACTTAGGAGCCACTTATAATCTCTTTACTCAAAGAGTTGGTGTTTAAGGAGCTTATCATTTTATAAGAAAAGGACCAGTAGCCCTGGCTGGTGTGGCACAGTGGACTGAGCACAGGCCTGTGAACCAAAGGGTTGCTGGTTCGATTCCCAGTCAGGGCACATGCCTGGGTTGCAAGCCAGTTCCCAGCAGGGGACACGCGAGAGGCAACCATACACTGATATTTCTATCCCTCTCTCCTTCCTTTACTCTCTAAAGATAAATAAATAAATAAATCAAAAGAAACCAGTAAAATCAGCAGGCCCAGCTACTGGAAGTATCCAACTACAACCTAGGAATCCTTGTTTCTTTCAGAGTAAAGGAGAATGATACAGTGGTGGGAATCTGGAGTCTGGACTCCTGGATTCCCACTCTGCTCTCCCTTTCCTTCCCTGACTAATTACAGTTCTGTAAAGCACACATGTGATCTCTACTTCTAAAACATGGCAGAGGTCACCAAGTTTGAGATGGCTGTACCACGGAATCCACAGCTACTAGGAACTCAGAGTGACAGACATCACTAACCTGCTGGTTTGCATCTCAAGCCCACTAACTAGCCCTACCAACGGCTACCTTCATGCAACATGTGGAAGGAGCCATCGGGTCCTTCTGCCACCAGCCTTACATGGTGTATATACTGAAGCTAACAACAATGGGTCCTTTGAGTAAAACACAGAAGGTTAAATGTTCTTAGAGAACTCCCTACAGCAATTAAATGAGTGAACTACATATATCATTACTCCACTTTGCCCACTGTTGTATGCTGTTATTTACTGAAAAGAAGACGCTATGAAACATGGAACGGAAAGCAGCACGCAAACCCCTGTTAGCGGTCACTTCTGATGAATGGGAACGAGACGAGTGGATTTGGGGGCGATGTAACAAAGGAGACTTCGATTTCATTAGTATTGTTTTATTTTTGTAAAAAACAAACCAAAACGAGAGTAAATATTATAAAATGATGACTTTTGTTATCTGGATGGTAAGTTACGCAGGTAACTGTAACTTGTTAAATTAGTGTAACTTGTAAGAGTTAAAGCTGTGTTTGTTAAATTAGCTGTGTACATTTGTATATCTCTAGTTTCTTTTCTCAAATTTAAAAAAAGAGTTCTTGGTGGCAATACGTTCAACCAATAAACAGCTACCGAGCATCCACCACATGCAAACAGCAAAACCCTGCACTTAGCAGTATTTACTGTGTGCCAGGCATGGCTTTGAGTGGTTGATGTGGATTAAGTTACGAGGTGGGTGGGTACTTTTTGTAAGGGAGAAAGGCTTATCTTCCTCCCCCCAGTTTTAACTATAGTTAAAACTACAGTCCTGGCCTCAATCTTCTCTCAGGAAGGCTTGTGGCTTTTCTGATTAGCATGTCTGGGAAAAGGACTGTGGCTCAGCTCCTTCCTCGCTACCAGGACCTGTTTTGCTTGCACAAGGAACACATTTTCCTCCTCAGTTCGACAGACAGACTCTGCCTGCCTCCCTCCGGTGGCTGTCCTGCACTTCCCGAGATCTGCCAGGTAAGTTCATCAAATGAGTAGGCCTAATTCTGGACAGTGTTAGAAACCATTATTACCACTGCACAACCTAAGCCACATTCTTCAACCCAATCTTTATCTGTCATAAAGGTAAAATATATAAAAATGTTTGTATCAATCTGCCTTTCAGTTAGTTCCACATGTAGGCAGGAGACAAAGGGGCTACTTATTGTCCCTCTCCACCAGCACTATGGTTGCTGTTTTACAGAACGGGATATTTAGGCTGAGAGATACTAAGCAATTTACCCAAGTGGAAGTAAGTGGCGGAGTCAGAGTTGAAATTCATATTCATTTGATTCTGGAATTCATATTTGCTTTTTAAAAATTAAATTTATTGTATGACATTGGTTAATAAGATTGTATAGGTTTTGAGTGTGCATTTCTATGATACATGATCTGTATAATGCACTGTGTGCCCACCACCCAAAGTCAAGTCATCTTCCATCACCGTGTACTTGGCCCCCTTTACCCTTTACTACCCCCCGACCCCGTTCCCTCTGGTGACCTCCATACTGTTGTCTGAGTCCCAGTTTACATCCCACATACAAGAGAATCATACGGTCCTTCGCTTTTTCTGACTGACTTATTCGCAAATGGCGAACAGATAGGAAAAGATGCTCTACTTCACTAGCTATTAGGGAAATGCAAATCAAAACTACAATGAGATACCACCTCACAGCTGTTAATACAGCTATTACCGAGACAAGTAATAACAAGTGTCAGAGAAGTTGTGGAGAAAAGGGAACCCTCCTTCACTGCTGGTGGGAATGCAAACTGGTACAGCTGCTAGGGAAAACAGTATGGCGGTTCCTCAAAAAATTAAGAATAGAATTACCACATGACCCAGAGCACCTTTTCTGGGTATCTACCCCGAAATTTGAAAACATTTATTCACGAAGATACATGCACCCGTATGTTCACTGCAGCACTATTCGCAGTGGCCAAGACACAGAAACAGCAGATGTGCCCTTTGCTAGAGGACTGGATACAGATGTGGTGCGTAGGTACAATCAACCAAAGAAAGATGAAATACTGCCGGAAGTCATACTCTTAGTTATTATGGCAAGGGATTATGCTATGCATATCTGAGCAAAGAAAAGCAGTACCAAATACTTATCATTAAGATAAACTCAAAAAATATTCCAAAGACTGAAGCTTTTACTCGTATATACTGAAAGAGAAGAGGATAATGCCTGTGTGTGACTGTGTACAGGGAACAGTGAAGGTATTAGTTACGACAAAATCCCTTCAGGGAACTTTTAATCTTCAAAACCAGTATGCATGTTTGCTTTAGCCCATGTAGGTTCCCACTTCCCTCAAATTTTACTCAAATTACTACAGACACATGGCAGAGTTTCCCGTCTCCTGTGCTGTTAAATGAACAGTGTTCAAACACTCCCTGCAGTATGGTCTCAAAGACAGAGCCCTCAGCTCTGAGTCTAACTTGACATCAGCCTCTGCCATCCCCCACCAAGGGAACAAACCTGCCCCACTCAGCAGAGCAGGCCTGGCCAGCTGCAGATCAGTGCTGGCAAGGGTAGACCACAAAGCATTTGCAACTCAGGTCTAACTAGCTGACAGCATCTGCTGCCACAAAACCAGGACCTGAACAGGCCCCTAACCGCGGAGCCCCCTGACCATCTAATCCCTTCAACTGGGCCCCTTCCCAGCACAGGCCTGCCCACGTGGGTCCTCACTCAGTTCTCTAGACCCACTGCACTCTCCACACCCCTATCAAGAGCTTTACATCCTGCTGCAGTGCCCTTGGATTTGGTCCATGAACCATGTTCATCCCTTCTATAGCTAACTTTTCTCCTTAGTTGACCGAACCCAGTTCTATGACTTTCAATTTGCCAAACCAAACTTTCAATTTGCTTTTAAAATTACTTTTGAAACTGGAAAACTGACTAGGAAGCACTGATCTGTGAATTATCAACTGCACACTGTGCCCCAACATACGGATCTCTGTGGGGCCCAGCACACACGGAATGCTGTGTGAACCCCTCTGACCAAGTAGCATCGGCACTGCGAGTGACTACTTGCCCCGGAACAAAAAGCACTTACAAACAGTGCGCAGAAACAATGCTGATTTCATCCAGTTTCGCCTTAACTCCTTTCTCTTAGACCTTTCTATCCACACTTCTCACTCTAACCCTCCATCCCACCACCCCCCTTCCAGACTTTTGTCCACACAGTTTGTTGATCTGATGCTCTCCCCTCTGCCACAGCCCTATCCAGCAAAATTCTAACTGATCTTCAAGACCCAGGTGAAATGCCTCCTCTCCCATGAACTCATTCTTGATCTCTGACAGGAAAATGAGAAAGGAGGTATGACTCCTTAATCACAGGTCCAAAGTGTTGAGTCCTCTCTTTCATCCCTCCACCCAATCTTCTTGGCTCTACCTTAAAATATATCCAGAGTCTGACCACCTCCACTGTCACCACCCTCGTCCAAGTCACCATGAACCTCTCACTTGGATGATGCAACAGCCTCCTCGCAGGTCTACTGGCTTCCACCTTTGCCCCTATAATCTATTCTTAACACAGCAGCCAGACTGGTCCTTTTAAAATGTAAATCAGATCATGTCACTCCTCTGGTTCAAATATTCCCAGTTTCACAGCATAAGCCGGAATCTTTCACATGGCCTACAAGACCCTATAGAACCATTACCCAGATACCACTCTGATTTCATCTCCTACTACTCTCCACCTAGCTCTCTCAGCTCCAGCTGAGCTGGCCTCCCCGCTGTTCTCCCAACATCTCAATTGTGCTTCCAATGCCAGGTTTTTATACTTGCTGCTCCCTCTACTTGGAACCCTCTTCTCCCAGATGCAGACATAGCTTGCTCTTCCGGCCTCTGCTGAAATGTCACCTTATCAGTAAAACCTTCCCTGTCAATACTATATAAAAATTCTTATACATTCCCACCATTCTCTGTCTCCTTACCCTGTGTTGGGTTTTGTGTATGGGTGTGTGTGTGTGTGGGGGGGGGGTTAGCATTCATCAATTACAACATGTGGTTATTATCCGTTTCCCCTCCCACCTTCCAGAATATAAGCTCCATGCCATCAGGGCTTTTGCTAATTTTATCTTCACTGACTTATTATAACAGTATATGGCACATAGTAAATACAACAGATTGCAAATTCCTTACTGTTCAGGATTAAAAGAACAAAAGCCTCCAAATCAGACATAATCCCAAAGCAATCTGTGTATTCAAGACACCAACAAACATTTTATAATACTTCTTAAAAATATGTATACCTTACTCCTGACCTATCTAACAATCATTGTTGGCCAAAGTCTTATGACATGAATCTTAGGACTGTTTAGCCCTGGCAATGGAAGGAAAAATCCATTGTAAGTGAAAAAGTTCAGCCTCTAACACTGAAAACATCAATTCTTAAAAATTCAGACAATCAGTATTTCACAATCCAGTTTAAAACTTGATCCAATTTAGGCTTCAACTACGGCACCAGAACCTCTTTCCTCCTCTTATATTTCCAACACCACCCACCATCTTTGGTTCCCCTCTCAGGCCCAAAGAGAGAAGATAAAGAGTCTGCATTAATGAAGGCTTTGAATTTGAACTCCAAATGTAGTCCAGTCCCTGAGTAGAAACTGATGTTTTTCTTCACAAATTTCCAGAGCTGATTAAACTTGACCAGAAATGATACGTCTTGTGCTACTTGTAAAGATTTAAAGGGCTGCCACGTATGTCATTCCACATGACTCACAGGAGCTTGTCATCCACAGGGCAGACATAGTCTTGAACACAGCTGTTCTAAGTTATACACCTGAGACCTTTTAGTTCAGTTAGAATGACTATTTCACTGAATCAGAGAGTAAAGAAGACTGGTAACTTGAGAAATGTATAAAAGCCGCCCTGGCTGGTGTAGCTCAGTGGATTGAGCACGGGCTTCAAAGGGTTGAGGTTCAATTCCCAGTCAGGGCAGCACATGCCTGGGTTGCGGGCCAGGTCCCCAGTGGGGACACATGAGAGCCAACCACACATTGATGTTTCTCTCCCTCTCTTTCTCCTTCCCTTCCCCTCTCTCTAAAAAAAAGAAAGAAAGAAAGTATTTTTTAAAAAACAAAATGTCTAAAAGCAAACACTCCCAAAGCCTGCATTGTCCGAGTGCTCAGATCCCAAAGCTTTGGGTAAATATTGGTATCCTCATTAACATGGGCTTCCCCAGGACGACCCCACCCCCCTAAGAATCTCTAATAAAAACGTGTTCCCCCCTTTGGTATTAAAGTAGTCAAGCTCCGACCAAAAAGAAAAAGAAGTGCATAAAGGAGAGGATTTCAGTTAGGACACCAGATACAGAAAAATCAACATGCAACTTCGGAGCATAAAAATCAATAAACCCTCAGGTCAGTCAACAAAGAATGGAGAAAACGAGGTATCTAACAGAAAATCTGCTCCTAGCTTTCACACATCCCACCACTGATAAATTCACAGAAAAGGCATTTGCATCATTCCTTCAGTGATCTTCAATGGCTCTACAAACAAGTACTAAATGGATAGCTCTGCTTTACAGAAAGTTACTTCTATTATTAGGAAGACATTAAGGCACACAGAGGTCAAGAGCCAAATCTAAGTAGAGCTTTATGCGGGCGAAGTGGGTTAAAATTACATGCAGGTGTACAAGTCACATGCATGGTCGATTTTGTCCAACGACCTGAGTCCCCCTCAACACTGAGCTGGGGGAGAGTACTAGTTAGAAAGATTTCTTTATTCTCAAACTAACTCCCCCATTTCTAACCACCATCCTCTCCCTCACAGGCTAACTGCACATTTCTATTGTCAAAGCCATGCTGAAAGGTGGGCAAAAGACCACGATCACCTGGCTCATCTCTGACACAACCACTGATTAGAGCATGTGCCCTGAGCCCCACTTCTGGCTCCAAAGCATAAGTGGATGTGAGGACATGAGCCCTATGCGGTCTGGGAAAAGGGAGAGCTCAAACAATGTTCTTGTCAGCACTTTAAACAAAAAATCCATTCAATGAGAATGGCACCATGTTGCTTTTGCCCTTTCTCCCTAGGAACTAAATTAAACAGATTACAGACAGTGGCAAGAGCTAGCCTTAGAACAGCCTCCCCCTTATTTGTTATTTTTAGAAATTTAGTTGACAACGCCTGACAACTAAACATGCCTAGAATAGCTAAAGGGAGGGGGGATTATCAGATACTACCAGTAAAAAAACACTAGTCATCACTTCCTCCAACCCTAAGCAAGAATCATTTTCCATGTCTTTATAGCATCACACAGACTTTGAGCTTTTAGAGTCTCATACAAAAACAGAGTATGCACAAAACATCACGGAAACTGATAATGCTTCCTGACTGGAGTACTGTTCCACCCTTACATGTGTTTTATTAAAAACAAACACAGAATAAAATGAACTGCTTTGCACCAAAGTTACGAGTAAAATGCACGGGGTGTCCATTTTGGAAAAATTTCTCACAAGATAATTATGTACCCAAAGAATGGCTTCATGAATAGTGATGGAAATCAAATATTTTTATTATGCTGATGACAAATGAGAAACTTATCTGAAAGCAAGACAAAGTGGGGTGGGAGAAACTACTCTAATCGTAACTAGCAAGACACTATAACTGAAATAATGCAGTGAAAATTCAGAGAAATGAATAAAACGGTAAACTCAAAATAATAAAGCCCTAAGTAATATAACTATCTGCCATCAACAAATTAAAATTCATAAAAATATGCCCTGCCTGGGTGGCTCAGTTGGTTGGAGCCTCATTCCATACACCAAAAGGCTGCAGGTTCAATCTCCAGTCAGGGCACATGCCTAGGTTGTGGGTTCAGTTCCCGGCTGGGGTATGTATGAGAGACAACTGATAGATGTCTCTCTCACAAAGATCTCTCTCTCTTCCCACAGCCCTACCATTCCTCCCTCTCTCAGGAAAAAAAAATCAATAGATATATCCTCCAATGAGGATTAAAATTTTTAAAAAATAAAATTCATAAAAGTACATTTCATAAAATTTAGTAAGATACCACTTATAAAAATGTCCATGGTCAGCCTGGCTGGCATAGCTCAGTGGATAGAACGGGGGCCTGCAAACCAAAAGATTGCGGTTCGATTCCCAGTCAGGGCACATGCCTGGGTTGCTGGCCAGTTCCCCGTGGGGGACACATGAAAGGCAACCACACATTGATGTTTCTCTCCCTCTCTCCCTTCCTTCCCCTCTAAAGATAATTAAAAAAAACAACAACAACAAAAATGTCCATGTATACTCAAGGAATTTAATAATTTATCAACATATTCCGCACTTTTTTTGGCCAATATTCTAAGTGTCATATATTTATAAAAGAGTACAGGATAAAGCATAAGTGACTATAATAATGTCTTCCTAGGTATGTTATTTTAACTTATGTACGTGGAGTTAATAAGCTATTACACAACTCTATCCAAATTATCTCTAAAACAGGTGATGCCCAATATAAACTACCTTTAAGCTATCACATGTACATCTCTGAGATTTCAGTAATTTAAGCAACCACTACAAAGATATCAAAGGAGATGCTGTCACCTCGAATCACATTTTAACTGGCAAAGCTGGGGGAGGGGTATGTATTTTATTTTAGCTTCAAAAATATATCTCAATTAACTTTTATTTTAGCTTCTAAAATAGACCCCAATTAACTTTTTAAATTAAGGTAATTATTGGACATGAAAGAAAACTGGTTTTTGTTTTGTCTCCCTCCATCTTTTCATTTGAAGGGGCATTTTTGCTCCTAAAGTGGCAATTCATAAAAGACAAGAGGTTATAGTGAGAAACTTAACAGAAGTGATCCTACATATATTCTAACCCAACCCTGTTTTTACAAATAATGACACAGGCTCAGAGTAGAGCAAGGGCTAGAATCCAGAACTCCCAAGGTAACAGAAGGTCTTTAAATAGGAATTTAGGGTAATGAATGCCCTGCTTTAAATGTAGTAGACTTGGAGATCTCTATTTACCGTTCAAAACACCAGTTTGGATCTTGTTCTCCTGAGCTGACATGCATAGCATACTCAATTAATACAGGTGCAGCCTCATCTGCACTAAGTACTAACAACTGACTCCTGGCCAGTATCACTTCAGGTTAGAGACCCGTGATTTACTGCTCAGAATGAGAGCTGGAAGATCTCTGGTGAAGTGTACTGATCAACTTCACCTCACCATTTAGTTACACGAGCAAGGAGGCACGCAGTAACCTAAACAAAAATTCAAAGTCTATCTCATCAAAAGCAGCACGCTGAAAGTGACCAGAGGAACTTGCAAGCATGGAAAAAAGGGGCTGAGGACAAATAGTTATGGTAAGAGACAGAAAAGTGCAGACCATACAAAGCATACAGTAATGAAGGCTGAGGTCAACGGCCCTCTGAAGCATTCAACAGGACAGTCCGGGAGGGGTACAGACAACTATCCCAAGGAAGGGTACCAAGGATCCCTGGGCTGTATACGCTGGAAGAAAAGACTAACTGAATCAGGATGCTAAAGGCTGAGCTCTGGGCTAATTGGAATGTGAATTCATGACTGAAGGTGCACATCAGCGAGCACATCAAATCAAAGGAGTGTGTGTATAAAATACGTGTAATATATATTTTACAGAGAAATAAAAAAGTCTGTCTAGGCAGTAGGGCAAACCTATTTGAAATGTTTACATCTGAGTGCTCGAACACCAGACCTGAAACATTTCTATTGAGGAAATTAAACATATCACAAATTGTTCACATTTGGGCAAATATCCACCCTCAGACTGTAACAGAGACGCCAACTGAGGTATTGACAATACAGGGGTGGGCGAAAGTAATGAGTGTGCCAGACAGTTTATTCTTGTATTACTATTTATTAATTACTGTACTATTTATTTGTATTACAACTGTAAACCCACTCTGCTACCCAGTATAACCAATGAAGAATACTCCACCAGAAAAGAGCACAGGCGGGCTTTTTCGGACTCACGCCTGTTTTTCACTAAAAGCTGCGAAGAAGGATTACACAGCCACGTTACACCCTGAGATACCAGGACATGGAGAATATATATAGTTCACTATAAACTCTGCAGTTTCCAACCATCAGGCTCATTTAGACTTAAGTCTTAAATAACTAAGAACTATTTTTAACAAACATCCATTTTTACAAATGTTGAGAATGCAAATGAACTCTATAAAGAGATGAGTATTCATATCTGAAATCCCAATGTGTGGGACAATAAGAGAAACTTCAACTGAGACTCCCTAAGTTAAAAAAAAGAAAGAAAAAACAGACTACTAACTTGTAGTTTTTGAAATTAAAAAAAAAACAACAACAAACACTCCATGGTGCCTTGCTATCCAGCTACTACTGAAGGTGGAAATTATTAAGCCAATTTTTAGCACAGAGACACTGAAGATATATTGTACTTCTCTTGAGGACTCAAACTTTCCTGGGTTGATGTCTCTGAAAAAATTAGCTCTCCTCAGCAAGAATCTAAGAGGCTAACTGTGCAAACACTCTATGAGAACACCTTGACTTGTTAAGAGTAAAACAGCCTGTCTGGAAAGGTAAATCATAGTACAGCGATACAATGGAACACCACATTAGCAATGCAAATGAGCAAAGCACACTTCGCAGTAACACAGATGTCCTTCACAGACACAGAAGCAAGGCAAAAAAACAGATACAGTGATTTTGTTCATGTAAAGTTCAAAAGCAGGCAAGATTAAATTATACGGTCTTGGGGATATAGATAGTAAAACTGTATTTTTTAAAAAGGAAATAATTATCACAGAAGTTGGAATAGGAGTTGGGAGGGGAACAGGCAGGGCGGCACTGTGATCAGGGAGGGAGGCTGAGGAGGGCTCTGGCGCCCTGCCAATTTTTCATTTTGTGGCCTGGATGATGGTCACAGGGGTTTGTTTGCTCTGTGACTGATGAAGCTATACGAGGTCTACCCAGAAGGTGTCCAGTCATGTAATAGAAAAAATAGAGACATTTATTGAGAAGATACAAGACACAAGAAACATCATACACAGAACCTCAGTCCCCTTCAAAGTAGGCACCTTGGAACCTCACATAGTTCTCCCAATCGCCATTAGCTGCCCCATAGCATTTTCCTAAACCTCACTGATGGTCTGAAATCTTTTCCCTTTCAAAGGTGATTTTTAGTTTGAGGAAGAGCCAGAAGTTGCAGGGTGCCAAATCTGGGCTGTAGTGGGACTGAGTCACCTGGATGATCTGATGTTTCGTCAAAGAACTCCGCACGAGATGTGAAAAATGAGCAGGCGGGTTGTCATGATGAAACTGCCAGTCACTAGTGCCCATAGCTGTGGCCTTCTGAATCATCCAAACAGTTTCCGTGGAGGAATGTTCAAGCTTAACACAAAATCTGATGCACATCTGTTGTTTTACTTACTTAATCATTTTGAATGTGACAGCCACACAGTACACATGCTCACTCAACGATGTCTACAGCCCCTACTGACAAGTGCAATAAAGTCTTCATTGTGCACGCATGTGCATTCTAGTCCACTCTCCTTAACTGCCAGGTTACATCAATAACAAGCAAGCTGTTCCCATTATATTAACAATGGCTGGACTTCTTCTGGACAGACCTCATAAGTATTTTAATATATATTTCTGTACTTCCGTAAATGCTATTCTTCATTACAAAATAAATAAATGACTGAGGTTTTAATGGATTCTAAACTTTGAGCTATGCTAGCAGTTGAATAATTAGGTGTGATTCTTGTTTAATGTGTAAAAAACATTCTATTCGCTGGCTCTGCTCTCTCCTCCCCTTCTCTCTTCACTGAAAACACAGACAAGAACCAGTGTCTATCACATCGTAATGGCTACTCCACCTCCCCTCCAAGGAGGCCCCCAACATATGCAAAATAGCACCAGCTCTGAAATGAAGTACTTGGGCAAAAACTGGACAACCATCCAAGTGTCAACCAGTCACCACCCATGCTACGGAAAAAGTGATCCTGAACAGGCAGAGTAAAATCTCCTCAATCATGAGAACTCCTCCAAAACATTTTCTCATCAGAATCTCTGAAGTCAGCCAACTGCAGAGTGTCACAGGCACCTCCTGCCCAGTTCTCTTGCCATTATTCTTCCTACTTGTTTTAGGAACCACTGTCTAACCAAAACTGTCATCTTCATGAAAGAGTCAGGACTTTTACACAGCTTCTTAAATTTTACTTATATCATGGGTGGGAAAGCTATTTCACAACCCTGGGCTTGTAACATTCTGCGTCAGAAGTGGCATTACACAGGCCACAATATCCTCAGTTTCCTTATTCTTCTTTTCATTCTGTCATTGCTGAGCTAACTAGAGCGGAAAAGGGGTGGTGACCATGTCAGAGACAGAGGGGAAGGAAAGTGGCCAACCAGTATATATACATGTGATCAAATACAACACGGACTTTAGGCTGCAGGCAGACGAGCCCAAAGCAGTACCTGGTTGGCCTGACCTGGAACAAGGGAGAGAACCTAAGAGTATGATGGTCAAAATGTATTCATATACATCACTGAAAGCTTAGTTATCTCAAGGATTCCAGTTAGCTGAGACTCATGAGGCAAGGGGTCAGAAGTCAGGTCCTAGCACATCTGAATGCTGAATCTAAGTTTTCTTAACTGCAAAAGAAGTTTACAAGTAATTATTTCCTTATTACCTCCAAAAAGTGAGCAAAAACACTTCTCACTCTATATATCTCCTCAATCTATCAATAGGTTTTAACTCAACTTTAAGTAAAACTAAATTTTCTCAAAAATTAAAAAGCGAAAGACTTCTTTCTCTTTGTACCATACTGTACATTTCAATAAGAAAATCATTTTTACAAAGAGATATAAGACTCAGGGTCATAATTCCAAATTCTAATTCATGTCATTTTTAAAAACTATGCTTTGTACTTTCCTAATGACAACATATACTATATTATATAGTATACACTCAGCCATCATCTTTAAAAAGTTGTACTATTACTATTTTTATTTTAATTTTTTTAGTTTTTTAAATCCTTACCCAAGGACATTTTTTATTGACTTGAAAGAGAAAGAAACATCAATTGGTTGCCTCTCACCTGCACCCTGACTGGAAACTGAACCCACAACCCAGGCATGTGCCCTGACAGGGAATTGAACCTGTGACCTTTTGGTGTACAGGACCATACTGCAACTAACTGAGCCACCAGCCAGGACTCAATATTGTTAAAAACAGAAAATTCCGTCAATGACATAAAGTACATGGTTACTCTATTGTACTACAGCCACCATTTGATAGTTTCCCCTGACTAGAATCTGCATCACTGAGCTACTAATCACCTTTGGATGAAATAGTGATATTGCCTCCCAAAATCTGACCTACTATTTTTATAAAAGATAAAAATCTACATAACATTTCTACATTGTGAATCTGGTATGAAAACAGTTCCTAAACAGTCCCACTCAAATGATTGAAGTCTGAATAATAACCTAACATAGTGGGCATTAAAATACAAATATGAAGTTTCTAAGAAGAAAAACGGTAAGACTATCTTTTTGAGGTTAAAACAGTACCTGTCTTTACCTTTCTACTAAGTAACAGAACTCCCTACTAAGGGTGCACGAGGACACGGTTACAGCACCCCTCCTCTGCTCCATTAGAAGCAAGGGCCAGCAGGTGAGGCCACCAAGTTGGTTGACAGTGGAGGCACAGCCTAACAGAGTTGTCAAAAGCTAAAATTCTAGGTAAGCTTTGCACTCATCAATAAAGACTGGGGAGAAATCTGGAGAGGGCAAACATAGAGAAACAGTGAGAACAGAGGTGAATGAAAGGGAGTCTATGCAATACTAAAGACAATGGGCTCTCAAATTAGAGAACCTGAATCGGACCAGCAGCAGGTTCCAGAAAAGGTTTATTCCTAGTGTCATCTATACAGACTGTTGGTACACACAGTAGGCCATATTAAGTGCTTTGATTAGAAACTGGACCTGTGGACCCAAACCACAAACTACCGTACTCCTTCTGTGATGAAAGACACACTAATAGAAACAACCTGACCCTTGTCTGCACAGTTATGTATAAGTTGTGCCTCCCTGATTTAATTGTAGGGAACCTGAGGGCAGAAATTAACACTGCTAATGATAATTTAAAATGATTAAGACAATCATGTTATACTGGCAAAAAATAATAGGGCCCAGAAGAAACTATATATTTGAAAGGAGGAGCAACAACTGGGAGGCCTTGAGAAAAACTACCTAGAGCTCTGAATCAGTATCTAGTTTCGCAAGTAATAGGAAACCATATTTGCAATTACTGTGACTAGTGATAGCTCATATGCCCAAATTCCCACACTGTGCTATGGAACTAAGGAGAACAAGCAAAAAGCACCTAATTTAAGCTTGAGGAATCAGAAAAAGGTTCTCAAGAAAAACAGCCCTAAACTAAGATGCTAAGGATTAACAGACGGAGCTGGTAAGGGCAGGAAGAAGTAGTTCTCCGTTAGAGGGAACTACTATATTTTGCCATGTATAATGTGCTCCCATGTATAAGGTGCATCCTTATTTTTCCCTCAAAAATTTGGGCAAAAAGTACATGTTATACATAAAAAAATACGGTATTTTACAAAGACCCAAGTAGAAACAAAGAAAGCACAGGAAGTTCTAAAAACAGAATATTCTTCCATGGCTGAAGCATACAGTGTAAGAGAAGGCACAAAGCATGAAAGAAAAAGAGAGAACATTAAAAACAGCCAGAGAGAAAAACAACAAAGGGACACTCAGACTCATAGGTGATTTCTCAACAGCGACAATGGAAGCCAGATGTCAGGGAAATGCTGTCTTTAAAAAAGCTGAGAAATTCTTACACATACAAAGCAAAATGAAGCATGTCCTCTGAACTGTGTGTACAGTGATGACAAGCACTTAAGTACCCAGTTGTAGTCTCTAAACATCGTTGCCCACTAAACTGAAAGACTAATGAGAAATGGATAAACAGCATCACAGAGGGAGATTTGCCACATCTCTCAATAACTACATAAGCAGAAAAAATCAGGAACGAAATCTGAACACTACAATTAACAATGTTTGTGTGTATGAGTGCATATGCGGATGTGTACATACACATACATTCCAGGCTGAAGTATCAAAGCTACACAGGTGTGGACGCGAGAAAGTACAGGATTACTTCAGGGAGAGCAAGAGCATGTGGTGGGGTGATACCATTAACAATACAGGTGAGGGCTGCACTGGCAGGTGTACTGTACGTAGAGGTAGGAGTCGTAAAATAATTGAATGCTGAGGTAAGAAAAACCTACAATGGTAGAAGAAATGTAAAGCAAGAAATTAAATATAAACTAGAGTTATACACTAAGGTGGAAATATAAATTATCAAATGATAAAAAACAGTATATACACAATAATTACTAATTTTTAAAAGTGCGTGTGTGAATACACGAATGTGTTTACGAACAAAGGTGACAACATGGGGATGGGCAGGGAAGAGGGGAAAACTGGATTTTCATTTTATCACGTTTTATTTTTTTACTGTCCTTTTTTATAATGTATTATATTGCTTTTATAATATAAATAACAGTAAAATGAAAGATTAAAAAGAAAAAAATACCTTCCTAGGGTGGAGGTCAAAGTTTAACTCTGCTAGTTTTTTGCAGCTATAATCAGCATTTCAAACAGGCACCAACCAGCCAGCCATTCTGCTTCTATTACCTGACACATATCAGGATACTCACTCAGTGTGTGAGACTACATGAAAGAAAACTTGTAGAAAAAAGATTTCCTAATACTCATCAGAACTGAATGACATGCTAGAATCATCATCTGTGGCAATTTTACCCTAATAATTTTTTAAATTATAAATGTTAATACATATGTTATAAGTTACCCAACACAAAGATTGTAAGAGAATTATATACAAATTACTTTGCATCTTGCTATTTATTCATCAGAACAATTTTTCGGTATATTTACCTTAATATATGCAAAATCCCACAGAAACAATTGCACCTGGAGTCAAGACACTTTTGTCTGGAAACACTAAAGATCTAAAAATCTCAGTCTAGAACAGCGAGGCCGACAAAAATGGTAAACAGGGCATAAAAACAACCTGGTGACTGCAGGACAACAGTTTTTCTGTTTGCTTATTTTGTCTTTATAATACACCTTTCTGAACTACAAACCTAGTCCCACGTTTGTTTAAATTATCACCAGCAGTCGAACAAACACAAGCCTAAGTAAGGCACCCCATGCTCGCCCAGGCCACACCAAGCCAGAGACCGGAGAAACCCCCAGAAGGCGCAGGGGGTGCCTCGCCCACCCAGCAGAGGGCTGAGTCAGACTCTGAACTGTGCTCACAAAAATTAGATAAAGTGACCTATGAAGTAACTGTGCCCACCCCATCTCGGGAAACCTTGGTCCCAAGAAATTACAACCAGTTTTTTGTCCAGACGTATTTTTACTACACACAGAATGCACTTCACCAAAGCCCCAGAAGAGTATCTCATCAAACGTCTTCACGCATGGGGATATTTTAATAATGAACTCCAGATTTCCACAGATTCACTAAGTTGCCCTTACCTATAATATTTTTCTCTATCTGAAAATAGTAACAACTTGTTTTCCTCACTGGAGCACCATCCTTCAGACAGTTAATTAATTACAGCTCACAACTGGGTCCTTGTCTACAACCTGAGCCTTTTCACAGGACCTACAATGTGTGAAAGACAAAACATCAAGGTCCTTTAACACTGTTAGTATTACCTGAGTTCACACCCTACCGCCACAATATGTAGTGTTTAAACATTTGCTGTGTTTTTACTTTTGTTTTTTAAAAACAGACTATGTTCACTCAAAGGCAAGAGAGAAAATACATTCAGGATAAGAGCATCCTATCTTCTTCAAAATTCCTTACAGTTGCAAGAGATTTTTTTTATTGTCTCATATGCTGTCATTAATATGACTGCTTCATAGCTCTAACCACAATTAGAAAAAATTGAAAGTAATAACGGCATGACTTTAGCAGGCAGTTTAATATGACACAAGATAATTACTTTTTTCCTAAAAGTTGATTATTTACTGTCAATATTCACTCAAAACTTACTTCCAATTCTTTAATTTTTTCTTCTGCTATTTTCTGTTTCTCTAACAGCTGATTGTGAATAACCTCCTTGGACTGAAGAATAAACCTAAAAAACACAAAAAAGCTGAAGATTAAGCCACACGACCATTTTATTCATCAAAATCAACAGCTATATACCACCAATACTACATTAAGAAAACAAAAGAATAACCTCCCAATTCAGGACTAAATTATATGTACTGTTATGTTAATGTGACAAATTCCAGAAATCACCACAGGTTTAAGCCTTCTCAGCTTAGAAGGTTTAAAAGCTTAAAAGTAAATGTTGCCTTATCTAAGAAGGAAATCAGGCTTCAAGTAAATTCACAGATAAGGAGAAAAAACATAAAGGGATAAAAACCTAAAATAGGTTAAGAGAAAAGTTAACAATAAAAATCCCCCATAATTTTTATTTTTCCAGTTATTTGTATCAACTTTTATATAGACATTTTTCAAGCAGTATTTATAAATTAGAGCTCTCCCTCCAGTGTTATTCATTTTTATTTTTTTATTTTTTTGGTAACAGCAGTAACTCATGACCTTTGAAAGTCACAATCAAGTACTGTGTTAGGATCAATGCATTAGTGTTTATATGAGTTTCTAACACAAAAAGCGTTGTATAAAGCCTAATATCTTTTACTATTATTTCCAGAGTGTATAATACCTCTGAAAAGTTCTAAATGTACAAGTGGAAAAGTTAAACTTTTTCTATTTTATAGTCAGGCATATTATTTACAATTGATGAGGGTGGAAATATGAGGAAGCTTTAAAAATTAACACAATCTGTTTTATGACTTATGTTTGTAATTCTTGCTGTAGGGAAAGGAAGAATAAAATTTTTATAGCCTCTAATAAGTGAAACGGAATATTTCCCTTCCACTGGAATCAAGGGAAAACCTCAATTACTCAAACCTCTTTGAGGACCGTCCAACTAGGCTGTAACAGATTTCGATTAAAGACCACAATTAATTAAACAGATTGTTTCTCCACTTTGTACATAATTTAGATTCTAACAAAAAACTAAACACCATCTCTTAACAAAGAGCCAAACAAAAATGAATCAAGGTAGCAACATGCAGTTTCCTCTACCAACCTCATACAAACAAGTCTTGGCAGGTTCTTAGCAAGAGGGTATGTTATTTTAGGTAGAAACAGACCAAAAAGGGCAACTCTTACTTTGCCCAGACACCTGGGGGGGAACTGCTTTCCCCCTGACTTATTCATAAATACACCTTGGCACAAGCATTTACACAGTCTCTTCCACTCCACTAATTACGAAGCCTGTGTCCTGATGTGGACAGTCCAGATAATTTAACTCATCGTCCTAGTCTTCAGCCATAACTTGATCCTTTGTAAAAATCTTACTCATATATTCATGCAAAACAAGAATTACTCTATAACCCTTTGCCTCCAAATGTTCTTATTATTAGCCCAAGAGAGAGGTGCTATTTTAATAAGATGGTTATATAGAATATTTTCTCAAAAATAACTGCATACTTATGATGGCTTAACTTACAATTTTTTGAACTTACAATAGTATGAAAGCAATACATATAGTAAATTACATGAGATATTCAACACTTTATTATAAAATAGGCTTTGTATTAGATGACTTTGCCCGACTGTAGGCCAATGTAAGTGTTGCAAGCACATTTAAGTTGAGCTAGGCTAAGCTAAGACGTTTAGTAGGTTAGATGTATTGAATGCATTTTAACTTACAATACTTTGAACTTTCAATGGGTTTATCGGCACATGACCCGATCTCAAGCTGAAGAGCACCTGTGTTTGGCACACTACTCCAGAAGCGGAGCTGCTGAGTGCTGTGCCCAGTCTCAGTGACGCCGTGTCAAAAGTATAAATCTAGGCCCAAGAGTCACCACATTATGTCATCCCATGCACAATATTTCTAAGAAAGTCTTTTAGCCATGGAAATCACATTCAGAGTAAAATATACATTTTTAAATAGCACTGATTGCTGCCCAGTGAGCAGTATCCTCAAATTCTTTATTAGTGTCTGGGAAATTTTCAAAGCTAAGATTAGAGGTCAAGTCATTACGTATGTGGCCTTTAAAAATAAAGTATCTGAACAGATACTAAATCCCTTGAGCAGAAAATAAAATTGCTAGAAAGCAAGAACACACAACAACAAAACATGTTTTTCCATGGCCACACACCCGCGAGGTAGCTATACTGGACTGTGCCAACCTCAAAGGCCAGAGAGAGGCCAACGCAGCTGGCCAATCTACCTCAGGCCTAAGGACATCTGAGCCACGAAAATTTTAAACACAGATAAATACTGAGTAAACTCAAGTGCCTATCTTAATGACAGTTACACAGTCAAAATTCAAGCAAAAAAGTTATGGGAAATTTGGTTTAGTCCTCAAATTTAAAAATGTCGAAGACACATGGTATAGAGACTGGAAAGGGCCCCAAGAAACATTTGGATTTCTGGAAAACGTCTTTAGAAAATACCTTATCGACTGTTTACAAGGCACTGAATTATCAAATGCTATTTTGAAGATAAAGGATGTATCATGACAATGTAACCATGAGGCACACATCATACATAAATATCATGTGCACAGTTTCTCAAAGCAGAGGGTCTCACAGAGATGCTGCCTGATCGTTTATGGAAGACTAAATGGCAGGTAACAAATTCTGGAGTTCAGAATGTGCCACAAAGGAAAAAGGAACCATGATGAAGGAAGTTATTTTTACATAACAAATGATAGGCACAGAATGTGCTTACAACACACAGGATGACATAATCTAGACTAGAGTCACTGTTTTGTAAAGGGCCTCTTGACACTGGAAATCAATGCCATGTGGCCCTGCGCTGTCGACTCTCAAGGGCTGAAGCCGGCTGTTTCATTTCCTCATTTATTTGCAATTATGCCATCCAAAGAACACATCATTTGTATGATGGTCTTTGGCTGTGTTCTGAATTGTCCTGCAGACTGGAGCAGAACTTCCACTTTGTTCATATACCCAAAATACAATCCAAGATCAGTGGCAATGATGTCTTTTGGGTACCCTTCCAAAGTATGGTCACCTGGACACATACCATTCAGAGACGATAACATGCTTGTGATAATGCATTCTGTTTGGGTGGGAAATTTTTAAAGCATATCTGAAAACATATTCTAATGGCATTTAGGGCACCCACAAATTAAATGGCACAGGAAAGGCTGAAGAAGAATGAACTTATCTTGCTTCTTTGCCTCATCCCATTGGTGATGAAAACTACTTGCATGTGCACAAAGATCTATGTTCAAAAAAATATATTACTTGATAATTTTTTTAGGGAAAAGAAGGAAGGAAGGTAGGAAGGCATGAAGGGAGGGAGGGAGGAACCTAAGTCCCTAGTAAGGAAGCAATGAACAAATTAAGCTACATCCACAATGGAGGATGCTTAATAAACATAGAGACTTCTCTTTATGGCATAATGCAAAGGAGATACCACAAACACTCTTCCTGATCAAAAACCAAGCCAAAAATCTCATTTTAAAACACTCTGCTGAGCAAACACAGATGAAAAGGAGGAGTAAAATCAGGAATTCTAGAAGGTAAGAAAGCAATAAATTCCCTTTCTTTAAAAGACCCTGAGAGCCTCGGCTGCTGTGGCTCAGTGCATTCAGTGCCAGCCTGTGAAACAAAGGATCGCCAGCTCAATTCCCAGTCAGGGCACATGGCTAGGTTGTGTGCCAGGTTCCCAGTAGGGGGTGTGCGAGAGGCAATCACACATTGATGTGATTCTTCTCTCCCTCTCTTCCCTTCTCTAAAAATAAGTAAAAATCTGAACAACAAAAACCTGAGAGTTCCTGCTGAATTCTAAAGAACTTGAGCATCCACACTGACACAGAAACAGAAGATAAAATCTAGGGTCTATCCAAACTCAAGATAGTATTAGGAGAATCCCTGATTAAAGCCAGCTCCCCAAAGGGTTCCACCTACATTCTAAGAGTGAAGAATAAATAAATTTACTTCTCAAAAAAGTAAAATAGAAGAAACTCGTTTATCGATACCTTGGTAGTGAAAAAACAACAATGTGCCCAAGAATGTATAAGAGTAAACTGGCCTCCTCGTGGGTTGTGGTTCAAATTCAACCTAATACATGGGCCAGAAAATCTCAAGCACAGAATATAAATTACAATGTTCCCAATAGGGGGATGGCAAAGTTCAAGTAAACTTGAAGATGGGTTAATAAAAATTAAACACCCTGGCTGGTGTAGCTCAGTGGATTGAGCACAGGCCTACAAACCAAACGGTTGCCGGTTTTATTCCTAGTCAGGGCACATGCCTGGGTTGCAGGCCAGTGTTCCCCCCACTCCCACTAGGGGACATGCAAGAGGCAACACACACTGATGTTTCTCTCCCTCTCTTTCTCCTTCCCTTCCCCTCTCTCTAAAAATACATAAATAAAATCTTTTTAAAAATGAAACTAAAAACAAAGAACAAAAAAGATATAAAACAAAATAAACAACAACAAAAACGAACACAGTACACAAGATCTAAGAGATGATAACGAGCAGTCTTAACATATGTGTATTAAGATCCAGAAGAAGAGAGAATGAAACAAGAAATTTTTCTACAACTAATTTTTTAAAACCACAATTTAAAGAAACTCAGAGAAACCCAAGCAAAATAAAAGCAACAACAAAAAACTAGATGTAGCATAATCAAACTACTGAAAACCAAAGTAATCTTGAAGGCAGCCACAGAAAGATACATTACAAGAAACAGAGTTGCAGCAAACATCTTGTCAAGAAACTACGCAAGGCAGAAGATGATGCAATGCCATTTTGAACAAACCAAAAAAACAGCTATTAACTCAGCATTACATTCACAGTGAAAATAACTTTCAAAAGCAAAGGGTAAATTCAAACAAAAGCTGAGAAAATTTATTCTGGCAAACGAACAGTTTAAGAATGCTAGGGGTAGTACTTTCAGTAGAAGTATGATAGCATACAGCAACTTACAAGGCAATAAAAAGCACTGGAGACTTCCGGTCAGGAAGGCAACATATGCAAACATGGCTGGCCTCCTTGCACAACCATATTAAAATCAAAATTAAAATTAAAATGTAGAACAACCATTACTCAGAACCATCAGAAATTGAACTGAATGGAAGCCTGACAACTATAGAATTAAAGAAACCACATCCATCCAGACTGGTGGGAGGGGTGGAAATGCAGACGGGCTGGTCCCACATCCACAGGGGGTGGATAAATAGGATAAATAATTCAGGTGGGTTATCTTGGGAGCAAGGAGTCCCAGCCCTATACCCGGCCCCTCAACTCAGGGCTTCCAGTGCCAGGAAGATGAGTCCCCATAACCTCTGGCTGCAAACACCAGCAGGGATTCAGTTGGAAGAAACTCTGAAGTCCCAAGCAATTCCCCTAGAGGAACTCACACATGAACTTTTTTGCTCAGACTTACTTCTTCTGAACTCCAGGGTAGCAGCTTGACAAGCACCAGTGGCACACAGGGAAGAACTGAAGTGTCTAGCAACAAGGCAGGACTGGGGAACAGCTTTCTCCCAGACAGAAGGGCGGGCAGAGGCATTGTCCGTCTCCTGAGACCTTCCCCTACAAGAGCCATAGAGCCAGCAGTTGCCATATCCGAGAATCCATCAACCTGGCTAACACTGTTTGCCTCGTGCTGGAGATCCCGAGACTCCTCCTACCCAACTTACAGGTCCTACAAACTGTCAACCATGACTTTTCCAGGCTGGTCTTGGCTCATGCTTCATAATTTCTGAAATCTTCTCAAACAAGCAATGGCTGGACTCAGTAGCCTCCACCCCACCCCCCACACCTCTTGCCAAGTGGCCCCAGGCCCAGCACTAGCAGCAGCCAACTTAGATTCATAGCTTGGTTTCACCTGGGAATCTCCAAGTCCAGCACAAGTAGCAGCCACCTTCGATTGCTCTACAGCTCATGCAGGGTCCAACAACAAAAGAAGTCCAAAGTTAGTAGAAGGAAGGAAATAACAAAGATTAGTGCAGAAATAAATCAAATAGAGACTAAAAAGAATTAGAAGATATCAGTAAAACTAAGAGCTGGGGTTTTCTGAAAAGGTTTTCAAAATTGGCAACCCTTTGACTAGACTAATCAAGAAAAAAGAAGGAAGGCTAAAATAAAATCAGAAATCAAAGGGAGATGATATAGCTGGTGTCACAGAAATACAAAGGATAGTAAGAAATTACTATGAACTAGTATACACCAACAAATTGGACAACCTAAAACAATGGATAAATCTCTAGAAACATACAACCTACCAAGACTAAATCATGAAGAAAAAAAATACAAACAGACCAATGACTAGTAAGAAGACTGAATCAGTAATCAAAAACCTCCCAACAAACAACAGTCCGGGAACAGATCGTTTCACTGGTGAATTGTACCAATATTTAAAGAATCAATACCAATCTTCCTCAACTCTTCTGAAAAACAGAAGAGGAGGGGCCTCTTCTAAACTCATTTAAGAGGCCAGCATTATCCTGATACCAAAACTAGAGGAGATACTCTGGTTTCTCTTCAGATTGCATAAATCTTTCACCTTTTACCAAAACTAGAGGAGGATGCCACAAGAAAAAAAATTACAAACCAATATCCCTGATGATACACAAAAAAACTTTTGCACCCTGGCTGGTGTGGCTCAGTGTATCAGATGCCAGCCTGCGAACCAGAGGGTCGCTGGTTCGATTCCCAGTCAGGGCACATGCCTGGGTTGCAGGCTAGGTCCCCAGTGGGGGGCATGTGAGAAGCAACCACACATTGATGTTTCTTTCCCTCTCTTTCTCCCTTCCCCTGTCTAAAAATAAATAAATAAAACCTTAAAAAAACTTTTGCATTTCTATACACTAGTAAAAAACTTTAAGAAAATTTATTTCAATCCCATTTATAATTACATCAAAAAGAATAAAATACCTAGGAATATATTTAACCAAGGAAGTGAAACACCTGTACCATGAATACTGTAGGACACTAATGAAAGAAACTGAAGAAGGCACAAATGGAAAAATATTCTGTTCTCATGGATTAGAAGAATATTGTTAAATTGTCCATACCTCCCAAAGCAATCTACAGATTCAAGGCAATCAATCCCTATCAAAATTCTAATGGCATTTTTCATGGATATGAAACAATCCTAAAATTTGTATAGCACCACAAAAGACCTGTATTGTATATTTGAAAGTTGCTAAGAAAGTAAATCTTAAAAGTTCTCATCACAATAAAAAAAAATGTGTGACTATATGTGGTCAATGACCTTAACCAGTCATATCATGGTAATCACTTTGCAATATATGCAAACATCAAATCCTTATGTTGTACCCTGGCCGGTGTGGTTCAGTGGGTTGAGTGCCAGCCTGCAAACCAAAAGGTCACCCATTCAATTCTCAGTCAGGGCACATGCCTAGGTCACTGAGCAGGTCCTCAGTCCGGGACACACAAAAGGCAGCCAACTGATGTTGCTCTCACACACTGATGTTTCTCTCCCTTTTTCTCTCCTGTCCCCACTCGCTAAAAAATATTAAAATAAAAGTAAGTCTACCTAATTTTAAAAAAAATCCTTATGTTGTACATGTAAATCTGTCAATTATATCTAAATTTTAAAAGGAAATAAATATAATACCACTCTGGGCATTTAAAAAATGGTCAAGGTCTCATCAGGCATAAATTAGGAAAATGTGACTAAGAGCCAAGAGAAAATTCAGTCAATAGAAATAGACTCAGAAAGGAGAGAAAAATGCCACCAGCCAATAAAAGCCTTAAAAATGCTGTTATAAAATGATTAAAGAAGACATGAACTTATACAGGGAAATTAAAGATACAAAAAAGAGTCAAGTGCTACTCCTGGTGACCAAAAACACAGTATTTAAAGTTAAATATTTCACTGGATAAGCTCTATAGCAAATTAGATACTACAGAAGAAAACAATAAACTCAAAGATGAAGCAACCACCAAAAATAGTGGGAGTGTAGGGGACAAGAGAAATGAGCTATCAAACCATGGAAGACACGAAGGACACTTAAATGCTTACAGCTAAGTAAAAACAGCCAGCATGAAAACGCCATATACTGGAGGAGTCCAATTATGACACTCTGGAAAAGGCAGAACTATAGAAACAGTAAAAACATCAGTGGTCACCAGGGGTGTGGGGAGGGAGGGAAGGATAAATAGGTGGAGCACAAGGTATTTTGGGGACAGTGAAATTATTCTAATGTGATACTGTAATAGCAGATACATTTTACATTTGTCAAAATCCATAGAACTGTACACAATAGAGTGAATCCTAATGTAAAATATGAACCTTAGTTAATCATAATGTATCAATATGCCTTTATCAATGGTAACAAATTTACTACACAAATGCAACATTTTCATAGAGGAAACTGTGGGGTAGGGAGAAGGCACTACAAACTGGAGGGTGAGCTCTCTCTGTGCTTTATGCTCAATTTTTCTGTCAAGCTAAAACTGCTCTAAAAAAATAAAGTCTGTTAACTTAAACAAACAAACAAACAAAGAAAAGAATGGAGACACATTAAATAAAAGGTTACAGGAGACAAGACAACCTAAAAGAGCCAAGAGCCCAAGGGGAACTGTTTGAACAATAAAATAACATGGTAGTTTAGATTGTAAGCCAAAAAATACAGCACCTAGACTTGCTGTATCTCAGGTGAAAGACATCTACGTAACACAGAGTCTGCAAATCGAGCTCTGAGGAACACTGCTGCATCTTGGTACTGTGCTATCCACGTTCCCCTCATCAGCTACTGCTTTCACTAACCCATCCTGTCTTTCCTCTGCCAGGGCTCCTATTGCAAACATAATGCAAGGCTCTCAGCAAAGCTATCTCTACGCAAAGTCCCTCCAAAAACTCATTTCTTTCGAAGGCTTCGACTTGGCTAATGACCCTCAAAATAGCACCAGCTCCTATTACCTGCACTGTGTCTGCATCCTCTAATGGTCATTTCTGCTTGCAGGGCCCAAATTTAACTCATTGCATCTACCCATACCAACATACCAGTATCCCCATCTCAGCTTCAGCTTCTATCAGCGTTACCACTTGGCCACTCATCCAAGTCCCAAGCCTGTAGGTTTCCTCCTCGTCTCCTATATTCCCAATTCATCACTGACGCACCCCTTTCCTTCATACTGACCCTCGTCCTCTTCGTCCCACTTGTTGCCTTCATTTATGCCCTTTTCGCACACTCCTGAACTACTCCGATGGCTTCCTAACGACACTCCCTCACTCAGCTCTCCCTGATTCATCCTCAATATATTACCAAGTTTTCATGTAGCTAGCTGTCAACTGTTGGTCACTGTACTGATTGTTGTTGATTATAGCAGACACTAACAGTTGGCTACCCCACACCTACTCTTCCTTGTTAACAGAGCCCCAATTTTGTTTGGGTGCCCTCCACTTTCCCAAGTGACTCAGGGAAGTGAGTCCCAGAGTAAATCTTGCCTGCTCATTCCCAATCATGGCACTCCCATCCCCTACGACATAAGGCCAAGGATGTGGCTCAGTTCCCGTCATAAAATGTGGGAGGTGGCCCTTCTGAAGACTTCTGGGAAACACCCTTTGACCCTAACAGAGATGACAAAGAAAACACGGTATTTCCTAATTCTGGACGTCGGCACATCTAAGTGAGACCCCTGGAACTGCTTGGCCCAACCTGCAGGTGAAGCCGGCAAGCAGAGAGGTAAGGGCACTGCAGTACACGAACTGAAGCCCATCGACAGCCCCTGAGGAGGCCTGACATACACGACATGGATCAATCCTGCCTAATGGAGGAAGCCAAATAAAGGAGCACATACTGCAATGATTCTATTTATGTATCATCCATATGAAGTTCTAAAATAGGCTAAATTAATCAATAATGACAGAAATCAGATTATCAGTTTGCTTAGAACAGGACTTGGGGGATGGGGAGAATTGACTTGGAAGAAGCAAGGAACTTTTTAGGGTAATGAAAACGTTTGATATTGTTACATTTGTCCAATCCATCCAACTGTGCTCTTAAAATTAGTACATTTTACTGTATATAGGTTATATCGCAACAAAGTTGATTTAAGGAGATAATTAATACTATAGTGGTTTTAAGTGTCATGGAGAAAGTAAGCCAAAAAATGAGAGACAGAGCAAAAGAAGGTGAAGAGAAACCCCTAGTTAAAATCACGTATGTGCATAATTTTAAGCGGGACAGTCATGAGAGGCCTCAGTGCCTCTTTAGCAAAGACCAGAAGGGAGAGACGGCATAAGCCAGGCAGACACCTGGAAAAAGGAAGGCTTCAGAGAGAGAGACCAGCAACTACAAAAGCCTTTGTCCTTTCCACTGATAAAACAGTGATCTGACTTGTGTTTGCAAAGCACTATGGCTGCTCAGCTGACACCAGCTATAAACTGGTTAAGGATGGAAGCAGGGAGCCCCGCTGGGAGGCAAATGCGATAATTCAATGACAGTTTAGATCAGGGTGGTGGTAAGTAGAAGTGTTCAGATTCTGGATGACATTTAAAGAGAGTCTTTGCTAACTGACTGAATTTGAAAGAGAGGAATCAAAGATGAGTCCAAGATTTGGAAGAATTGGAAAGCCTTTACTGAAATGAGGAAGACTGAGGGAAGAACTGGTTTATTTCTAAACATGACAATTTTATTTCAGTCAAGTTAATTTTAAGATGCCTGTTAGAGCGCAAATGGAAATGTAAAGCAGGCAGGTGGATATACAAGTAGATAGTTCTGGGAAGGGGTCTAAGCTAAAGACAAAAATCTAGGAGTTGTCAGTACATAGAAAGCATTTTAAAAGATAAGCCTGAATGAGATCACTAACAGACTGAGTACAGGCAGGAGAACAGAAAAAAAATCCAAAAGCTGAGCCCAAAGTCAACCTAGTATTTGGAAATGGGAAAGAAAAGGAGGCAGTAAAGGAAACCGAGTGGGAATGGCCAGTGAAACAGAAGGAAACCCAAGAGGTGGCATCCTGGACACCAAGAGAAGAAGTGCTTCAAGAAGGAAAGAAAGATCAGCTGGACTAAACACAACTGAGAGGACTCAGGTTCACTGTCACCATTAGGGAATCACAGTCCCTTCAGGAACCTAATCCCACGCAGACGTTCTCTGTTCTAGATGCGTAACTCACACACTCCTGGGTTCAATCTGCACCAATTAAAAATCACTGTGTATTTTTAAATAAAACTGTTACTCCTGAAATGGAAGCAGTAGTATGTTAATCTATTTTAAACTCATGCTTATTTTTGGTCACTATCTGGTATTCTAAGTATTCTGGTAAATAGTCACCTCTGAGTTTTACCACTTTAACTCTGGCCTCATCAAACCCCAAACACTTCCACATTTAAGCATGAATCTGTGCTACAACTTTTTCCAAGACTGGTCTTTATGTCACTAGTAGGTTAAAATGTTACACTGAATAAAATATTACCCTTGGCCCAGGCTGGTGTAGCTCATCGGATTGAGTGCAGGCCTGAGAACCAAAGGATCACGGTTCAATTCCCCGTCAGGGTACATGCCTGGGTTGCAGGCCAGGTCCCAGCAGGGGAACACGAGAGGCAACCATACATTGATATTTCTCTCCCTCTCTCCTTCCCTTCCCCTCTAAAGATAAATAAATATTTAAAATATATATTACCCTTGGAGTGTAAAAAAAATTACTACTCAATGAGTATTGAAGGACATAAACAGAACAAAATAATCCAGGTACAAGCGCAGAAAGTCACAGAAAAACAGAAATATATTTGGCACAAATGCAAAAGAGTCGGACACACACATACAGAATGAATACTGTGATCCAAATCTTCTTACCCTGAGCCAAACAACATAAAAGGCTTGGCTTAGGGCAGTCATGTTCTTATCTATTTAAAGATAGACTTTTAATACTGGGCTCCTACTGCTGTGCAAATTTTGATACAAGAACACTTCAAGTCCTCTTTCAAAGGCAAAGAAACAGTGTCTTCCAAATAATCTAGTCCATTTCAAGGTAACCGATTTTCCTCAAAACAGAAGTTAATAATATGAGCTCCTGGGCAGGACAATGAGGTGTTCTCCCAGGCATGTCAGTTCAAACTTAAATTCCAAAAACAAATTAACTGTGCATTCTTCACAAAGCCACAGGCACTAATGGTGCATGTAACACACTGCAATCCCAGTAACTCCACCTGGACAAAGAATATCTGTAGTTCACAGCAATTCCTTGTGTAATAATAAAAGAATACTAATATAAGTCATTATCAAGTGTGTGTTCATATATATAGACTGACTTGTACCTTCCAGGTCAAAATATTTTCTCTGAGCTTTCTGGCTGTTTCATTAGCAGATACAGTCCCTGATATGACCACTTCCGTCCTCTCTCAAACAGATTAGATAGCAAGTTCTTCCTAAATCTGCCACTATGAGATAAGCAGCAGCTAAAATCAGAAGATTCTTGGTACAGCTTAAAATTTATTGTTTTTCATTTCAGAGAAATTCAGTGAGAGTTAAGTCTGTTACAGCACATAATTCCCCAAGGACAAAGTAACAAAGTCTAAGAGTATTGCTACCTTTTTATTTACATAGAGACAACTCAGTAATGATATTTTTCATTCTTTCCTCAGTTTACTATATTGATTCTTGCTCATCACCAATGGGAATACATCGTAGTATCCTTTTGTGTTGTTGAATAATTGCTACTTTCATGCAACAAAAGTAGATTTCATTTAATTCTCTTTCAGCTAAAAGAAAAAGTAAAGGTCAGGCCCTGTGATGTCAGGAAGCAGAAGCAAGTCCAAGTAACTGGGCGAATCAATTACATTAACCTTCATAAAAACAAGTTCAGGCCTAAAACACCAGTAACCTTAAAAGGACACATTATATAAAAATTTTTAGCATGTTTATATATCCCAAGTATAACAACCTTCTTTATCCTTTTGTGCAAAAGACTTCTAATTAGTACAACCTTTTTGAAATTAATTTCCTCAATTCCTGTGAAATTAATTTTCAGAGATTGTTTGGATCCTGAAGGACATGGGTGGGGAAGAGGGGAAAGAATTATTAAAAGTACTCTTCTGCAAAAGAAACATGGCTATGTAATCCCTACGCAAATGTTTGTTAACTTCCCTTGGCATAAAAACAGTGATGTCATTCTACACAGCAGTACAGCAGTTATAATGAATATCAAGTTTTTAAATCACTGACGACTTTAGGAAATTAAGAATATTAGTCAAACATCTCCTCTCCCTGGAGTCCCACATCTGTGGAAGAGCAGAGTGTGCCCATCTGGAATCATATACATACACAACATCAACAAAACTGAAGTCATTTTTCCTTGCACAACAGGAAAAGCTGTGTTTCCCCACCCCCCTTAGAACTCTGAGCAATGAAAGCCACGACTGTAAATGGCTCTGTATAAAAACACATGAAGGGCGGGTCGTTGTCTGTTAGGAAAAGCAGCTCAACATCAAGAACGTCTCTTCCTTTAAAATAAAGTCTAAACGATAACTAAAAAATTCCTTCTTACTTTTGAAAATTATTTTCCTTGCTTATTTTCTCTACCCTAACATACGGGTTAACATCTTTAAAGAGAGCATAAAAGCAGCTTATAAACTTAAATTTGCAATGTGCTCTCACATCAAAAGTAATGTGCACATTATTTTTTTTCTCCTATAGTAAACACTAAAAATATCCAAACTTGACTCCAGTGAGAACAACAATATAAACTATATTTACTATAATATCAAAAATATTTATCAGTATTTACTACTCCATGATTTGTAGTATATTTCCTAACCTGTTAGGAATAAGATATGGTACAACTATTTCTTCAGCTTTAAAATTACCTTAAACTGACTCTGCAGCTACATGAAATTAAAAAACAGTTGCAAAACTCAAAGCAGCATGACTATATCCCTCTCTATTAATATTTAACATAACTAAACTTAGAGAAATTGCAAAATTTTCACCCTGACTTTACCAAATGTCACGATTCAAATTACATGCCAACATCCAAACTTACAATTAAAATTACTACAAACCAACATAACATTTTAAATAAAGGGCAGTTCAACCAAGCTGAAGCAGTCATGCATGGACAGTTCAGATTTCTATAACCTAATTAGGTGAAAAATTTTTCAACTATGAACTTTATCCTTAATTTATCACCTATCAGGAATAAGAGACCTACTGTTTTCACTTTCTACCTGTGCCACATTTATCTTAAGTCTTACATTTCTGGATCTTTTAACCATTAGAGATCAACCATCAAATTACTTCAACAAGTAGAAATAGCAACACCGCTCCCAAACAGCAATTTCTGCATTGCTAGACACTTATCTAGTTGGTAGATTTATACCATTGTTCATTCTTAGTTCCGTAAATGTAAAAAAATATCCACAGAATGGTAGCATACCTCTAAATTGGTTTAAATATGGTACAAAGTTATTTTTGGTTAGGTTCAAGTTTTAAAAAGGCACTAATCATTCTTCTGAAAGGCTAATCTACTCAAGTTCCTCCCACATTAAAAAAATAAAAAGCTTAATTTGTCTCTTTTGGAATGGAGAAATGTTATTTATGTAATGCTCAACTGAAAGGATGTTAGAATAATAGAATAATAGACCTGACATTAAATCAGGGGCAGGGTCATACCTATTGTTAATAAAAATAAGTTTGACATTTATCGTAATGATGGTCCTTCCAAACACTACCATGGCTAAATGTCACTCATGTATGTGTACTTTCAAATGTACTTCTTTCTTTTTTTAAAATACTCTACTTCTATGCAAAGTAAAAAGGAAGGAAACCACCATATACAATTATAAACTGGTTCTTATTCCAGAAAAAAAGGGATAAGAAACATTCATGCAATATTTATTTGAGATCTAGTATTTATTTGACTCCCTCCTTGCATGCTAGAAAGATGCAAAGACAAACACTTCCAACTATTCAGACAGATCATTCCACAGTTGTAACTTTCATCATAGTGCTCAAAGCAGTACGGTGAGGTCAGCTCACAAACAGCTTAAGGAGTAAAACTAGAAATTGGTGGTAGTAGTATCAGGCTACATAACAGCCTCTCCAAAGAATATGAAGTAACAGAACTAAAATGTGCTGGCCACATGCCAAGAGACTGGATGGAATAGAGCTTTGGGCAACAACTACTCAGAGCTTACAGTATATAGCAATTCATCATCTCTCACGCTGCAGCTTCATTTTCCTTGTTTCAAGCCCAAAGTAGCCATATTTAAGAGGTATTTAACCCTACCAAATTCTCCATGTTTGTGAACTGAAATGCATCTGGGCTTGCAATGATCTAGTAAACTAAATACATAGCCTAAAAAGAAAAATATGACTTTCATGCTATGTGACGGTGAGGAAGGTGAAATAGATACAATTACACTGATATTACTCCACACAGAATAGCCTTTTTCTCCAAGGGTTAAACTGTCCTCAGCTTAATTCTGAAGGCTTGGAATATCTCTGCAACTGGCGGGGATTTAGAATTAGCCAATCTTCTCAACAAACTTAATAAAGAATTAATTCTGTCAGATCAAATGACATAATTCTGGTGAGAAACAATTCCTTTGACTTTTTCAAAATATATGTTACTTTTATAATTTCATCTTTACTGAATCATAATATTAAAACAAAACAATAAACTAATTCTTTACTCTCTGACACCTTCTAAACATATTTTCTTTCTAAAGAACCAAAAGAAAATGCAGTTATTTTAGGCAAGAGAATCATTATTTAATTCAAATCAACACACATTTAACATCTATTATATGCCAGACATTATTACTGAGAACTGAAGAAACAGAGATACATATATGTACGCACACTGGTCTCCCAGAGTTGCCATTCTAGCTGGGGAGACTGACCCACTTAAAAATCAGTCAGCGTGCGTGCGTGCGTGCGTGCGTGTGTGTGTGTTCGTTCTACTAGCTACAGGAACAAAAGTCCTGGTACCACTCCAGAAATGTGACTAAGTCTGCTACGGAGGAAAAATCTTCAGAAAATATGAGCTATTTCTTGAAAGATGAGAATTTCACGAGGGAAAATCGAAGATCTCAGGCCATGAAGGACAGAATGAGCAAAAAGCATGAAAGCACAAAACACAGCACATGTGAGGAAACCCACATGGCAAGGGTGGCAATAGCAATCTCTGGCACGTGTGTTACTTCATGACAGACACCACTAATCAATTAAAGCATGATTAAAGTCCACATAAGACTCAAACTCCTTCCCAACAGATAACCCAAAACCAATGATAGGAAGTAAGTCCATGAGATGTTCTGAGTCCGGAAACGGAAAGTGGTAGGACTTTAGAACTAAGGACAGATTATGAGTAACTATGAAAGCTAGGCTAATCAGTTTAAATTGTATCTGTGCAGGATGAAGGATGAACAAAGGATTTTATGAAAAAGACTGGGGTGATCAACTCTGGCAGACATATGAAGAGTGCATCTGGACAGAGGGAATAAAGGCAGGAAGAACAGTTAAGATGCTATTGCAACTCTTGCAAGAGTCAAGGCAAGACAAAATAATGAGGCCTGAATTGCAGTGATAGCAAAAATCTGCTGCAGGTTCTAAAACAAAAATGAAGTGTTTTGGATTTTATAACCCACGGTTTTAAAACATCAATTTGAGAAAAATTAGTATTCTAATTAGAATTCCCAAACAATACTGAAAAAGGAAAAGGTATGATAATGTAAAGATTGAATTTAAGACATGAATCACAATGATACTCAAGATTACCCAAGACTACAAATTCAGAAACAGATATTTCAGGTTTAGCACCAAGAAAGAGAACATCCTCGTGACCAGACTAATACTCAGCGAGTCTTTTCCTCCTGAGGGCACTAATATTCTAGCCAAGCAACAAACACCATTCACCTTACATGCCCCTACATTGCAGGGTCAAGTGCACACTCCCACGGAGATGCAGAAAGCACACAAGTCAAATTTAAAACCAAAGTTTGAACCCATATTGGAGTTCCACTTTATCCAAACATTTTAAACTGTACATTAAAAAAACACATAAATATGAAATAAATCTTCCAGAAGTACTACTGTTCTACCCTTAACTAATTCATATTCCAGCCCTTAAAGTCTAAAACTCTGCGTGGAATGCAACCTTCTGGAGCACTTTAGTCCATATGCAATAAAAGCAGCACTCCTATCACTTCTGCAGAATGTTTAAAAAATGAAATTATTCTGATTAAAAATAAAAACTTCATTGTAGCTCAAAAGGCCAAAGATAGTCAAAGAGTTTTTCTATTTTGGAAAAAGATTCTTTAGCTGTTGCAAACAGGCTAATGTAGTAATGTGAAATCCAAGTACAACACGTTAACAAGCATGCTAGAAAAGCTAGCATTACTGTTTTAAGACCTAAGGATATTCACATTAAGGATAAAATTATCCTGTCATGAATGCCAACAATGTACTTCACAATTACATAGACACATATTCAAGAATTCTACTTTGTTTACCCCAATGACAATATTTTGTATCCCACTAACAAACTCTCAAATTGGGATTCTCTTCCTCTTAAAACAAGCTAAACTGAAAACTATGAACTCTGGAGACAAAATTTATTTGTGGTATATTGTTTATCCTGCCAAAGCAAATCTGATTAACAGTGTATCATAATCTACCTCTTTTCCAGAAAGATGTGAATTAAGCTAGTCAGGAGCAGGGTCTACTTCTCATGATGTCATTCCAAAGCCATTACTAAATGTTACACATGTTATACTTTCTTCAAAGCAATCACAAAACAAGTCATCCCAAACCCGAGGTCAAATTCCATTCCAACTAAAAGCTCTCCAAACTTGAAGTAATGGTCCACTAAGCAAGTAACAGAAGAGGCCTCCTCCTGTACCCCCATCCCCCCAAATCAGTCTTCTTTTAGCTCGCTGTAATGGAATGTGTGACCTGCAGTTAAGGGCTTTTCCCTTCCTTCCTTACTGCTCAGAGAACATGAAGCAGACTTTTCCCTCTCACAAAGGTTAATATATGTTTTAAAAGAAAAAAGTGAAGTGTTATTATATGTTAACCACATAATAACAATTAGAACAAATAAAAGGTAAATTGGTTTACTAGATCTCTCATTATGACAAAACAAGTGTATTGAAATGACAACTGAATTTTTTATTTCAGGGTATTAGTCAGACATCTAAAAGATTTATGACTGTACGACTCCTAATAAATTAGGTAGGGAAGGGTAGGTTAAAACTACAACTACTTAAATAAACCTTCACCCACAAAATTAATATGAACATCTTTTCATGACAAATCATATTTTTATCATTAAAGTTACACAGTTTTAAGTACCTAATTGTAGAGAGAAGAGGGAAATATTTAAAAACTGTACTTCAAAGTCTAAAATTCAACATATCTAGCAGCTCTCTCTCTGGGGAGCAAACCCATACTTTCCTCCTCCCTCTTACCTTCTCCCCCAGGGGTGTTACTTTACCCTTCTCTCTCCTAAGCTCCACGGGCCCTTTTTTGGCCTCTATACCTTATTTCCTGAGCCTATTTATTTTATTTTAGAGAGAGGAAGGGAGAACGAAACATCGATTTGTTGTTCCACTTTTTAATGCATTAATTGCTTGATTCTTTATGTGTCATGACCAGGGATCGAACCTAAAACCTTGGCATATCAATTTGATATTCTGACCAACTAAGCTACCCAGCCAGGTCTCTGAGCCCATTTCTTCAACAACTCATTTCTTCTACCTCTGTGACTTTCCAAATAAACTTTCTCTTACAGTTCAAAAAAATAATTTAAATTAAACACATCTACCTGGGACTTAGTTTCTCGTTTTTAAAATAAGAAGGTAGGACTTCCAGCCAAGACGGAGGAGTAGGTGAAAACACTGTGCCTCTTCGCACAACCAAGTTTAAAAACAACAAATTTTTACTAACAAAAACACAACCAAAACACAGAAAATTGAACTGCATGGAAGTCCGACAACAACAAACCATTCAGCCAGACCGGTGAGAGGGGCGGAGTCAGTGGCTGGTGGAGCAGAGTTGGGCAGGCAAAAGCGGCCTGACCAACCCAGGAGCACAGGTGGCAGTTGGCAGATCCCAGGTGTGGGGTGGTGGCGGGCAGACCCAGTGGGGGCGCAAGGCGGCTGGCTGACTGCAGTCACACATTCGCACACAGATAAAATAGGCGAAGGAGCAAGCAGTGAGACAGACCACGCAGGCTAGGACCCCAATGCCAGGAATTAAAGCCTGAAGGCACCAATTGGAGAAACTTTCGGGGTCGAGGTGCTGGGAAAAGCTCTCAGGCTCACAGAGAGTTTGTTGGAGAGACCCACAGGGTCCTGGAGGGTGCACAGGCCCACACACCCAGGAGTCGGCACCACGAGGGCCCGGTTTACTTGTGGGAAGTAGCAGAGGGGACGGAAATCTGAGAGAGAGCGGAACAAACGCCATTGCCCCTCTCTGACCCCGCCCCAAATAGAGCATCACAACCCAGTGATTGAGTTGCCCTGCTCTGGTGAACACCTAGGGCCCCGCTCCTGATATGTAACAGGCATGAACAGACCAAACATTATGCCTCAAGAACAGCTCAAAGCCCCAGAGCCTATAATATTCTAAGTGACCAAGAAATAGCCAGCCTTTCAGATGCACAGTTCAAAACACTAGTGATCAGGATGCTCACAGAATTGGTTGATTTTAGCCACAAATTAGAGGAACATATGAAGGCTAAACTAATTGAAATGAAGGAAAATGCACAGGAAACCAATAGTGATGGAAAGGAAATTGGGACTCAAATCAATGGACCAGAAGGAAGAACGAAACATCCAACCAGAAAAGAATGAAGAAACGAGAATTCAAAAAAATGAGGAGAGGCTTAGGAACCTCCAGGACATCTTTAAACACTCCAACATCCGAATTGTAGGGGTACCAGAAGGGGAAGAGGAACAGCCACGAGTGGAAAACTTATTTGAACAAATAATAAAGGAGAACTTCCCTAGTCTGGCAAAGGAAATAGACTTCCAGGAAATTCAGGAAGCTCAGAGAGTTCCAAAGAAGTTGGACCCAAGAAGGAACACACCAAGGCACATCATCATTACATTAGCCAAGATTAAAATGCAGGAGAGAATCCTAGAAACAGCAAGAGATAAGGAGACAGTCACCTACAAAAGAGTTCCCATCAGACTGTCAGAGGATTTCTCAAAAGAGACCTTACAGGCAGGAAGGGGCTGGAAAGAAGTATTCCAAGTCATGAAATCCCAAGACCTTCATCCAAGATTGCTCTATCCAGCAAAGCTTTCATTTAGAATGGAAAGGCATGTAAAGTGCTTCTCAGATAAGGTCAAGTTCAAGGAGTTCATCATCACCAAGCCCTTATTATATGAAATGCTAAAGGGACTTATATAAGAAAAAGAAGATGAAAAATAGGAACAGTGAAAGGACAACAAACTCACAGTTATTAACAACCACACCTAAAACAAAAGCAAGCCAAGAGGACAGCTAGATCAGGAGTGGAACCATAGAAATGGAGATCACATGGAGGGTTAGCAACAGGGGAGTGGGAGGAGGAGAGAGGGGGAGGAGGAGAGAGGGGGGGGAGGAGGAGGGAGTGGGAGGAGGAGAAGGGGGGAGAAGGTACAGAGAACAAGTAGCATGGACAGCTGATAGAAAATAGACAGGGGGGAGGGCAAGAATAGTAGGGGAAACATAGAATCTGAAGAACTTATGAAACATAAACATAAAGGGGGGGAAATGGTGGGGGAGGGGTGTGCAGGGTGGAGGGGAATGAAGGGGGGGAATGGGACAACTGTAATGGTATAATCAATAAAATATATTTTAAAAAAATAAGAAGGTATTTGACTAGATGATCTTTAAAGCTACTGTGATACCCAAATTATAAAATGAACAAATTCTATTATTTAATTCAGACAAAACATCTCCCAAGATAATCCCCTTAAGGATATATTTTACTTACATTCTTCCTACACCTTCATACATGTTAGTCTCATCGACCAAAGTCATGATCTCTGTATCTGTAAGATGGGCGTGCTTTTTCGTTCTGTTTAGCTGTTCAATCTGTATGTCCGCAAGCTTCACCTTTTGTTGTGTGTCAATAACTTTGGCTTGAAGCTCTGTGAAGGCCTAATAAAAACAAGTCCTTAATTCAGCAGGTGAAATATTTTACAGGAAACATTTAAGTCAAATCTAGATATATTAAAATAAAGCATGCTAACCAGAGACAAAGCTGTGAAATTTACTGAAGTGAACATCAATGAAAGTTAGTATAATTGTAATTGATCAAGCCACTAGGCTAAATACTGAATTTACCCTGTCCTCGGAAGATGGAATCTATCTAAAGAAGCAGAAACAAACGTACATTAAATAACAGCCATATCAAGTAGCAGGTACCCAAGGAGTAATAAAAGTAATAAATACAGCAGTCAGAGGATTAGACAGAGCTCAAAACAAGAACCAGAAATGGAGCTCTCCACATGTGTATCATTCAACTAGGTTTCCAAGCACTTTCCCACATTTGTTTCACACATTAATACAGGAATATCAATATGAGAGCACCGAGGGATATAATAAATCTCACTGCTCTCAAATCCTATGAGTTAGGGTGGCAGTTTCATTGTAAGCTTAGAAATTGAGTAACTAAATGTGTTAAAGAAATGTAAGTGGCTTGCACAGGGCTGAACAACTACCAGGTGGAAAGGCAGGTACTTACATCCACTTCTGCTGAAACCCTAGTTCAAGAATCTTTCTAGTCTGCTGTCTACAGTAATACCCAGAATATAAATATTTTAAGGAGAAAGACCAAAAAAAAAGAAAATTTCATAAGCACTGGTAGAAGAATTATATTATAATCTTCTACGCGCATATGAAGCCAAATTTGACTGCTGGGTACACTTAATTCAAAGATAAACACTTTTTGGATACTCTTGTTGAAATGCCTTGAATGACTTCCACATGCTGTCAAATTTACACCTCAACATTTATGACTGCAATAATACTTACCTTCTATTTGGACTTCATTCTCACCTACGAGTAAGGTTTCAAAATATTTATTTGGGGGGGAAGGGAGGAGCCTGAATTTTTAAATTTGTCTCCAGCATTTGTCTCCATTTAGCATGCTAATAAACAAATGAATTAGAAGGTAAAAAGCTTTAAATGATTTTCTTTAGTTCATTTAATTGGTTGTCAGAGCTATCCAATTTAGGGCTGAAATAATTTTCTTAGTTTGCACTCATTTTCCACAGGTTTCTTAGCAACAAATTCAAATAGGGGGAGATAAGTCCATTCACAGATGTATTCTGTTAGCTCTTTCACTAAACCCTAACTTAAATTTGAGCTTTTGATTTAAAAAACAAAAAAGCTAAACCTTTAGTCCTGGCTGGTGTGATTCAGTGGGTTGAGCCCCCCCAGCCTGCGAACCAAAGGATCATTAGTTCCATCCCCAGTCAGGGCACATGCCTGGGTTGCAGGCCAGGTCCCCGGTAAGGCAACCACACATTGATGCTTCCCTCCCTCTTTCTGCCTCACTACCCCTCTGTTGGAAAATAAATAAAATCTTTTTTTTAAAGTTAAACTTTTAGAATACTTTAAGCATTCTTAAAATGAATTTTGTTTTGTTCGGTACACATTTTATTAAGGAAGCTAGTGTAGTTGTTAAAGCTGAGATACTACAGCATGAGAGAAGACCGGGTAAGGGCCAAATTTACAAGATGAAAACCAGAATGACAAAAAGTAAGACACACAAAAATCCTCACAGCAAATAACAGCTTCATTTATTAGGATGAACAGCTATTTCAGCTGTTCCATTGCTTCGTACAGATTGACTGGAAGGTGGTCTTAAGTAAAATCTGCTCTTCTGAAGAACCTAAATTACTAATGGCCGTAACTTTTAACTCCTTCCTGGAACTCAGTTTCCTTTTCTAGAAAACTATGGATTTAAAGTTGATGAAGCCCAATTCCCACCCCTAACTCCACCCCACCCCCCTCCCCCACCCCCGCCCAAAAATATGATTTGGCGTCGGTAGTGGTGTTAGAATCCCGACAACTCTGTGGTGGTGAAAACATTTATGAATAACAATAGATTTATAAGCAATCGAAGAGAGAAACCTAATTTCTTCTGACATTTTTTTATTTGCAAAACGTTAGGGACTTGTATCTTTCCTCGCCAAGTCCTCCAAAAACGGTGGGGATGGGCAGCCAAAGCCCTGAGATGAGCACTGCTATGGGTTTATCAGGCTCTGAACTGTAGTGAGACCTTTCGAGGTTTAGGAACAAATAAGTGGCTTAGAAGCACAGGTTGGACTTGCAGTTTTTCAAAGCAAATGAGGACGCGGTATTACAGTTGCCTCAGCTCGGGCAAGCCGCCCTAAGGTGGTCCAATTTGAGACTCACTTCAGGCCTTACTATGGAACTGAAGGCTCCAAGCCCAACAAAACGACTCTGGAGCTCGGAACAAGGGGACAGACAGGTCAGCTGTCGGCCCACCAGCCTTAACCAAATCCACCCCAACCAGCTCTTCTCCAGCAAAAACCGCTTGCCCCCCACTCTAACCTAAGATCCAGTCCCGCCTTACGACTCTAGGAAGTCATCCCCCAGTTCCCTGAAACCGCTTTCCTCCCGCAAGACTCCAGCCTCCTTCATAACCTCGTCCACAGTCCCCTTAGCTACCCACAGAAGACTCCTGCTGGACTCAAAACCCTCTTTTACCTTTTTCAACTCCAGATCTACGGGCGCCGCCATCTTGGCTCACTCTCTGAGCCTGCGCGCTGGACCAAGGCCGGAAAGAGTGTGGGGGAAGGGCGCGCCTTGGAGGTTTGATATGCCCTCCTTTCTTCTGCGCCTGCGCGTGAGTGGCTAGTCAGACTTCTCTCGAGCTAGTAACTTTTAAAATATATTTTTTTATTTAACCTTTAGTATGTTTTTCCATTACCATTAGTCCACTTATACTTCCCTTCCCCCAGCAATCACCACACTCTTTTCCGTGTCCATGAGTCCTTTTTCCTCAATCCCTCCCGCTCCTCATCTTTCCCCAGTAGCTGTCTTTGGTTCTGCGTCTGTGAGTCTGTCTCCGTGTGTTTTGCTTGTTATCTAAGTTTGTTCACTAGGTTCCACATACGACTGAAATTGTATGCTATTTGTCTTTCTCTGAGTTGCTGATTTCACTTAGCATAATGTTCTGCATACTGTGCAAAGGGTAAAATTTTCTTCTTTTTTATGACCAAGTACTATTCCATTGTATAAATGTCCCGTAGTTGTTCTATCCACTCATCTCTTTTTTTTTTTATTTGGAAGGCAGGACTTTTATTTTTTTATTTAATTATTGTTCAAGTACAGTTTTCTGGCTTTCATTCCCATCTCAGCCGCCCCCACTCCCCACCTCCCTCCCATTTCCACCCCTGTTAGTTTTTGTCCATGTGTCCTTTATACTTGTTCCTGTGAATCCTTCCCCTTTTCCCCTGAAATTCCCTCCCCTCTCCCCTCTGGTCCCTGTCAGCCTGTTCTCTATTTCAGTGTCTTTGGTTTTATTTTGCTTGCTTGTTTGTTTTGTTGTTTAGGTTCCTGTTAAAGGTGAGATCATATGGTATTTGTCTTTCCCCACCTGGCTTATTTCACTCAGCATAATGCTTTCCAGTTCCATCCATGATGTTGCAAAGGGTAGGAGCTCCTTTCTTTCTGCTGCATAGAATTCCACTGTGTAACTGTACCATAGTTTTTTGATCCATTCATTTACTGATGGGCACCTAGGTTGCTTCCAACTCTCAGCTATTGTAAATTGTGCTTCTATGAACATTGGGGTGCATAGGTTCTTTTGGATTGGTGTTTCAGGGTTCTTAGGCTATAATCCTAGCAGTAGAATTGCTGGCTCAAAAGGCAGATCCATGTTTAGTTTCCTTAGAAAATTCCACACTGTTTTCCATAGTGGTTGTACCAGTCTGCAATCCCACCAACAGTGAGCCAGGGTCCCCTTTTCCCCACAACCTCTCCAACACTTGCTGTTTGTTGCTTTGTTTATGATGGCCATTCTGACTGGTGTAAAGTTGTATCTCATCGTGGTTTTAATTTGCACCTCTGATAGCTAGCAATATTGAGCATCTTTTCATGTGTCTCTGGATCCTCTGTATGTCCTCCTTGGAGAAATGTCTGTTCAAGTCCTTTGGCCACTTTTTAATGGGGTTGCTTGTCTTCTTAGAGTAGAGTCGTGTAAGTTCTTTCTGTATTTTGGAGATTAAACCCTTGTCTGAGGTATCATTAGCAAATATGTTTTCCCATACAGTTGGTTCTCTTTTTATTTTAATACTGTTTTCTTTAGCCATGCAGAACCTTTTAATTTTGATGAGATCCCATTTGTTTATTCTTTCCTTTATGTCCCTTGCTCTAGGGGACGTATCAGTAAAAATATTGCTGCATGAAATGTCTGAGATTTTTCTGCCAATGTTCTCCTCTAGGACTTTAATGGTGTCACAGCTTATATTTAAGTCTTTTATCCACCTTGAATTTATTTTGGTGTATGGTGTAAGTTGGTGCTCAAGTTTCATTTTTTTGCACGTAGCTGTCCAATTCTCCCAACACCATTTGTTGAAGAGGCTATTTTTACTCCATTTTATGTTACTGACCCCTTTGTTGAATATTAATTGCCCATAGAGACTTGGGTTTATTTCTGGGCTCTCTGTTCTGTTCCACTGGTCCATGTGTGTGTTTTTATGCCAGTACCAGGCTGTTTTGATTACAGTGGCCTTGTAATACAGTTTCGTATCAGGTATTGTGATTCTCTCCTACTTTGTTCTCCTTTCTCAAAATGGCAGCTGCTATTCGGAGTCATTTATGGTTCCATATAAATTTTTGAAGTGTTTGTTCTATGTCTGTGAAATATGTCATTGGTACTTTAATAGGTACTGCATTGAATCTGTAAATTGCTTTGGGTAATATGGACATTTTGATGATGTTAACTCTTCCAATTCATGAGCACGGTATATGTTTCCATTTGTTTGTGTCTTCCTTCATTTCTTTCTTCAGTGTTGTGCAGTTTTCTGTATACAAGTCTTTTATCTCTTTGGTTAGGTTTATTCCCAGATATTTTATTTTTCTTTTTGCTATATCAAATGGGAATTTTTCTTTTTAAAAAAATAGATGTATTTTATTGATTATACCATTACAGTTGTTCTATTCCCCCCCTTCATTCCCTTCCACCCGGCACACCCCCTCCCCCACCATCCCCCTCTTAGTTTATGACCACGTGTCTCAAGTTCTTTAGATTCTATATCCCCTACTATTCTTGCCCACCCCCTATCTATTTTCTACCTACTGTCTATGCTATTTTCTGTACCTTCTCCTCCCTTCTCCTCCTCCCACTCCCCTGTTGCTAACCCTCCATGTGATCTTCATTTCTATGGTTCCACCCCTGATCTAGCTGTCCTCTTGGCTTGCTTTTGTTTTAGGTGTGGTTGTTAATAACTATGAGTTTGCTGTCCTTTCACTGTTCCTATTTTTCATCTTCTTTTTCTTATATAAGTCCCTTTAGCATTTCATATAATAAGGGCTTGGTGATGATGAACTCCTTGAACTTGACCTTATCTGAGAAGCACTTTACATGCCTTATCATTCTAAATGAAAGCTTTGCTGGATAGAGCAATCTTGGATGAAGGTCTTGGGATTTCATGACTTGGAATACTTCTTTCCAGCCCCTTCCTGCCTGGAAGGTCTCTTTTGAGAAATCCTCTGACAGTCTGATGGGAACTCTTTTGTAGGTGACTGTCTCCTTATCTCTTGCTGTTTCTAGGATTCTCTCCTGCATTTTAATCTTGGCTAATGTAATGATGATGTGCCTTGGGGTGTTCCTTCTTGGGTCCAACTTCTTTGGAACTCTCTGAGCTTCCTGAATTTCCTGGAAGTCTATTTCCTTTGCCAGACTGGGGAAGTTCTCCTTTATTATTTGTTCAAATAAGTTTTCCACTCATGGCTGTTCCTCTTCCCCTTCTGGTACCCCTACAATTCGGATGTTGGAGCATTTAAAGATGTCCTGGAGGTTCCTAAGCCTCTCCTCATTTTTTTGAATTCTCGTTTCTTCATTCTTTTCTGGTTGGATGTTTCGTTCTTCCTTCTGGTCCATTGATTTGAGTCCCAATTTCCTTTCCATCACTATTGGTTTCCTGTGCATTTTCCTTCATTTCAATTAGTTTAGCCTTCATATGTTCCTCTAATTTGTGACTATAATCCACCAGTTCTGTGAGCATCCTGATCACCAGTGTTTTGAACTGTGCATCTGAGAGGCTGGCTATTTCTTGGTTGCTTAGAGTTATTGGCTCTGGGGCTTTGAGTTCTTCTTGAGCCATCTTTTGGACTGTTCATGCCTATTACATATCAGGAGCGGAGCCCTAGGTGTTCACCAGAGCAGGGCAACTCAATCACTGGGTTGTGATGCTCTATTTGGGGCGGGGCCAAAGAGGAGCAATGGTGATCCCGTCTGCCGCCTCCTGACGTTGCCGCCACAGCTGCCACCGTCAGTGGGGCCCGTAGGTTCATCGCACTGTGGACAAATGTGCAACCTTGGTCAGCCCTCCACCACTGGGTTCGCCCACTGGGGCCTGCGTGGTCCATCTCACTGTGCGTGAATGTGCGACCGTGGTCAGTCTGCCCCGCACCTCGACTGGGTCCATGCTGCCTGCATGCCTGGGTCAGGGGATCTTTCCTGCCCGACCCTGCTCCGCTGCTGGCTCCGCCCCTCTTACCATCCCGGTTGAAAGGTTCGTTGTTGTCGGACTTCCGTATAGTTCAGTTTTCTGTTCTTTGGCTGTGTCTTTGTTTACTAAACCTTTGTTGTTTTCAAACTTGGTTGTGGGAGAAGGCACAGTGTTTCCACCTACGCCTCCATCTTGGCGGAAGTCCTCCAAATGGGAATTTTTCTTGATTTCTGCTTCTGCTGTTTCATTGTTAATATACAAAAATGCCTTTGATTTCTAGATACTGACTTTGTATGCTACTGTTTTGCCAAATTCATTTATTAGGTCGAGCAGTTTTGGGGTAGAATCTATAGGATTTTCCATGTACACTATCATGTCATCTGCAAACAATGAGAGTTTTGTTTCCTTCTTTCCAATTTGAATGCCTTTTATTTCCTTTTCTTGTCTGATCACTGTGGCTAAAATGCCCAATACTATATTGAATAGAAGTGGTGAAAGTGGACAACCTTGTCTTGTTCCTGATCTTAGTTGATGAACTCATCTCTTGATGAACTCCTGGACTGCTTCTAAATGTTGGTGATTGTGAATAGTGCTGCAATGAACATAGGAATGCTTATGTTCTTTTGAATTAGTGTTTCAGGTTTCTTCTGATATATTTCCAGAAGTGGGACCACTAGGTCAAAAGGCAGATCCATTTTAAATTTTTTTAAGTATCTCCATACTGCTTTCCACAGTGGCTATACCAGGTTGCATTCCCACTAACAGTACAGAAAAGTTCCCCTTTCTCCACATCCTCACCAGCACTTGTTGTTTGTTGGTTTATTGATGATAGCCATTCTGACAGGTGTGAAATGGTATCTCATTGTGGTTTTAATGTGCATTTCTCTGTTGAATAGTGACGTTGAGCATCTTTTCATATGTCTGTTGGCCATCTGAATGTCTTCTTTGGGGAAGTGTCTATTCAGGTCCTTTGCCCATTTCTTAATTGGGTTGTTCACTCTTTGGGGTATTGAGTGTTGTAAGCCAAATTTAAACCACAATGAGATACCACTTTATTTATTGAGATAAATAAATAAAGTGGTATATAATAAAAAAAACACAATGAGATACCAATTTATTTCATAAATTTTGGATATTAACCCTTTATCAGATGTATCAGTGAATATGACCCCCCATTCTGTAGGTTATCTTTTTATTTTGCTGATGATTTCCTTTGCTGTTCCTGGGGTAGTAACTCTTGAAATATTCTGGATTCCCATCTATCAGGCCTTTTCAGCTTCTCCACATCCTTTCAGACACAACACAACATGCAGATTTCTTGTATGTTTTTAAGCACTTTGTCAAATAGCTTAGCTGTACTGCTAAATTGAGATGGAAGTAGAGAAGGTCAAAACCTCTTCCATCACTCGCCTAGTCCCTGTGCTGTCAGAGATGAGGGAAAAAAATCAGCCTGAGCCTCAGGCATTCCAGTATAGAGAAGACCAGAATGCTATGGAAGTACTCTTCCAAAAAACTTATTTCTACTAAATTCTCCTCAAAGACCATTTTGACACAGTGGTTCTCAAGACAGTCCAAACAAAATTTTTTTAAATACTATTAATAATAAGACTCTCTGGTCTTCACCTCAAACTTATGAGAATCTTTGAGATTGGGGCTCAGAAATTTGCACTTTTGCAAACAACCCTTACAACCTGAGGTAAGTAGTCTCCAGATCACATTTTGAGAATATGCTATAAAAGACCTAGCAATTGAACCAGATGAATGGATATAAATTGAACTTTTAGAAATGGAAAAAAATGGATGTTTACCTACTTGAAAAACTTAGAGGGGAAAGAGCAGGAATTTGGAACCAACCAGATCGGAATTGAAGGTTTGGCCTACCTTGAGCCTAAGTCTGTCTGGTTCCATTTACTAGCTGTATGTGGCAACACAGTTTGTCTCCTCTTTTGAGAATAACGATATTGACCAAACAGAGTTACTGTGAGGAACAAATAAGATCAGGATGAAAAGCTCCAACCATAGCACCATGCACAAAGCAGGTTCCCAATCAGTAGTTGTAGTTGAGTTGATGTAGTTAATATTATCATGTTTGTTTTCAAGGTCCAGCAAACAGGTCACCTCTCCATTATATCTTATTTTTTACAACACTCATTGCACAGATCAAAAATAATCTCTCCTCTAAACTCTCCTCAAGAATACATCTGTTTGTCTTTCAAGGCACAGGACACTTTCTACTTAAAAAAACTTTTTTTTCTTATTAGACTGTAAGGTTCTTGAAATCAGGAACTATAGAATAATGGTACTCTCAGCACTTCTACCCAGAACACCCATCACAGCAAAATGAACACAAATTAAACACTCAATGAGAATGAATTCTTTAGAAGGAAATCTGTCATCACTCTAATTTCAGAAAGAAAAAAAAGGCCCATTTCTACTCTTGGATCTTCTGAGAACTTCATTATAGATGACCAGTAAATAATGACTGAACATTAAAATTCAAAGAAAGTCTCAGATACTTTTATGTGCATTTCCTCATGAGATTTTGAAATATTCTTCATAGAGATTTGTATAATATAAAAATCAAGAGCATAGACTAAGGTGTCAGACAACCTGGGTTCAAGTATTAACTGCACAACCTAACAGCAATGTGACTTTAGGCAAGAGTCCTCTCTCACTTTCTTTTGTTCCTTCTTGATAAAATAAATCTTCAGTAGATTCCTTCAGGAAGAGTCTTTGAGGGGTGAACTCTCTTAGTCTTTGTGTTATGGGTTGAACTGAGTCCCCATGCCCCCCAAAAAGGTACACTGAAGTCCTACACCAGTCTGCATATCCCACAAACAGTGAACTAGGGTCCCCTTTTCCCCACAATTTCTCCAACACTTGTTGTTTGTTGCTTTGTTTGTGATGGCCATTCTGACCGGTGTAAAGTGGTATGTCATTGTGGTTTTAATTTGCCTCCAAATGACATGAATTTGGAAATTAAGTATTTACAGAAGCCATCTTTTTTCTTGAACATTTTATTTCTCTATTTCTAAACAGAGGCGAAGGGAGGGAGAAAGAGGGAGAGAAGTATCAATGTGTGGTTGCCTCTCCCCCTCCCCCTACTGGGCACCTGGCCTACAACCCAGACTGGGAATTAAACCAGAGACCCTTTTTGCACAGGCTGGCGTGAGCCAGGTCCAGAGGTAATCATTTTCAAATTAGGTCTTTGGAGTGGGGCTTAATCCAGTATGGCTTAGTCCTTCAGGCTGCTATAACAAAATACCACAGACTGGGTGGCTTATAAATCACAAACATTTATTTCTCATAGTTCTGGAAGTCAGAGATCAGGGTACCAGGATACTTAGGTGAGGGCCCTCTTCTGGGTTGCCAACCGCTGACCTCTCACTGCATTTTCACTTGGTGGAAAAAGTGCGGGATCTCTGTGGGGTCTCTTTTATAAGATCCAGCAACCCCACTTCTTGGTGTATAAACAAAAGAATTGAAAGCAGGATGCGAACAGATGTTTGTACATCCATGTTCATCGCAGCATATTCATAGCACTCAAGATATGGAGACAATCCACCTGCTCTTTCCTCTTTCATAATGATATGTAATGATACAATCTTGCCTAGTAGTGAACATAATTAGAACATAATGAACATAATTTTTAAATTTCTTTACAATGTCTTATCACCTAAGGGTTTGGGGGTGTGAATTCTTCCTCCATTGGGAGCATCTGCTAGTCTTTCTTATGACAGCTGATTTTCTCACATGACTCAAGTTTTTTCTAAGAACCTATCTTCAGCGCCTAGCATGTCCTGGACTGGGGAAACATCGCTAAGGGTAGCTTCACATTCACTTCACCCAAAGCCCTGTGAGATTCATGGTTCCAGACCAGTTCCTATGTTAATTCTTGATACCACGTGAGTGAAGCAAATCTGGGGAAAGATAAAACTGTCTCTGAACATAAAGTTGGAAGAATGTGATATACATTTATGAACTGAAAGTCACCGTACTCCTTTCCCATATCTCCTTTTCATTTGGGTCTTCAAAGTAAAGGTATTCCCTTTCTCTCTCTCGAGCTTCTAAAGCAGCAAGAAGAGACCATCTGTGAAAGGCCTGACGACGCTGCAGCACTTGGGCACTTGCCTAGAGAGTCACCAGTGGGCTTGTTTCTGTTCTGTTCACAGGAAAAAACACAAAACAGACTGCACACTGAAGGCTTCACTAGTACAAAAATATAATACCTCTGAGGTTTAATCAGTTGTGGAAATTAGGTGATATCCCATTATCCCCCAGCTCTGCTTTACCCATGCTCGATACACTTATCTATTCTTTCAACAAATATTTTTTGGACATCTGTTAGGCTTTGACCTAGGCCCTTGGGATAACAGTAGCAAGAGACAAACTCCCTGAGCTCATGGAGCACATATTCCATTGGGAAAAGACAAACAATAAACATGCAAATAAATAATTTTAGATATTAATAGAGTTATTAAGGAAGAAAATAACAGTGTAGTTAGAGGTTGACTGGGGGAGGCCGCTTAGGTGTGGGAAGCTCTCTGGAAGGAGATGAGGTGAAAATGAGCCAGCCATGCACAGAGCTGGGGGAAGAGCATCCCAGACAGAAGGAATAGCAAGAGCAAAGGAGCCCTGGGTGGCATAGCTCAGTGGATTGAGCGCGGGCCTGCAAACTAGAGGATCGCGGTTCCATTCCCAGTCAGGGCACATGCCTGGGTTGCAGGCCAGGAACTGGGAACCAGCAGGGGACTCATGAGAGGCAACCATACATTGATATCGCACTCCCTTTCTCCTTCCCTTCCCCTCTAAAGATAAATAAATAAAATTTTAAAAAATTTAAAAAAAAGAGCAAAGGGTTTAAGATGGGAGCATGCTTGACATATTTGAAGAGCAAAAAAAAGAGACTGGATGGGGAGAATGGTAGACCAGGAAAAGCCTTGTGAGCTAGTCTGGGGTTAGAATGTTGTTTTTGAGTGTGATCTAAAGCCACTGAATAACTTCAAGAAGGGGATTGAAGTTATCTGGAAATTGGTGATCCCAGTTTTAAAAGATCAATGTGGGTTCTAGGTGGAAAATGGATGAGAGGTAGCAAGAGGGGAAACAAACAGACCAGTTAAAAGACTATTGCACTGGGGCGGGGGGGAGTCTGGGATGGGAGTAAAAGACAGAAAACTGTACTTGAACAACAATTAAATAAAAACATAAAAATAAAGGAGGAAAGTGCTGGTAGAATGATTAGGCACACAGTTGACACTTACTGTACAATGATATGCACAAGTTATCTTTAACAATTACAGTCCTAAGATGTGCTCCTTATACTTTTCCCTTGTAATACAGGAGTCATGCTCCTATAAGCAAACTTTACTAAATAACAAAAGAATTGTACAAGGAGTGACAAAACTTTTAAAACAAGTCCTTAAATGAAAGGATGCAGCAACAACAGAAAGTAGGTTGTTAAGAAGGCAGTTTAAACTAGCTCTCAAAACATTAAAATTCATTTATTTTAAAAGTATGCATATACACATCCATGAAATGAAAATATTGCACAAAACTAAAATTTTTAGGTTGTAAAGTTTATGTTGATCTTAATTTTTTTAAATTGGTACACTTTCTGGTAGCGCTTGACTTGTTTGATTTTTTCCCAAACACTGGCAGCACAAACTTAAAATGAGCAAAGTGAAATAGTCAAGAAACTTTCTAATGTGTTTTCTTTTTAAAAAATTGGGGCTAACCAAGCGCATCCAGTGTGCAGTAGCACAATTATTTCCAGCAACTATTCATTCAAAGCCCCCTAATTCTAGGAAATGCCCATCTAAATGCTGTATTTAAATCACACAATCAAAGTTTTTAGGTGAATGAACTATTAAAAGTTAGTAGTGATGGTTTCCAAATAGTTTGTTACCTGAAAAATCATAAAACCCAAAGAATGATTAATTTTGAAGGCTTTTGCCTAAAGGCACCACTGACTTACAAAACACATTCAAAAATCAAATATTAGAAGACATAAAGCCTCTTCATATATATTCATATATGTAATAATGAATGCATTAGATCGTAATAACTTAGAAAAAAGACTGTTGCTGTGATATGAGAGAGACGGTGGTGGTCTAGGCAAAGATGATAGCAATGAAGAAAGGGAGAGGTAGACGCGCTCAGGTAGAGCTTCCTGAACTTGGTGAAGGAGCTGACTGGAAGCAGGGGGCTGGCAGTGTAAGAAGAGAGAGCAAAGATTATTCCTAATCTCCAAAGAATTATGCTGAGTGAAAGAAGCCAGAATAAAAGAGTAACATGCTATATGATTCTATGTATATAAACTTCTAGAAAATGCAAATAGTTTAAAGCGACACATAGTTTGGGGGATAAGAGAGACTAGGAAGAAGTCAGAAGGAAGGAGTTACAAAGGAGTATTAAAGAGAATTTATGGTGACAGATATGTTTATGATCTTTTATTTTAAAAGATTTTATTTATTTTTAGAGAGAGGGGAAGGGAGGGAGAAAGAGGGAGATAAACATCAGTGTGTGGTTGCCCCTTGCATGCCCCACACTGGGGACCTGGCCCACAACCCAGGCACGTGCCCTGACTGGGAATCAAAGCAGTGACCCTTTGGTTTGCAGGTCGGTACTCAATCCACTGAGCCCCACCAGCCAGGGCAATGATCTTAATTGTGGCAATGGATTCTTGGGTGGGAACTTAACAAATCTTATACTTTAATGTAGCCAGTTTATTGTATGTCATTTATATATAAATAAAGGGTTTTTCGTCATTTTATTTATTTTTTAGAGAGGGAAAGAGAAGGAGAGAGAGGGAGGGAAATATCTATGGATTACCTCTCACACGCCCCCAACGGGGGACCTGGCCCACAACCCAGCCATGTGCCCTAAGTGTGAATTGAACTAGCAACCTTTTGGTTCACAGGCCAGAACTCAATCCACTGAACCACACCAGCCAGGGCTCAATAAAGTCCGGGGTTCAATAAAGTTGTTTTTAAAGGAAAACAAAGATGCCTAGGTGTTTGACCTGGTCAAAAAGTTGAATGGTATTGTCTTTCACTGAGAAGAGAAAGTTAGATTTTTTGATACAGCATGATCAAAGCCACTCAGTAGAAATAGTAACAATAATCCATTCCCCTGTGAATAGACTCATGTAGTTCAGAGTATAGGTTCAGCTGCTGTAACAGAGATCCAAAATAGCAATGAGTGAAACAACAGAGAAGCTTTTTCTCTTTCACAGTCACCCAGGCATAAGCGGGGTAGGATAAGTATATGAGTTCCACGATACCTTAGTTCCCAGCCTGCTTCTATCTCATCCATGTGATTCAAGATGACTCATCACCACCATGTCCACCGCCTAGCTAGAGAGAAGGGGAAAAGTAAGGGCAGGCTGACTCCTTCTCTTTGAAGGCAGGTCTTAGAAGTGGTAGATGTGGTTCTGTTCATATCACATTGGCCCAAAAAGAATCCTGGCTGCAAGAGAGGCAGAGAAATGTAGTTATCATGGGCAACTATGTGTCTAGTAAAATAACAGGAATTCAATTATTATGAAAGGGAATTAAAAAGAAACAGTTATTGGGGAAGTGAGCAGTTTCTGACATCAGAGCTTTTCAGCTTACAAAGCCATTTCTGTTCGTCATTTGATTTTCACAACTTTGTAGCATAGACTCTGAAAGCTTCTTATAAAATTTGAGAGGAAGTTTAGCAGAATGGATAAGAGGATAAGCTTTGGAATGTGACATCATAGTCAAATCCTGTTTCTCTCTAGGGTATCAGACTCCAAGGAAAATTACTTAACCTCTCAGAGTTTCTGTCTCTTCAGCTGTGAAATAGGCATAATCATAGTACTCATCTTATGAGGATTAAATGTGATAATGCACCCAGAGTGCCTGATACAGTTGCACCTAATCAACATTAGCTATTATTATGCGTCAAGTAGGGCAAACCTACAGATAAACAAACAAGCAGTTCACAGTACAGTGGAGGACATAAACGAACAGAGAGTTATCAAAGAATATGAAAATTCTGCTGCAGAGAAAGTGACCACAGGAGCTGGAAGAACACAGAGGAGGGGCTCCCAGACCAGGAGTCCTGTAGGAAAAACGAGAGTTTACAGCAAGGAAGGGAGAAAGAACATTCCTAGAAGAGAGACAAAAACGCCAAAGTGAGAACCTGGTGTCTGTGGGGAAATACAAATTGTTTGGAATGCCCAAAGCACAGAAGCATGTTGATCACTAAGAGAAAGGGACAGAGATAGAGGAGGGCGGATGGAGGAGGGCCTTCCAAGCCAAGCTCAAGAGCCTGGATTCTTCCCACGTTCACCGAGTGCAGTGCATGTTGTAAGCAGGGGAGTGACTGGTCACATGCAACTCCAGGTGGCAACCCACGGCTGATTTATGTAGAGTGATTCCCCAAGGGTGGATGGGAAATTGGAGTTAGAGCGGCCATCCAGACACTGGGGGCTAGAGCCAAAGCCGTGGAAGAAGAGAGCCCAGAGCTGGTCTGCTCTTCGGCATCCCCGTCCTGCCTGGAGCAAAGGTCTCTCCAAACGCTGCCTCTTCTGAGCTGTTTTTGCATCACTTAAATTGCTAGAGAAACATCTTCTTTGGTAATATTTCTATATAAGGTTGAGCAACCTTCAAAGTTCACCCAAAACAATAACAGGTTTTGCCCTGAAAGTCCTGTGTTCTGGGAAACCCCTCAGTCCTGGGCAGGCTGGGAGACATGGTCACCCTGAGTTGGTCTGGAAGCAGACCGTGGCAGCAGACTGCCACAGAGGACCAATGCATTCAGATCCTGGCCCCTGCATGTATCAGGTATAAAACCTAAAGCAAGAGACTTTACCTCTCTGTAGCTCAGTTTTCCCACATGAAATGAGGGGATGATGCCAAGTAGTTACTGCCTCACCGGGTCACTGTGAAGATTGAACAAATTACCATCTACCGAGTATTCCTATTGGTGCCTGGAATGCTGTATCTGCTACACTCATTTTGAAATAATAGCTATTACAAACCTACTGCCTTCTGGTTTATCTCATTTCTGTCCCACACATCCCCTTGCTCTGTCATCTTTTCTTAGATGTCTCCAGACCCTTCACTTCAAGCTCTCGGTCATCCCACCCAAGGCAAGGAAAAGGTCCATGACACAGGAAACTCTCTGGCCTGTGGGTAGCTTCTGAGAGTATTAAATTGAATTAAATAGACGAAGGCTTTTGAGACGCTCCCAAATGGGCAGCCTCCTGATAATGGGGGCGTCTTCACCCATTTCCTTTGAGAATAAATTCTGTGCAGTTGTCTGCCCTTGGAGAAGAATAGGATGGGGTAAGGCATTTGTATGAGATAGTTCTTTGAGGATCTCAGGGATAGGGACTGAAACAATCCAAGTGACACATTTGCTAAGAAACTCCAAGGTAACTCTTCTAGCTGACAATGTAAGGTTTAGGATTGGGGCGTTCCTAGGAAGGAAAGTGGGGCTTAGCAGTGCCTACCAAATGAACTAGTCATTGGAAACTGTGCAAGGAGAGGAAGTGAGTCGTAGGCAGGAATTGGTGGTGGCCTTTCCCAGGCATCTTGCCACATCTGATTCAGTCTATTTATGAAAAGTCCGAAGAAAGTGAACATAAACCAATCTGATGATTTAAGCCTTTGTAAGAGATGAAGCTGGGTAACAGAACATAACAAAGGTTGGGTTATTTATGACGTTGCTCACCAGAGAAAGTAAGAGTTGGTGGCGGGGGGCGGGGGTTGCTATAGGTGAAAGCCAAGAACAGGAAACTCTGCCCAAGGAAAGGAATAAAACTGGGGAAATCAAAAGCCTAGCAGAGAATCCACCAGCTCACCCCAAGCGGAAAAAGTTCAAAGTCCTTTACAACAGGAAGAGCAATACAATGGGGTTGAGTTGAAATCTGGACAAAACTCACCATGCATTTTAAAAATAGGCAGCAAAGGAATGTTTTTTCACTCTCAGAGACATACCTAGAACATGGCAATTAAAGTTTTTCCCAGAGGACCAATGCTTAGCAACCCCAAAAGTTTATAATTAAGTTTTTTTAAGTTTTTAAATTTATTTTAAATTGTAAGCAGCTAAAATTTTAAATATTATCCCGTTATAAATTAGAAGAACATGTGTGATTGTAGCACCTAGTAGGCAGGAAATTTAGTTAAAATAGGAAGCCCTACAGAGGCTACCCTGTCACTCTCATAGTCAACCACAAGCAACTCCAGGCTTGTTTGGCCAGTTCAGCCTCCACAGCAGAAAGAGGCAATGGCCCTTTCCTTCATGTTCCGGAAAGAGTGCAAGAATTGGATTTCCCTGGCTTGGCTTGGGTCATGTGCCTATCGTTGAAACAGTCACAATAGCCAGAGACATGGGATGCTGGGATTGGCCAGGTGCAGGACAAGTGCAGCGTCCTGTATAAAAATTTGAGGAAAGAATCCCAGACTCAAGAGATGGAAGGGATCTTTGAGTTCTAGTCTACCCTCTCACTTCATAGTTGAGAAAAATGAGGCTCACAAGGAAAGGCGTTTAGCCAAGGATTAGATGGTATCCAAGACTAGATAGAGCCCAGGAGTTTGGATTCTTCTCCAGGGTTCCTTCCATTTCACCCCGTGGCCTCCCTTGGTGGATTCTAGTAAGACAACTACTGAGTCTCACACATAAAAATTTGGAGTCCCCATGGCTGGTGTGGCTCAGTGGATTGAGTGTCGGCCTGCGAACCAAAGGGTCACTGGCTCGATTCCCAGTCAGCACATGCCTGGGTTGCAGGCCAGGTCCCCAGTAGGGGGTGCATGTGAGAGGCAACCACACATTGATGTTTCTCTCCCTCTCTTTCTCCTTCCCTTCCCCTTTCTCTAAAAATAAATAAATAAAATCTTTAATCGGAATCAGGAGGCTCCATTTGCCTTGGGAACATGGGGTTCCTCTTTGCAGTCACTTACCTTCTGAAATAAAGTATGTGGCGAAACAGCTGCAGTAGTTAACAGCTACAGGAAATGTCAACAGTGAGTAAGATCACCTCCCAGTAGATTCATGGCTTAAAAACACAAAGACTGCTCAATCCAACATGGTAAATAAGTTCACTCTAGCCTCATTATATGCTCATTGCAATACATCAGCACGATAAACAACACACCCCGCAAGGCTCTGACTGGAAACACAAAGCCCATATAAGGACCCAAAATGGCAGATGGAGCTCCTCTGAGAAATCTCCACCCCTTTTCCTGCCTGGACCCTGATGAAACCTCCTCCTTAATGAAGGAAACAAATTCTGCTACTACACTGCTCTGCCTGAGTGGTAGCCCACTCTCTGTCTCACGGCTCCACTAATGAACTCACTTTCACTCTCTGCTGGCTCATGTTTGAATTCTTTCCTGCACCAAGTTAAAGACCCACAGTGGGTTGTGGACCCTTGAGTCCCAGACTCCCAGAATGCCTACATTACTTCAATGGCACTTAACATTTAGATCTTGAAAAGGGTCTCAATCCCAGAGCACTGAGAGGAGAGGAGATAGAAAAAGCTTTAGGGTTTGGGTCCCCGGAGCAGACACACTATGCACTGAGAATTTTGAGTTTTCCATAAATACACTGGATGTCTACGGTACCCTTGGCAGTGTATGCTAAACGTTGTACCCATGAGGCTTTTTTTTTCTTTTCTGTATCAGGAGCATAATCTCCTCGGCATCTCAAAGGACCTATAACACTCAAAACGTGAAGGCCCACCACTCTAAAGGGACCTTTCAAATGTGGGCTGTCGTCAGAATTACAGGAAAGCTTTAAAAGCACTGACAGCGGGGGCCCTCCTTCTGGAGGTGGTTCAGTGGATCTGTGCTGGGGCCTGAAGAATCTGCATCCTTTAGACGCTCATCAGCCTTAGAAGCAACAGCTTTAGAACATATTAATGAAAATGCTTTTCTGTAAGGGAGAAGAAAAAGTTGTCTCAGGACTTGGCACTTTAAAGCCATTCTGAGTCAGGGCACATGCCTGGGTTGCCAACCGGTTCCTTGCAGGGTAACTACCAGCAGGGGATGCACAAAAGGCAACCATACATTGATGTTTCTCTCCCTCTCTCCTGCCCCTCTAAAAATAAATAAATAAATAAAATCTTTTAAAAAAAGATTTAAATAAAGCCATTCTGTTGTAAATGCTCCAGGTACTTATGACAAAGAGAAAGTTAGGATTCCTGGAAGGAGAGGGAGCTGAAACCCCAGAAGTCATCAAGAAAACAGCGAAATTCAGAAGAAGGTCAAGTTCTGTTAAGTCGCATCGTGACCACAGCTTGCACCTCCGCACGTCCGCCTTCAGCCCATACTCTGTTTCCCTGACTCTGCCCTTTAGTGACCGTGAGATTCCATGAATCGCCAATCCTTAGAGAAATAGAACATTAGTGCAAATCCATCATCACATCTTGGCTTTTTTATATTATAGCTTCTGAACAAAAAACCTACTCATACATTGACTTTGTTCGTTTATTCATGAAACAAATATTTAAGTGTCTCCCAGTTGCTAAGTAATGTTCTCGCAGTCCTCATGCCCCTTACAGTCTGGCATAGGTGCTGGATTCTTTTCACAGACTTACTGAAAACTGGGGTTACAAAGAAATCTTTTCCTTTATTTTAGTGGCTCCATCACACTTGTTTCTCTTCTATTCCTAGAACACACCAAGCCTTTTCTTTCCTCCAGGCTTCATACACACTGGCTCTCTTGCAACATTCTTACCTGCACTCTGCCCAATCACCTGTAACTAAACCTGTGGGGGTCAGCTTCAGAGGCCTTTTCTTTTCATTTCTTTTATTTTCTTTCCTTTTCTTTTTCCTCTCTTCCTCCCTCCCTCCCTCCTTCCCTTCCTTCCTTCTTTCCCTTCTTTCTGAAAGATTTTATTTATTTACTTTTAGAGAGAGGGGAAGGGAGAGAGAAAGAGAGGGAGAGAAACATTGATCAGTTGCCACTTCTACACATTCCTACTGGGGATGAAACCAGCAACCCAGGCCCGTGCCCTGACTGGGTGTCCAACCAGTGACCTCGAACTTCGCAGGACGATGAGTGCAATGAGCCAACTGAGCCACACCAGTCAGGGGCAGGGCTCAGTGGTCTGTCTTTTCTTGAAAAGGTCTTTAACTGACTCCTCAATTTAAAGTAGTTCCCCTGATATCCTTTCCCAGAACACCTTGCACTTTTTCTTCATGGCATTTATCAGTTTTTAATAGTATATTTATTTGTCTGATCATTTTTCAACTTCACTTTGAAAAAAGTCATTCATACAGTAACCACATACTAAATGAAAACAGTATATACCATACACCAGAAAAAGCAAATGGGCCCCTGCGCCTCCCCTCCTGGTTCTCAGTTCTTCTTCTTACAGGCAAATGCTATTATGACTTATAATCTATAGGTGTTCTATATAGTTTTCTTTATTCATTTTTTAGAGAGAGTGGAGGGAGGGAGAAAGAGAGGGAGAGAAACATCAACTGGTTGCCTCTTGCATGCTCCCACCTGGGAACCTGGCCCCTCAACCCAGGCATGTGCCCTGACCAGGAATCAAACGGACAATCCTTTGGTTCACAGGCTGGCACTCAGTCCGTTGGACCACACCAGCCAGGGCCATGTCATTATTTTTTAAGTGGTTATCTCATCCACTAGACTGAGGGTGGGTACTGCATCTATTTGTTCATTGCATTGTTCCTGGTACTTGTTACATAATCAGCACTTTTTAAGGGTTGGTGGGATGAGTGAACAGATGTTAAAAGAACAGAAAGATTGAGTCAATATCTAAATTCTGTCTCTCGTACATCTTCCTTGCCCCTGCTCAGCGCTGAGCACACAATAAACTGTTCTGGTGCTCCTGTGCTCTCCTAACTCCTGGCTTATACCTCTGTGAGAGCAATCTCTCACACGGTACAGAAATTGTAGTTCACCTGTCTGTCTGTCTGTCTCTCCCAGGAGACTGTGAGCTCCTTGCTGGCAAAGACCATGTTTTGCTCTTCCAGAAAGCTTTGCTAAGCATCCCGGAAGTCGGTGAACACTTTCTGACTGGCTGCTTATCTAATCTGACTCATCAGAATGTTGGCTCCTTTGCAATTCTGTTCTCAAACTCTGCCAGTCTGCAGCCTTTGGGACAGTTCAGAGTTGTTATTTTTCCATTTAGGATTAATGTTTTCTTCAAAATCTCTAATTTAGAGAGATGCACTTCACTTAGATCATCATTTCTTCTAGGACTCAGGTTCCTTATCTATAACATGAGGATAGTTATGCCAAAACTCCAGGGTTGATAATTGAACAAGGTCTTTCTTAAAACCAACGAGCACATCCAGGCAGTCATTCATTTCCCCCACCCCCTGCAGCAAAAAGAGGAGCCTCTGTGCCTGTTTTGCTAAAAAGAAGAGGTCTCCGCTTGGAAAGTAGGATCAGGCAGAAACCTTAATTCCAACCCCAGTTCAAACATTATTGAGACAATGATGTGAAAATCACTAAAAAAGGGGGAAATTGCCCTCTTTATACAACACAATGACTTGAAGTATAATGCTTGTACATCAAAGAAGCTGCTGAGTGTTGCATGCTCAAAACAAACAGGATCCTAGAAAGTCCCTCAAGGTCACATGCAGTCTGGTCCCTGCCCGCCTCTTCTGTCTCATCTTGCAACACTCCTCCCTACCTTCTAGGCTCCAGACACTGTGAACTCCCTTTGTTCCTCCTGCACCCTTTTGATGCATGTGCTCTTTCATCCGTCTGTCACTCTCTCATCCTATAGTTCTAAAGCAAGAATGTCTTCCCAGGAACACCTCTCTTGCCCTCCCGAACCAGATTTCATCACTGTGCTATAGGCCACCCCAGAACGTCCTTTCTTCCCCTTTCATAGAACTCATTACAGATGTGAGTTCCCAAAGGGCTTCCTTCAACTGACTATTTACTTGGCAATTATTGCCAGAATTTCTACGATGTACCAGGCATTTTTCTGAAGGCTGGAGATACAGCTGTAGGCAAGATCAGCCACAGACCCTCTTATGACACTTACAATCTTGTGAGAGAGACGGACAATAAGCAAATATAGGGACCTCTGCCTTGTTCATTGCTACATTTATAGAATCGGACCTTGAACCTAACACATAGCAGATACTCAATAAATGCTTGTTGAGGCGAAGGAAAGTGAAGTGAGGGAGTATGGCAACCAGCCTCAGTGAAGGCCAGTGTCAGAGCCAATACAACTAACTAGTACGGGATCACTGTACCCAGAAGGTCTGCCCAGCTTATACGAGGGACCAAAATGGGTCGGAGACTACTCTCTTCTGTTGATCTCCAAAACTGTGGGTCAGGGGAAGGGAAGAAGTGGCTTATCTTCATTCCTGTCCATCCCATGCCTGTGTTGGCATGTAAAATTGGGGACACAGGAATGAGTGCAAGCCCCAGATTTGCCAAGTGATCTTATCTCCTCCTGTGCCTTCCTGTGCCAATGGCAGGCTAGCCAGTTGCTAAACTCATTTCCTCTTTGTCATGGGTACTCACCTACACTGCATTTTCCCACTTCCCTTGCAGGCGGTATGACCACTTGATAAACTTCTGTCAGTGGGATGTGGATGCCAATGATAGACTCTCCCACACACAATCTTTCAAGTACTTTCCCCATCACAGTGACCGCAGCAGCCGTATATTAAAGATGGCAGGGGCACGGGCTGGAAGGTCACAGATCCCAGAACTGCTCCTTGAGGAAGAGCCTCCCATTTGTTAGGAGCACCCATTTTGGACTTAACCTGAGCAGGAATTCAGCTACCACGCTAGGTCACCGAGGCCGGGAGTTTACCTGTTAGAGCAGCCACCATGATCACAACTGTACAGCTCCTTACTCTCTCCCGGGCAGCGACGCCCCTCCGACCCAGAGCCCACTCCGGGCTTCAGACATGGCTCTACAGCTGTGCACTGGACATCCCTACTGACATGGTGGTCACCACTGCAGACTTAATGTGACCTAAGCCAGGTTTGCTCTCGTCATCCTCCACCAGCCTCTCCTTTTCTGGCAGGGCCTGTCTCAGTGGACGGCACTGCTTTGCCCCAGGCATACAAGCCTAAAATTCAGTGTCGCCTTTGATGCCTTTTCCTTGTCCTCCACATACCTCCTGCATTCCTGGTGAATTCACATACTTCTTCTTTTCCCCGCTGCTACTACCATCACACAACTTAGATTCCATAAAGGCTACCCACTAGCTGGTCTCCGCACTCTACCGTAGCTACCCACCAGCCCATCCCCACAGGACAGTCTGAGTCATCCACCCAAAGTAGATCCCATCATGCCGCCCACTACCCACACTCACTTTAAAACCCTCACGGGCTTCCCCTCACCATGAGAATCTGGCCCAGACTCCTTAGCACAATATAAAGACCCCACACTCTTTGCAGGCTCTTTACTGCTTCTGCAACCCAGCTGTCTCCACTCCTATCACACCAAACTCATTTCACTTCCTCATTCACACCATCCCCACTCTCTGCTCTGACTATTCTTTCTGCCCAGAGACTTTAAACCCTACCCCGCCCCCCGTCCTTAGACCACATCTGCTCTTCCTTTTGGCCTTAGCTTGAATTTAACTTTCCCACAGAAATGGACTTCCTGACCCCCGAAGCAGGCTCAGTCCCTGCCACCTCCTACTGCCCAAGATAACTCTCTTGACTCTTGATTGTTGTGACTTAATTGTCTCTCTTTATAGTTATAGTGCAAGCTCCTAGAGGGCAGAGTCGGGCCCTGTTAAGCCCCGTGTTCTTAGCCTCTAAAGCAGGGTGTCAAACTCATTTTCACCGGGGGCCACATCAGCCTCGCAGTTGCCTTCAAAGGTCTGAATGTAACTTTAGGACTGTGTAAATGTAACTACTCCTTAACAGTTAAGTGAGAGTTCGGCCCTGCCGCCGGGTAGAAACAAGGTGCTGGGCCAGATAAAACAAGGTGGAGGGCCAGGTTCGGCCCACGAGCCTTGTGTTTTCCACTTGTGTTCTAGAATAAAGTAGGAATCACCGTACATCTGTTCAATGAATGCATGTGAGCAGTGAACTAGTTGCAATACGGCATCTCTCAGCAGCCTCTTAGGAATATCAGTTCCTTTCACGATAGCAAACAGTTCACTCTTAGAGTTTCTCTGCCCTCTGAGTCAGGACGGTTTGCCCCCCGATTATTAATGAGGAAACAGCCCCAAGGCAACAGGTGATCTGCCCCAGAGAGGCAACAAGATGAGACAGTCACACGGCTCTGGCTATGACCATACTACCTCCCCCTCCCCCTCCTGTTTTTCTTGTTTCCAAGCACCAGGCGGAAATGTAATGTCATGACACATTGGGGGATTTCTTTCTTCCCCTGCATTTTTCTGATGTGACTCCAGCCTGGAGGGTTGGGGGAACACAAGCCAGGGGAAGAGGGAGGCGGGTGTTGGGGAGGTTAGCCCTGGCATTCCTCAGCAGCCTCCGTTTGCATAGCTCCGAGAAAGAAGAAAGAAATCAGCAAGACTTGGCAGACACACTGGGCATTCAGCTCCTGTTCTGGCAGCTGCAGAGGCAGGGCCCAAACACACACCCTGCCAAGGCCAGAGAGGCAGGCTTTCTTTCGCAGTCCAGGCTGCCAAGATGAGGTAGAGGAGGTCAGGGCCTCTGCCTGAGATGGAGGAACCACAGAAAGGGTCCCCTTCTTTCTGCCCAGCCGGGCAGCCAGTTGGCCACGAGCCATTCGGTGTGTGTATGTGTGTGTGTGGCGTGGGGGTAGGGGCATTGTATCAGGGCCTCAGTGCAAACCCTTCCAGGTTGAAGGGCTGGTGTGGGCATCAGATATCCCAGGGGGCTAGCTCAGTGTCTAAGCCCACCCTGGAGATTGTGGAGGGGCAGACCGTGGACAGATGTCTTTACCCAGCTGCTGGGGCCACTGTCATCACATTCTAGAGCACGCAGTGAGCTGCAGAGTGTGCCTTGAGAAAGAGCATGAGGCCCCACTCACCATGGAAACAGGCTTTTTAGGAAAAGGTCACATATTTGATGTGGCTGTCATCTGGACACCTTAAATGCAGCATTGTTCTTGTTTTCCTGAGGACACCCGCCATCAGAGATGGCCTGAGACAATGGGGTGACAGCTGACCTGTTTGCGCAGCTGTAGGCCCCTGTCATAATTTTCCTTTCTCAATAAAGCCTGGTGCTGTACCCACTTACACAACCTGACCCCATCTTGTACCCATGGGGACAATCCTGTGAGCCAAGCCCTGAGTCTGGCAAGGACCTGGCTGTGCCAAGAATCCAGAAGAGGAGGCGCCAACAAGACCCATGAGGATAATCTAGAAGTCAGAGCTTATTAATAGTGATCATGTATTGAGTCCTTACTTCATGCCAGGCATTGTTATAAAGGCCTTACTCGCACTATTAGCCTCACAAAACTCCTAATAAGAAAACTGAGGCTTTGAGAGGTTAAATAACTTACCCGTGTTTATCATACAACAGAAAATGGCATGGGCAAGGTTTGAACCCAGCTTGTCTGATCCAAAGCTAAAACTCTTAACCTCCGCTCTATTTTCACTCATTCATTTAATCGTGCATTCAGTCATTTGTTCAATTGTCCATTCATTCACATATGCTTCAAACACTGAGTGAGAGCCTTTGATGTGCTAGGAGCCACATGGCAGCACAGGTGTACAGAGCTGCAGAAGGACACACTCCGTGATCCAAGAGATCACAGTGGGAGAAACAGATGAGCAAACAAAGACGATATGGAGTGGAATGAAAGCCACGACAGGGGAACACCAGAGCTGCTATGGGAAGAGGACCAATTTTCCCCGCGTTGTCCCAGGCCCAGTGCTGTGGAAGCACAGAGGAGGAGTGACTAACCCAACCGAGACTGGGGGTGGGTGACAAACTTTCTCCAGAAGGAGTCCCAGCACACACCTGGAAGAGGATGTCTGTACTTTCAGGGTTAAACTTGGGTCCGATTTCTCAGGCCTGGAGTCTCAGGATCTGGAGTTGAATCCACTGGGAAGAAGGTAACATTTACTCCCAAATGGACCTGGTCAGGCCCTCCTTACCAAGCACAGGGCACCCAATCCACTCAGTACCACCAAAGCATAGACAGAAGGTAGGCCTTCCTAGAGAGCCATGGGTGTGTCATGGTTTACATAGCCAGCCTTATGTAAACACGGGTGGTGTGAAGGAAGAACAAGCTGGTAGTTTCTTCCTTGTTTCATGTTCCCATTGAAAACCTGCCTGCTGTCAAAAGCTGGGGGGCAGCCGAAATAAAACTAGTCCCTCATTCTAGGGAAACCAACCCGATGACTTCTACATTAAGCAAGGAAATAAGGGTTGGGGAAAAGGGTGACTTAATTCCTCCTGTCTGTCTGGTTGCTACACCCACATCATATGTCTTTGGAGATGCCTCCCACACAGGCTATGATCCACTAACTACAGCACTTCGGCCCTGAAAGGAGCCCTTTTCCTTGGATGCCCTGTTGCTTAGTAATGGCCAAGATGCTGGGAGGGAAGTAGGGAGGGAGGGAGGGATGTCCTCTGAAGAGCAAGAGGGCAGCTGGCTTCCTTTACAGCTGTGTGGGTGGCAGTGAGCTAAGAGGCTCCTGTTCTCTTCTCCATCAATCAAGGAGGCAATCAAGAAAAATGTGCAGTTTTGAAAGTTCAAAGAGAAAATCCAAACCACAGTAACCTCCAAATTATATTGATTTGGTGGTGGCCTGACACTGCGGAAATCAATCTCGGAACAGACCAATTCTAACTTCCTCCTCTTGCTCTTGGAGGGACAGACACTGCCTGCTGCCCTCTTCCCTGGAGGCCTGACATGGGCACCACAGCAAGAAGGAAAACACAGAGCCTTCTCCTTTTCGGAGAATGGTGGCCAAGATAGGAGCTCACAGTCAGTGGGCAGCCTGGGCCCATGGGAAAAGGACCAGCATCAAGCCAAATTGCATTACTTAGTAATAGGCTTGTGCAAGGTACTTCACTCTTCTGTGTTTCAGGGCCCACCCCCATTAAACCGGGGTACTAACACTCCCTCCCTCCCTCCCTGGGGCACCATGAGAATTAAATAAGATTCTGTAAGAGAAGTACTACTTCTTACAGCTGTGAAACACCATTTACAATGAATGTCAGGTGTCTTTATTTCTTTTTCTGTTTTGGGGTCCTTCTTATTTAGAGGTTTTTTGCTTTTATTTTTTTCTTCCTCCTTGCATTCCCCTTCCTCCCATTCCCCTCTTTTTACTGCCCTCCTTCACCCTATATAGGTGTAATATGAGCACAAAAGAATTATTGATTTCCGAGGCCTTTCTGAATCTCTTATTCTTTCCTAACTAGATGAACAGAACCATCATTTACCCAGTTTCTCACTAAAATCCAAGAAATCATCCTTGATTTTTCTTTTCCCCATAATACCTGCATTCGGTCCAACAGCGTGTCATATAGATGATTCCTCTAAGACGTATCCTGAGTCTGACCATTTCTCAGCACCTCCTCTGCTACCACCCTAATCCCGGCCATTGTCATGTCTTGCCTGGATGACTGGCTTTGCTTCTACTTTTTTTTATAAAGATTTTATTTATTTACTTTTAAAGAGAAGGGAAGGGAAGGAGAAAGAGAGGAAGAGAAATGTCCATGTGTGGTTGCCTCTCACACTCCCCCTCCCAGGGACCTGGCCTGCAACCCAGGCATGTGCCCCACCTGGGAATTGAACCAGCAACCCCTTAGTTGGCAGGCCCGCCCTCAATCCACTGAGCTACACCAGCCAGGGCTGCTTCTTCCACTTTTATCCTCTAGAGCCCCTTCTCTATATAGCAGTCATATTTTTTAAAAGATTTTATTTATTTACTTTTAGAGAGAGGGGGAGGGAAGGAGAAAGAAAGGGAGAGAAACATCAGTGTGTGGTTGCCTCTCATGCACCCGCACTGCGAGGGACCTGGCCTGCAACCCAGTCATGGGCCCTGACCAGGAGTCAAACCTGCGACCCTTTGGTTCCCAGGCCAGTACTCAATCCACTGAGCCACACCGGCCAGGGCAGCAGTCATATTTTTATTTTTAAGACGTTAATCAAGTTATATCTTTTCCTTGCTCAAAACACCTCACTGCCTTCCAAATTGTGACCTCCAAGGCCTTGTGTGATCTGTCGTCGTCTCCCTCTTCAACCTCCAGTGGCTGTGCTGCAGCTCAGGGGTCCTTTTCTGTCTCTCCTGCATGCTAAGCTTATTTGTGTCTCAGGCCTTCACATGCCTGATCAGTCGTATCCCAGTTCAGAGGCCACCTCCTCAGAGAGACCTTCCCTGAGCTGCCTGTGGAAATGAGTTCTGTCTCCCTGACTCTCTATCACAGCATTCTTCTGCGCGAGTGCCACTTACTTCTGAAATCTTCCTGTTTCTTTATTTGCATATGTATTGCAAGAAACGTTCCAGTTTTGTCCCTATTCTCCAACAAGACTAGCACATGGCACATTATAAGTGCCCAATTTTTCTTTGAATGAATAAGTGTATACTCTGCCTCCAAAATGATTTATTTTCTTACTCTACCTGCACTTCACCAAAATGAGCCGCTCCTTCAGAGCATGGATCTCATTTGGAAGATGACAGAAATGCCGCCACAAATATTCGCTGAATGATTGAAGCTAAAATGAATTACACCAACAAAGAATGCCAGCCTCGTAAGGCTGGGCTATTCCCAGGAGTATTAGCATTCTCAAACAGGAAGCTTGAATTTCAGGCATTGTTGACAAAGAGAAGAATTTCGGGCCAGCCTGAGTTGAAGTGATATATTTGGACATAGCTGCTGTTCCATAGCTTCTCAAATACACAAGTATTTGTTACGACCCTTTGGGACTCCTTTGAAACCAGAGTTGACATTAAAATGTAAAACAGCAATTGAAAAACATTGTTTGTTTCTAAGGGAAGAATCTTGGATGGGGAATCAGAGGGCGGGGCTTCAATCCGGGAGGTACCACTGATTACCGGCTCCTCAGACGGGTTGCTGAGGACAACCAGCATTTACTGGGCATCTATTGTGTGCCCGGCCCTGAGATAGGCCCTTCACTCACACATATTATTTTTGCAACTCGTCCAGGTGGCTTTTTTTGACATTTTATTTTTTTATTATTATTTTAATCCTCGCCAGAGCACATGCTCAATGATTTTAGAGAGATGGAAAGGGAGGGAGAATGTGAGGACGAGAAACATCAACCGGCTGCCTTCAGACTCACCAGACCAGGACAGAACCCGCAACCTATGCATGTGACCTGACCAGAAATCGAACTCATGGCCTTCCAGTTTGTGGGAAGATGCCCAGTTGAGCCACACGGGCCAGGGCCCAAGTGGATATTTTTATTATCTGTATTTTATACACAGGGAGATGGGTTCAGGAAGGTCAGGCATTGCACATGAGGGCACTCACTAATACACAGTGCAGGCTGGACTCGGACCCAGGTTTTAGTCAGCTTGCACTCCGTTTCCCTCCCCTGCGTCCTGAAACAGCACCACGGGCCGGCTGTGCGTCTACTAACTGGGGGCAGGAGAAGAAACTCTTGGGCTCTAAGGAATTGCTCTTTAAGATCCCTTTCATAAGATTTCTTTACTATACCTTTTCTGAATTTGGGAAGGGGAGACAATAAGTCTGGCACTGATAATTAACTCATTTGGGAATGGAGCTTGGCGGTTAGAGTAAAGGTTCGCAGGTAGGCTTCCTGAGTTCACATCCTGCCTTCACCACTCACCTTCAGCATCTACAACATGGGTAGAATCAGAGCACCTACCCCCTGGGTTGTGATGAGGGGTCTGAGATGATGCCTGTAAAGTGTGTGGCCCAGTGGGACATGCTTAGTGAGCTGGCCAATTTTGAGAAGTGGCTGCAGGTTCAGAGGCTTCCTGAGTCAGTGTGGCAGCCAAGTCGATGCCCAGGGGAGATGCCAAGGAGTGCTCCCATCAACAGCAGGGGCAGGAGGAGAGAGTAGCTGAAAGGCAGGAAACTCAGAGCCCACAGGAAACATTAGCAAGAGAAACAAATTATGTTCAGAAAAGCCCAGCCCGTGTGAGGGCTGGAGGCTTGAAGCTTGGAAGCAGGAAAGGGAGCCCCAAGAAAGTAACTCAGTGCTCTACAGTTCTTTTTGACATCTGTACTATTTTCTCTGATTACCAAAGAAGTGCATTGGTACTTTACAGAGCTTTATACAATACACATAGCAAAAGAGCCTCCTATCCAAGTTTTTAAAAATACGTTTACTCGTGTTTAAAAGAGATACAAAAATACACAGGTCACACTCAATGTGTTTTCTCAAAGAGAACACACCGGTTGGCCAGCCCCCAGACTGTGCGCCAGCACCTATGTTGTGGAACGTAATGTTACCAGGACATCTAAGTCTCCCTATCTTCTCCCTCCAGTCATTACCAGTCCTGACAGGAATCCCCTCCTGATTTCTTTCCCCTGAGATTAGTTTTATCTGTTGTTAATTTTATCTTATTTATTGATTGATTTTAGAGAGAGAAAGAAAGGGATGCAGAGAGAGAAACATCAGTTTGTTGTTCCACTTATTTACGCATTCATTGGTTGATTCTTGTATGTGACCTGACTGGGGATTGATGTGCAACCTTGGTGCATCAGGACGATGCTCTCACCAACTGAGCTACCCAGCCAGGACCTGCCTGCTGTTAAATTTTCAATAAATAGAATGGTACAGAATGTACCCTTTTGTGTCTGGCTTCTCTCACTCAGCATTATGCTGTGAGATTCACCCATGCTGCTCTTTAGTATTTCATTACATAGTTGCATACAATTTATTCATTTGTTTCATCCTCAAACACCAGTGGGTATTTGGGTAGTTCCCAGTTTTCAGTTATTGTGAATGATCCTGATATCACTCTTGTGCAGATCTTTTGGTGAACACATGCACTCATCTCTCTTGTGTATATCCCTAGGAACAGAATTGCTGGGGTATAGCATCCATACAATATTCAGCTGTGGTAGTCACTGCTGCCCAAAGTCTTAAAGGGATACTTGATGGACATACAAGAGCTCTGTGTGAGCTCCAAGAGAAACTTCAGTGTCAAAGCTCTCTGAGAGAAGAGGATGAGGAGGGGACAGTCCAGTTGCACTTGCCCAATGGCCTCCCAATAGGTCTCTCTGTCTCCCAACCACACAAGACACCATGGCCACCTGACTTGCCCCAAATTCCACTTTCATCTTCTCACTCCCATCTACCTGCCCCAACAAGGCAGGGCCCTTCTTTAAACCCAGCTACACTCCCAGGGCAGCACTGGATCACATACCTGTTCACTTGCTGGTCTTGGAGTGGGTTTTAGTCATTTCTTATAGTCATTCATCCACATAACAAATATTTAGTGTCTACCACTCAATTGCATTGTATTAGAATCTGGGATTACAGAAATGTACACCTACCCTATGGAGCCAGCGCCCTAGTAGAAAAAGAAAGATAATAAATAAATAACATGTTGGTGGTAATATGGGCTATAGAGAAAAATAAATCAACATAAGGAGAATAAGAGTAGGGTGGGGGGAAGACTACCTACGCTCCCGTGTAACTGAGTGGTCAGGGAAGGGCTGTAGGGCGGGAGGATCTGGATGGTGGTTTAAACAACCCCTCTGGCTGTCTTGTCAATGGGCTGCATGGGAGCAAGGTGAAGGCAAGGGGGCAGGAGGCCCTTGCAGGAGTCCAGATAAGAGTCAGACTAAGGTGATGGCAGTGGTAGTGACAGGAAGTGGCTGCATTGGCATATATACCAGGACTGATGACACTTGCTGGTGGACTGGCTGTCGAGCACCAGGAGAGCACCAGGAGGGGCATCGAAGTTGTCTTGTTTCCACCAAGCTCAATGTCTGCCTTCACACACAGCTGAGGGTCAAGCCCTGAGTCAACAATCTGTGACTGAATGGGAAGGTGTCTTTCCAGGTCACAACCAGCCAAGCCTCCTGTGTGAAAAGTCTCACAAGCAGTGTGATGTAACTAGACCAAGCATCGGAGTCAGACTACCTGTTTCAGCCGTCACTAACCAACTCCAACTGCGTGTCCTTGGGCAAGTTACATAACCTCCCCGGGCCTCAGGTTCCCCTTTTGCAAAATGGGACAAGAGTACCACCATCACAGGGCTGTTGGCGATGCTGAGAGAGTGAAATAAGCAGGTGTGGTGTAGACCTAACATCAAACCAGGGCTTAGTTAAACCAGTTCCCAGCTCAAACAAACAGACAGAAGGCTATGGAGTAAGGGTTATCTTTATTTGAATTGCAAAGTATAAATATGAACCAGTTTTGGAAATACAAGTTGTAACAGTTGAGAAATGGCACCAGAAACTTCCAGAAGGGACCGTGACAGCATTCGTTCATAGTTTCGGTGAGGTGGGTAGGTTTACATAAAAGCTGTCCTCACCTCCACACTAGCTTCTCTGTAGCAATTCATAGGTTATCAATTACCGAGAACAGTCAGCTGCAACGTTTCCTGTTCCTCCTTGGTCAGTTTTTTCCGCTAATACCTTCTCTTGATCAGCCTCTGCTGCACTGACCCCTGCGTGGAGTAGCACCAGAAGAGCGGCAGGAGTAAGGGAAATGTCTCGACACAAAGGAAAGTGAGTTCCCACTCTGTGGGCCAGGCCTGATGTGGGCCAGGGCTGATGCGGGCCAGGGGCCGGGGAAGCTGCAAGCATGGAAGCCCAATCGCTTCTGAGATTTGGCGGAGAAACACCGATCTCTGTTATGCTTCGACATCAGCACCTTGGGCTTTCAAAACACAAACAGTGGACAAAATCGCCTAGGCAAGACTGCAGTCCGACTCACAGAGTGGATCTGACAAAGTTAACTCCTATGTCCTGACCATACAGACCACCCCCCGTGGCGCTCTGACCACGGAAGATCTTCGGAAATGTGGGCAGACGATAGCTTGCTGCAGACGGGCCACAGAGCCACCTCAGATTTGTGGCAGAAGACAGTGATGCTGAGCCAGATGGTGGGGGACTGAGGCGGGGGGTAGGGGGCGCCAGGAAATCCCAAAGTAACAGTCTAGGCACTTGAAATATTATTGTTAGATTGTTAAAAACTAAATAAATTAACATACATAGAATAAAATAAATATATAATTTAAGAGGCATTTTTACAAACAAAAAAAAAATAGTTGTTATTTTTCCATTTGGGTAGAAGTCCCAAAATTCAGAGTTCTCAGGCTTAAGGTATTTCACAGTTAGCTCATCAAATCCAGCGCCGAAGGGTCCAATGGCAGATCCCGTGGTAACTACCCGAGTCTGTGGGTTTTCAATCTTTGTTACTTTCTTAGAGTCCATGAACCTTTCTTTCTCCTCTCCTTCCTTTTCCTCCTTTCAGTCACAGATCCTGGAGCACATGGAATTTAACTGGCATCTTAATCCAGAAGACAAGTGTTTAAACAAACTTTACAGGTTAAGTGGGGGTTGGTGGAGGGGAATCAGAAGGGCTTGACGGTCCCTCGCTTTCGCTTCCTTCTCATCCAGACCCCATTGGACACGTTCTGTTTGGCACTTGAAGGCTCTGGTAAAGCAATTAAGGGAGGCCCAATCTAGATGGCAACTGGGGACAAAGGGGTCTTCACAGCTTGTTGTGAAGTCCTTTCCCTCTGCAGAGTCTGTGATCCGCTTGTGTCTTCTCGGAGGTAGCAGTCCCCAGCTGATTCCTAAAGCACAAGAGGAAGGATTTTAAAGCTGGATCCAGTCTTAACAGTCTCCCAGGCCCAGTCTTTCTAAGTGGGAAGATCACCTGGGAGGGCGTGGAAGCAGAGGGGATGAGGGCAGGAGAAGCTGAGCTCGCAGGCAGCCTTTTTGAAAACAGTTCTGCAAGGGGGCCCTGACCCTAGGCCGCCCTCCCAGGTCAAGCCAACCCCTAGGCCAAGAGGAGGATTCAACAAGCCTTGAAACAGAGCCCAGGAAAGGTGGTGATGGTGCCAGGGGGCAGAGAAGGGACTGTTACCTTGAGCACAAGTCTCTCTCAGTGGGAAGTAGTCATGCCCAACTTCACTTTCTCTTCATTTTCCACATCATAACCTCCTCTCCTGTGGTACCTGAGGAGGGTTAAGTTTTGTGAGCAAGCTGTGCCTACTACAACAGGGCACAGGTTCCAGAGAGGATCCTTCGAAATGGTGATGCAGTGGTGGCTGCATCCACTACTCGGGAAAGCCCAGAGGGACAGCAGCCCAATACACCTGGTCAAAGGTCCAACTGCCCCAAGGGACCCAAACTGTCTCTAACTGCAGGCTACAATTTGCTAAGAAATTTTTACCTCATTCATACAATTCTCACAACATCCTTATGAGGACCTGTCCTCAGGAATGCAATCAGAATGCTAGCCAAGAATCTGGGGAGCTTGGAGGGCTCATGTGACCACCAGGCGGAGGACCCAGCAGGACGAGGAGGAATGGAAGTGATTAGCAGAAAGAGCCTGCAGGGGGCCCCCAGCACTCACCTAAACATGAGAAGCCCCACGATGACAAGCAGACAGACAGACGACAGCACCACGGCCACCACAGCCAGGATGGTAGTGTGGTCATATGTAGATAAGGGATTTTCCACTGGGAGGCTCAGCCCATGGCACCTCTCTCCATGGTAACCTGCGTGGCAGCTGATTCAAGACAGAACGAAGCAGAGATGACATCATCGGTTTGGTCTCGCACTCTTGAGAACAGCCCACCTACAGGAGCCTATTGGTCCCTGACCACAATGCCTACCCTCTGCCCTTCCCCAGCAGGGACGCTTTCGAGGCCCCTCTGAGGGCTCTATGGCCTTCCTCCCTCGCTCCGCACCCCCTTCTCCACTCCCTCTGATTCTCTGCCCTGAGATTCCTGCTCCAGGCAGGGAAAAAGGGAGGGAGGACTCCAAGGTCTCAGCTAGATGCGTTCCACGTGTGGATGATTTATTGCATGTGTGTGAAGACGGTCTGTTTAAGCCGGTTAAGGGGACTTAGTCACATGAGCTGGTGGGTTAAGCTGAGGAGATTCGGTAACGCTCCCTCTAGTGAGGCCCCTCACCTCTTGACCCAGAAATAAACCGGGCCTTCCCCATCAATACTTCCTGAGTCCAGTCCCTCTCTGCCCCTGCCCAGCCTATTAATAGGTCCTGTGCCTGTGCCAGAAGTCACTTTTCTCAAGTCCCCTTCATTTAACTCCCAGCTCCCCGTAGGCGCAGAGCCCCACTTGAGAGCTCAACTTTGGCCTTTGGCCTCTGAACACTGGGCTATGGGGTCTCCTTCATCGCAGGATAAAGTGAAGAAACCAAGGCAACATCTTGCCCAGCTGCCCTACTACAGCATGGAAGAACGTCAGGAACAACCCCTTGGCTCCTCTCACTCTAGAAATAAATCAGATGGCAACTGCCTCTTCTAACACAAAGCACTTCCTGGAAGCTCTTAGGAAGACTAGGAAGCACTTCCAATTGAAGGAGCACATGTCTGCCCCCTCCTTTCTCTGGGCAACGGGAAACCCTTTGACATAGGTGGGAATGCCAGGGGCTTGCAGCGAGACAGAGCTCTTTTCCCCGGGGGCATGCAGCAGGGCAGAGAAGTTGATTGTCTGACCCCGAATTCAGCGAGCTGCCCACTCACACACATAACTGCCCACTCCCTAATCAGGGGGTGCAGTGCATTGTCTGCCTGGGGACATTAGGCCACTAGCTACCCAAAAAGCACTGAAAACCTGGGGCCCTGTACTCTGAGCTCAGCCTCCTTTTAGGAAGCAGGTTGTGCACCTGGTGCCTCAGAACAAGGAATCATCCCTCCTTCCTGCTGAGAGGTACCCGGGATGCAGACCTGTCCATCAGTGATCAGTGGAGGGGCCAGGCTGCCCCCGCCTTCCTGCCCAGCACCTCTCCTGGTCTCAGCTCCTCCTGGGTGCTTTGGGGAATGCCTCACTGCAGGATAAATGTGGGTCAGTCCCCCTATACACACAGCAGAGCACACTCCAGGCATCTGTCTCATCGGCTCAGGTGGGCAAAACCATGGCGCCCTTTCTGCCAGGACGCAGAGGAAGTTCACAGGAATGCCCAGGAAAAGTCTCTCCTGCACAGATGTCAACAGTTTATAGGGCACTATCTTATCTGTGAGCTCAGCTGAGACCCCTAACACCTTAGTAGGCAGGTACAGCCCAGTTTTACAGATTGAAAGACTAAGGTTAAGGATCAGAGAGATTGATTTGCTAAAAGTTAAACAACTAGAAAGCAGTAGGACCAAGACTAGAAACCAGGTTTGGCAAATTCCAAATTCATGAACAGTGCAGGTCACCCCCAGAAAACACATCTCTGAGGGGTTGACAGGCTCCTGAGGCTGTCTGACTCTGCTCCCCATTACTACTGCTGTTGTTAGTTATTATTAACTCGAATAATAAATAAGCCAAGTACTCTGCTAATTTCTTTACAAGGACCATTTCATTTAATCTTAAAAACACCTCTATGAAGTACGGCTTACTATGCCCATTTTAACGATGAAGAGACTGAGGCTTAACTTCTTGGACAGTTTGCCCAAGGTACACGGCTAGTGGGTGGTAGGGCTCGGATGCAACCCAGCAGTCTGGATGACTTCAGAGACTGTGCTCTCCCGGTGGGGGGCGGGGTGGGGAGCCGAAGTGGAGCCTGCTGTTCACTTCCTATCATTCAAACCCCACAGGTAGTTACTCAGATGATAGAAATAAAGGCTGGCCTCAGAGTCCTGCAATCCAGTTACATAATCCCTCCACCCCCACCCTGAGTCAAAAGGATAATAATGTAAACATCCTAATATTACCCCCCCGCCCCCTCCCTCTGCAGCAGACTCCTGGATTCCCCAGGGAAGGAGGGTAAGCACATTCCAAACATCCCCCGGTGGGGGCAAGATGGTGTGTCTTCCCCAGAGCCAGCATCAAACTGGGACACATCCCTCCCACCCATGTCTGTGACCCACTTCCGAACTTGTATTACAACAGAAGCAAGAACCTCTAGGGTCCAGAGATGTCTTCCAAAGTGGGTTTCTCCAGCTCCACTCTAGGATGTGGAGGGGGCACCATCTGGTGTGGGGGTCTCAGAACACATGAGTTCCAGAGAGGTCCTGCTGCTATTTCTATCCAGGCGATCTTGAGCACGTTACGTTTACCTTTCCAAACTTCGATTTTCTCATGTAAGACACGAGAGTAATAAATGCCTACCTTACTCGAGTATTGTGAAGATCAAATAACATAGACAAAAGCATTTAATAAGAGGCTAAGTCCCTCATACATGTGCATTATTATGTAACGGACTCCAGAGTGCACTGCCCATACCTGAGGAATGGGGCACCAAAGTCAGATGGAGCCAAAGAGAATGGGCTCGAGATTCCTCCTCAGCACCTGACGGAGAGGCAAGGAGAGCCCCCAAGCCCGTCCCTATGCCAGCACTGAGTCCTCCTCAGCCCCACTGCCCCCAGGTCTCTGCCAGCCACAGGAAACCCTGCAGCCAATATCTGGGTCAGCAGGCAGTCAGGAGCCCCAGGAAGCTGCTCTTTGAGGGCAACCTTCGGCTGGTGACACAAAAGAGCTTTCCTGAGGACAGCGGCTGTGGACGACTGTTTTAGGAAGCTGGCTAGCCTCAAGTTCACCACAGCAGCCTGGACACGCCCTGTGGCGGCTCCTGGGTCTGGAGGCAAGGAGGAGCCACAGAGGGCCCCAGATGTGGGTGTCCAGATGTCACATTGCCTCAAACCAGGAGCTCTGCATCTTCTCTTTGCTTTCTGCCCTAAATACCAAGTGCTGGAGGCAGGAGGCAGCCACACCAGACCCAGAGTCCAGCCCTGTGAAAATACGCCTACGAAGCAGATACAAAGTCTTCATATCAGATTGCCCTTCTCTCTGGCTAGTAAAAGCCTTCAGAGACCTCCGGGCGAACAGCTGCCCTCTATAAAACCCCCGCTCAAACTCTGTGAGGACAGATGGGGAAGAAGGACGCAAGCCAACACTGAGAGCAGCCCGGGGACATAAAAAGCATGTTGGACTGGAAGTCAGGCACCTGAGTCCCTGTCCTGTTTCCATCCACTTATTTAGCTGTTGATCTCAGGCAAATCACTTCCTACTTCCTGGCTCCGGTTTCCACATCTTTCAAGTAGAGACAGCAAGCGCTGCCTACCCAGCAGGGGGCTTCTGAGCACCCCATGACAGGACTACATCTCCCCACCCCCTAGAATAGATGGCATCAAGTGGGTGCTCAACATACACCTATTGGGCTCAGCTCACGGTGCATGTTAACTGTGGAGCTTCAGGGCAAAGGAGAGAAGCATCTTCATGGTTATCATCACCATCCTAGGGCCACCCCTATCTAGGTCTGTGGGTTTAGGAGGTGGCTTGAGCCCAGCTCTCCAGGACAGCAGCCCTGCAAGGGTTCTCAGCTGAGCAGTGGAAGTCCACCCACCAACACCCTGAACCAGTTTGGCCCAGACAGATGCCTGGCCTTAGTCCCTCTTGACTACCCTCAGAGTCACTGCCTCTACCCTGTGCCAATGATGCCATTTTATAAATTTAAGACAAACATTCCCTGCCTTATCCCAAGACCTATGGGAAGGATTACTTGGAGACTGTCTTTGTCATTCTTCAGCAGCCCCCTCCCATGTCAAGCTCCTGACGAGGATGTTATAAGAGAGGACACACGAATGACCATGAACCTGGTGGGGAGTAACGAGTCTGTCTGCCATGTGCCAAGTACCGGGCAGCTCGGCTATGTGAGATCAGATGAGACAAGGAAGTTTTAAAAAGCCAAGGGATCTGCACCATCACAGTACAGGAGATGCCAGGCAGCCAGTCTTCTTGACAGGTTGGGAGGTGGTGTGCACCCAGCAATCTCCTGGCGGGGGCCAGGGTCTCCCAGGTCACAGAGCCTGCCTCCCCATAGGGCCTCGTGCCCAGCAGAAGCGTGGATGTTTACAGCCTGACTCGAGTGTTGGCCTCAGGCACACTGGCGACATTATGCCTGCCAGAGAGCGTGGCAGTGCCGTCATCCCTGAGGGGTTGCCAAGACAGCCGTTTGCTGGGCTTGGCCTAACAGATCAGCTGGGGAACCCATGGCCCCTCCACCCACACCCCTGCCCGGGGAAGGGTGGTGCTGCCTGCCCTGGGGGCTGATGCCTACTGGGTCGGGTTCCATTTCCTGTGAATCTTGCACAAAGGGAGTGTTCTCCCACCCCTTGGCCAAAGGCCAATACCCAGCATGTCCCCCACCGCCTGGCCCTTGTTGCGGGGGAAGGTGGAGGAAGGAGGAGGGGGTTCTCCCCACTCCCACGATGATTGCTCTCTGTGCAGTCCTATTGTGCCTTAGATTCAACCGCAATTAGCTCACTCTTGTGCACGCATGTCCGAGTACATGCACACCTGTACTGCATGGGTCCAAATGTACCTTGTATCTGCCTGCTGGGCTTGAGAAAGGAGGCCTCGGGAGCCCTGCTCCACCCAAAACACTCTGCCAGGTCTCCTACTGATCCATCCCATCTGGAGCAGGCATGAGGCAGGGATGAAGGACCTGCCTTGAGCAAGCAGGAAACGTCCCCAAGAACACAACAAGAACATCACAGACCCACACCACAGGAAATTGCATCCTATGCGGGGGAAGCCCCTTCCTCTGACTAAAAATACTTCCCTTCCTCCCAACTTCCGCCCAGAGGTTGAGAAGAAACTGGGTGGAATTTTGAATTCCAGGAACAGTGACAACTAGGAACAGCCACGTGGCTGAGAAAGAGCGCGCGGACAGTCAGGCTAGGGGCAGGGACACTTACATGCAGGATGGGGCCCGGATCTCCTTCACATATTTGCAGTCTCCATGAATGCAGTAGTCCTTGTATCTGCGAAGACATGGGTCTCTCTTCTTCCCCAAGCCCTTGCCTTTCTTCTTCCTTTTCCCACGCTCCTCCTTGCTGGGTGTGGCCAGAGCTTGCGGCTTGGAGGAGAAAGCTACTGCAGGAGATAAGCGCTAGGTTAGGTCTTTGACTCCAGGGGAGAAAAAGAATCAGAACAGCACAGCATCTCAAAGGAGGGTAAACTCTTTGATCCCACCTGAAGTCAGAGGCCTAGAAAGGCCCGTGGGCTCCGTGCCTCCCAGGGACTGAAGGAAGACTGGGCAGAGCCCCTAGAAAGTAGTGGAGGAAGTAGAGGCGAGTGGGGGTCCCAAGGAGGGCATTTCACAAACTCAGTTTAAGATCCTCATTCCAAGAATGCTAACTCCTCTTGAGTAACTGCAGCTCACTGGGCAATTCTACCAACCTCACCCCCACCCCACTCTCCTTCCCACCTCCTACTGCCCCACACCCACTTGGTGCTATTTTGGCCTTAAATCATTTCCTGATACTGCACTCAGTGACCCGGTTGCAGGAAGACAGCGTCAGAGATAAAAACTGCTGCTGCAGAAGGTTCTGGAGGGGTTTTGTGTGTGTGAGGGGGGTACTCTTTAAGTAAGAGCAGTGCCCATGTCCAGGTGGCCTCTTCTGGGGGACCTGTTAGCACCAGAGTACCGTGAGCCCAGTGCAGAGCCAGGCTCAGGAACAGCAAGAAAACCATCCCTGGTCGGGGCCTTGCTTTTCTGAACGCAAACAAAATATTTGCCCTGCTCTGTGCCCTTTGCAGCTCACCATTTCTCTCAAAGGTCCATTTACATGTACCCGCAAAATGTCCTGGTTATAGCTCCCTAGGATGGGGAGTATGGTGTGTACAAGTGGTAGAAAGATGAAAAGTAAGGAACTATCCAGAAAGTACTGAAACAACAATGACTGCCCCCATCCTTTCCATGCTTCCAAGGCGGAAAACCACCTCACACAGACATCCGCTGGGCCTGACCATGGGCGACACCCATCAGCCCAAGGGTCTGACACCAGTCCTTCTCTTCCCTGCCCACAGCAGAAAAAAAGGTGCCCGCTGTCCACAACTGTAGCCCCATGTCTGGCAGACAGGTGAGCATCAAATGTTAGACTGGAGACCAAGGGTCCTCAAGCCAAAACAGCATGGCTTTCCATTTCAAGTGAAATACTTGAGGTCCCAAAAGACAGTGACTTGGCCCAGGCCATACAGGGTTGGGATCAGAAATATGGCCTCTGGACTCCATATCCAGTGCTCTTTCCCAATACACTAAGCTGTCTCACATACCCGTCCCCTCCCCCGGACAAGTCTGGAGCACCTGGGATGTGGAGCCAGGAATGAGAGACAATGAATGGGCCTTGAGGTGAGCAGACCTGGGCTCTCATTTCAGCCACATGATCTTGGACAAGATGCTTAATCTCTCCGAGTGTTGGGATTTTTGGTAAAAAGTGGACAGTAAGAGTTCCCATTTCAGAGGGTTGCTATAAGGATTAATTAACCTATAGTAACATGTTGAATACTTGGAACACAGTAGGCACTTAAAAAATGGTAACACTTATTTCAAGTGATAGGATACCCTGAGAAACAATCTTCACCCAGCAAAGCCAAGAGACAGGAAGAGAGAGAGGTGCCAGCAGTCCCCAGTCCCCAGTCCCCTCCGGTGCAGACCCAGGCCCCTTCTGAGCTCAGAAGGTGAGGCAGATGTTGAGAGAAACTCAAGTGACCACAGCTGTGGTGAAACTGAGGCAGACAACCCAAGCCAGTGAGAAAGAGGAGGGGAAAAGTGACAGGGTGACAGCCAGTCTCCGGTCCGGGAGAGGGAGCAGTGAGTCAGGTCTGCAGAGGTATGAGGAGCAGCTGTGTGGGTGGAGGGTGAGTCACAGGCCAGGCTCTGCCCAGCCTAGAAGGAGAGGGTCAGGAGCACTCACCGGTGACCCCCAAGGTCCACTGTGAGATGATAAAGGATGAGAGCCCAGGTTCAGCTTTGCAACAGAAACTTCATTTTACAAAGCAGAGACAGCACCCAAGGGAAGCACTGCCTAAGGAGGGAGATGAGTGGCTGGGGGGTGGGGCTAGAACAGGTGGGTATCTTTCCAACCAAATATAGTCATTCCGGTGCTCCCAGGCTCAGTCCCTGCTCCACCCTCCTGAATTGCTGCAGGTGGCTGGGGCTCTCGCAGCAGGCAATGCCAGTGACTCTGGACTCTGTCCTGTCTGTTCCTATACTCAGCCACAGCCACATCTGCCTGTTGGAGGATCCCACTGGGCTCTTCCTCCCTTGGATGGACCCAGGGACTCAAGGGGGTCAGGAAGTCTCCAGACTTTGGGTAGGATTTGTAGATACCCAGCATTTCAATACAGCTCCTAAGGACCCAGTGCTCATCATTCATAGCCTTCCCAGGAAGTGCTGGCTTCACCTGGGGGAGACCAAGAGTTTCTCATTCCCCTCTGTTTCCCCAACCTGAAGACAAGTGGATGGAGAAGACTTACACTGCATACCTACTATGTGCCTAGCCTCTCCTCGTCTGTTATTTTTTACAGTCATTTGATGTGAGAATTAGGGCTTGGGCCCATTTTTACATAGAAACTCTAGAGAAAGCATCCCAATCATTCCTCGTTCCTACCACCCAGCTTACTTAGGAAGAAGATACAGACCCGACACCTTGCCTGCCTCCATTTGCTCCAAGGTACCCAGCAAGGCAGCAACTTGACATATGGCAACCAAGGGCCAAAAAGAGCGCGACCCCTATTCCAGGATCCCTCATTATGCTCGCCAGGCCGATCAGCTTTTCCCTGAAGTCCTCCATGAAAACCCCAAACCCACAGGTGTGCCCAAACAAATGAATCCCGGATCTGCTTATTCTTCACCTGCCCACCGGGGTCTGAGGATGGGCAGCCCCCACACCCACCTCTGAAAAGGTCTAGGTCGGCCTCTTTCAAGTCCAGGGCTTCCCGGCCCCGTCCGCCTCCCGGGGTCAGCAGCTGGTCCGTAGATTCCGTGGGAGATCCCAGGTTGCTGGTTCCACCCTCCAACCCTCTACGAAGCCGCTCCAGGCTCTCTCCGGTCACCAACGCTGAGACTACTGAGAGTGAGAGGGTAAGGCCGCATCAGACCCTCCGCCAGACCCCGGTCGCCACGCACCAATGCCAGAGCCCGCCTACCAGGGAGCACGGGCCCCACCAAGTGGCCCACGCCGGGGGCGCAGCAGCGACCTTCCCCGTACCCCCCGCAGAGCGTCCCCACCCCCCGCCCCCGACCTCCGGGGGCGTCGGTAGCCCTCTCACCTGCAGCCAGAAAGACCTTCAGCACCACCGACGGCAGCAGCTTCATGGTCGCGGACCCGGCGAAGGAGGCACGGCGGCAATCAATCACTTTGGAGGCGGCGGTCAACGGGCGCTGGCACGAGAAATAGGGTGGGAGGGGAGCAGGAGATTCCGCGGGGCACGGACTGCTGCCGGCCTCCCGATGCAAGTCTTGCTGGGACCTGCGAGGATCTAAAGGCCCCTGCGTGTCTGTTTGCTCACTCCGTCGGTCCGGGCGTGCTCCTGTCGGCCCAAGCCCCTGAGCCCGAGTCAGGCTGGTCAGCTACGTGATGCGCGCAGCTCCCTCGATCGACTGAGCGCTCCCGGCGCGCGGCGGGGAATAAGGCTCCGAGAGGCGCCGACGCTCCGCCCCACCTCGCGCCGCCCCCTCCCCCTCCCGCGCCGGGACACTCGCCCGGCTCCCGGCGCCTGCTGCCTAGACCCCGACCCCGCGGGCGCGGCGGGGAAGGGGGCGGGAGTAGGGGCGGTGCTCACATTTTTTGGGACCAGGCCAGGGCAGCCACGGCCTGACTGGGTAAGACTAGTGCCCGGCAGGTGGCGGGGACCAGTTCCTACCTTTCCCCAAACCCTCGACCTGCAGCCGTGTGACTGCGGAGCTGAGCTCTGCCCTTGGATACCCCTCGTTCCTTCCGGTCTCCCTGGCCCGGTCCCTAAGGCCATCCCTTCTCCAAAGTGAGGCTCTCTACCATGTCTGTCTGAGTTTCAGAAACCCGCTTCTTTGCCTACCAAATACATAATACCAGTAAATAATACATTTATTTGTCATTTAAAAATTAGACGCATGAATACCAGCAGGTCTCACGAGCCCGGGGTAACCAGAGTTGCAGTTGCGGACACTTGGTATCAATCCGACAAAAGCGAAGGAGGCTAGGATTCTTCCAACCTCCCCTCTTCTGTCCCCCAGAGGACATTGTGTCTGCTAGGATTTTGGGACTATGGATTATAATTCCCAAGATTCTGGGATTGGAGAGACACAGAATGTGAAACAAGCCTCGTGCCTTTCCTTGCCTTTGAACACCACCTTTCTTCAGAAACATAAAAGCTGAGACCCGCTTCTGCAGAACACGCTGCTAGCTAGCCTAGGGTAGCTTTGTTCGACAGGTGCCAGGAGAGTGGTGTATTTCTCTTCCAACCTATTTGTTGTTACAGGGGTCTTCTGGAGTCAATGTCCTGACCCAAAGAAATGACTCTCAGTAGGTATTTCAGCTCCTAGGAACGTGCTGGGGAGGGATTTGTATGACACAGGGCTGGGTTGGCATTCAGAGCCCTCAAATTGTGCCAGATAGAGCTGCTTGCCTGATTCAGCCCATGTGTAGGGATAAAAACAGGCCTGCTATTTATACACAGTCTATCCTACTGTCCCTCCCCATCCCTGCTTTTGCAGGGGTCAATCGGGCTCTGCCCTCTTAACCTGCCCCCCACAGCCCTCCCTGGGTTCTAAGGTGCACTGGAATCACTGCAGCCCTGAATTGGAATCCTGCCTTTTTAATTACTGTGTGACCTTGGACAAGATATTTATTCTCACTGAGCCTCAGTTTCCACATCTCTGAAATGGAAATAACAGTAATAATATGAACACCTACTTTGGAGAGAGGTGTATGTGTGTATGTGTGTGTGTGTGTGTGTTTGAGAGAGAGGTTTTTGAAGACGAACAAGGGAACGCATAATGCAGTGCCAGGCATATTATACACTCTCAGTAAATGTGACATCATCGACATCATCATCATCACAAAGCACTCTGCCTTGCCCACTCTCGTCCCTTAGAGGCCTCTTTTCTCCCCTTCCCCCACAGGCTTGGGGTTCCGTGCTGTGGTTTGGCTGGTTTCGGGCACAAGATTACCTGTCACCCATTTGGCCAAGTGCCCCTGTGGAGTTATTCCTTTGGGTGGCCAGTGTTGGGCTGAGGACTTCAGTGGGTGGTCAGACCAGGCCACACCTTTGTTCTCCCTCAGCAACTGCCTGATCACCTGCTCCCCCCCAACCCCCCACCCTAAAAAGCCACCTTGCGGTCAGGGCTGTCCCCAGGGGAGGGTGGAGGGGAACACTTCTTGACACACAGCCAAGTCACTCTTCTTTCCCTGACCCAAGGCCAAGTTCACACCCTGCTGTCCTGTCCCAGCCTGCTGATCCCTTCGTGTGCTCTTCCGCCTTCTCACTCCCACATCAGCCTTAGTCCCATTCATGGGGCAACTCCAAGCTTTTGTCACACCTGGTAGCCTCACCCCAGATAGGTTTGTGTGTCAGCCAGTTCTTATGGGAAGGGCCTGGAGAAGAAGACAAAAGGCCTGGAACGTATGTGGACAGTCACTTCCCCTCGCAGAACACTTCGTGTCTCCTAACCAATAAAGAAATTGCAGTTAATGCTGGGACAACTTTATTAACTCATTTATTCCACGAACATCCACTGAACACTTTTCAGGCGCTACGGACACAGCAATAAACCGGACAGCCAAGGATGCGCCTTCATGGAGCTTTACTACATCCACAGTGGGGGACACGGGCAGGACAAGGTCCACGAAGAGGAAAAACAGGTGCTGTGATGACGGAGCCAAGATAAAAGTTAAAATACAATGATGTTCTATAAAACGATGTGCCCTGGTGCTTGGGATGATGACCTAGATTTGGTGACTGATTAACAAAGGCCCCTCTGAGCAGGCAGTATGGAAGCACGAACAAGCAGGAACCGTACTTGTGGTCGTCCATGGCAAAAAGCGGTCCAAGCCATGCAAATAGTGCAAAAGCTCTGATGGGGGAACAAGTGTGGAGCATTCAGGGAATGAAAAAGAGACCAGAAAGGAAAGGGGAATATGACATCACATTGGAGCAAAAACTAGAGGCAATAACAGATGTTACCAAGGAAGACCCTGGATTTTATTCCCTACCATTGTGAGCATCAAATGGGGTGTCAACGGGAAAGCACAGTCATGCAGATTCTTTCATGTCTTCCCCTACCTGCCGTTTGGCTGTCAGGTGCCAGAGACACACTTCTAGGGAAGCAGAGTCCAAATACACGGGCCACTCCATTTCTCTGACTACCCACTGATCACGAGAAAATTGAGTCTGGCCAGCAGTGAGTCAGAAGGGGTTCGGAGCCCTGGTATCCTGCTTCCCAGCCCTGCAATGGGTGCCCAGGCCTCTGGAGAGGCAGGTCCACAATACCCTGAATGCCACTGACTCACTGCTAAGCCACACAGAGCTTGATTTGGGGAGAACGCTCACAAGCTGGTGGGGAGGAGCTGCGCAAAAGGGATGCTGGTCGTGACAAGAAAGGTGGGGAAGGGACTTAGAGAGGAGCCGATCTGAGCCTCTTCCCCACTGTGGCTGAGATGTCTACACTAGTAGATTGTTCCCCCAAATGTGGCTATGCATCAGAATCATTTGGGAACGTATTAAAGATAAAAAGGGCTAAGGCCCAGCCCAGTTCTAATTCATAACCTGCTGTAGTGGGGCCCAAGCATTTACACTTCTGGCAAGTAATTCTTCACCAGCCAGGGCCAGAAGCATTGGTCTGCACAGTTAGCCAGGACAATGCATCAAACTTCTGAACAGTCTGATCCTCTAAGTCATAGGCAGAGGAGCTTTGAGTAAAGACACTTCCCGCATCCTCAACATTTCACGTGCATCATCTTGGTGTGATCCTCCCAACTGTCCCACAACTAGGCAATCCTCCCCATTCTAAAGGGTTGAAGCTTACAGAGGTCAGCACCAGCCCAAGGTCACCCTGTTAGTAAGAATCTAAGCCTCGAGCCGTGGCTGGTGTAGCTCAGTGGATTGAGCGCGGGCCTGCGAACCAGAGGATTGCGGTTTGATTCCCAGTCAGGGCACATGCCTGGGTTGCAGGCTGGTTCCCTGCAGGCCAACTCCCAGCAGGGGATGCACGAAAGGCAACCATACATTGATGTTTCTCTCCCTCTCCTTCCCCTCTAAAGATAAATAAATAAATAAAATCTTTTTTTTAAAAAAAAAAGAATCTAAGCCTCGATTTTTCCTGGACTTGTGCTCTTAAACTCAACACTACCCTGAATAAATGGATGAGGAAACAGCTGTCCTCTGTCTGCTTCTAGCAACAGAAACATCATAAGCCTTACTGAGGCTCAGTGCCCCATCTATCCTGGGGGTGAGGATAAGAATCCCTGCCTCACAGGCTGGAAGGAGGATTAGGCAAGGGCAGCAGGGCAGCCAGTGAAATGGGTACACTCTCAGGAGCCAGACAGCTATGGGTTCAAATTTTGTTTCTGCTTTTTTTTTTCAGCTTTCTAACTTTGGCTATGTTATTCAGCTTCTCTGACCTACAGTTTGCTCATATGCAAAATAAAGACAATAAAAGTAGCTATTATTACAGGCCCCTTGTGATGATTAAATCAGATCATGTGTATAAAGCAGAATGTGATGCCTGGCCCATAGTAGGTGCTTACTCAGTGACAGCTATTATTAAGAACAAATGCTTTTCTCTCTTTCTTACTTACTTTCTTTCTTTCCTTTCCTCCCTTCTTTCCTTTCTTCCTTCCTTCCAGTGGGGATTTCAGTAAGGTTGTTTTATCCTGGGCCAGCCGCCCTCAGAACTGAAGTGGCCCCCCTCTGCCAGTAGATGCCATGCTTATCGATAAGATGGGCATCTGCAAAGCCACTAGGAATTTTAGAAACCTCCACCCAAGAAAGCAACCCTGGCTTAGAGCTCAGAGAGAAGCATGTGCCCCTGGCGGAGGGGATTCAGCTGCTTTCTCCTCCCACTCTGATCGGGTGAGTCCTAAGCAGACCCAGGGCTCTGCTGGCCAGGGAGAGTGGAAAGGAGGGGGTCTCTGTTGAGGATACTTCTATTACCAGGTGGCTATGAGCCCAGTTAACCAAACATGGAAGTTCAGGGTAAGGGGTCACTGCTTCTTGCCCCAGGCAGGCTTCTCTCAAGCATGTTCCCTATTTGCAGCTGATCAAGCAGTTTCGGGGATGCAGCTGGAGTCGAGCTCAGGCCCGCCCTGTGGAGTCCCCTTCCTACGCTGACTGGAGGTAGTACTAGATAATGCCTCACCCACACTCGGAGGTAGACAGGCTCTCTTGTCTGATCGCCTGGGATCAGGAGCCATTTGAATAGGATGGAGAACAGCAATGGGTAAGGTGGGGAGAGTGTTTGAGAGGGTCAGGAATCACTGGCATCCCCAGAAAATGTTGGAGAAAGGACATTTACAGTAATGTACTTGGCTCAGGCCTGGATTCCAAGCCATCTGCCTCCATTTGGGGGCCCATTTCTGGGACTTTGAGGAATTAACACCTCCAGTCCCAGGGCTTCGGCCCTCTCCTTAGCACACACGGCTCTCTGTCAGCAGGACGGGGCAAGTGACTCCTCACTCACCCATCACACAATCCACCTCCTCTTCAAGCCGTGGGCCCCTCCTATGCAAAATGAGGGGTTGAAACAATTGTTCTGTTTCAGGCACTGGCCAGTGCCATCCACCACGAACTGTTTGCAGTCATACTGTGAAAATCGCACTGAAGCAATTCTGTGTCAATCAACAGTGCCTGACCTACAGGGCATGGTGGCCTTTCTCTCTGTGCCTCAGCTTCTTCGTCTCTGAATGGGGAGAGTAGCAATCACCTAAAAGATTCTTGTGGCAATTGAAAGAGAAAGTGCTTGGCAAAATGGAGAGTTCTGTATTAACAGATCAGGACTGTTATTAACTTGTCCAGGGCTCAACTCCAGAATGAGGTCACAGCCCATTCTGCACCAAGAATGTATAGGTTCAGTTCCCCTTGGGAATGCGGTCACAGAGCTTGCAGTTCCACAGTTGAACATTATCCACTTGCTCTTTTTATTAACTGAGGTTTGTTCTAAGGCAGTGGTTCACAGAGGAAGAGATACTGACCCCTAGAGGACACTCTAGGAATCTCTGGGTGAGCTTTTGGTTACTGATTGGGAGGTGAGTCCTCAGGCATTTGCTGGGGAGAAGCTGTCCAGCTCACACATTAAAAATTGCCCCCACATTCCACTTTTAAATGTCCCCCCAGCCTCGGTATGAATACCCCCTCACACAAGCGTCCCCCCCTTCCCACCCCCCAGTCCTGCCAGAGTTCAGATGGTCTGCCTTTGCCCTCTCTGTGGCCCCAACTACCCTGGCTCCCAAGACTGCCCGTAGCAGAAGGCCACCAGGCCTCCATTCCCCCTGGGTCCCACTTCCACCTCTTGGGCCCCGAGTGCCTGAGCTGGGCAGGTTGGTGAGAGATGCACGGAGGAACCCAAAGGTTTTCCTGTGGGCACCAGCAATCTCCCCCACAGGGAAGACGTGCTGCCTGGGTGGGCAGCCGAGGGCGATTTATATGGGTGAAAAATGTGATTACTATTACCTGAACTGAGAATTACCTCTGATTTACACAAAAATAAAAAAGAGTTTTTGCGCAGAGTTTTCCGGGAATGAATTTAGTGTGGACTGGTCATTATGGTGTTAGCTCAATGACCAAACAGTACGGCTGTGTCAGCCAGTATTTGCAGCTGTCACAGTCAAAGGAAGTCTGCATCGATGCAAGCAACGGGCCATTTCACTGACATTTGTAGAGCAGTTGTGACCAAGTATTTGTATATTCAAAGACTTTAAATCATTTTCTCTTCAATATTAATTAGGATACTGACTTTCTTCACAGAGTGAATGTGAAGATATTTTCTGTGAACTCTATTTCAGAATAGCAAGCAAGTATTAACGACATTTATAAAAAGAAAAAAAATACTGATTGTGAAAGGGTTGGGAACCCCTCATACACAAGAGTTTGAGCAATTCGCCCAACTTGTTGTAAGTGAATCTCTACTTGTGATAAAATCTCAAAAAATCTATACATACATACGAATGAGTTCATGTGGAAACTGGTGAGATCTGAATAAGGCCTATAGTTTAGTTACTAGTATCGCACTAATACCATTTTCCTGGTTTTGATATTGTACTGTCTGTCCTTAGGTATGGCGTTTCCATGGGGGAGGCCAGATGAAAAGCACCGACTGGAGACTTCCCTGTACTTTTTTTTGCAACTTCTATATTTCTTCTTCTATAATTAGACTCACATAAATAAATAGTTTCAAAAGTAAGTTAACCCCAGTTGGGTAGCTCAGTTGGTTAGAGCACTATCCTGATAGACCGAAGTTGCAGGTTCGATCCCTGATCAGGGCACATACAACAATCAACCAATGAATGCATAAATAAGTGGAACAACAAATTGATGTTTCTCTCTCTTCCTCTTTCTTTAAAAAGTTTTTAAAAATTAAAGATTTTTAAAAGGTTGTCCTAAGGATTACATAAGATAATGTGCCTAGTGCAATGGTTAAATACAATTGGCATTTCAGGGTATCATATTTTCTTTCTTCCCCACTCTGAGAGTGACTAGTTTCATAGTTATATAATGATTACAACCCCCTCTATTGTGTTGACTATGTGCCAGGTCTATTTCACATGCATTATTTCATTCAATAAAGCCTATGAAGTATGCACTTTTATTATTCACCTTTGGCTGATAAGAAAACTCAGGAAGAGCTTTGCTCAAGGACACCCAACAAGTCCAACTGAGCCAGGCAGAGACCCCAGTCTGAGACCTCCAGGGCCAGCTGGCCCTCGGCTGCCCACCCAGGCAGCACGTCTTCCCTGTGGGAGAGATCGCTGGTGCCCACAGGAAAACCTTTGGGTTCCTCTGTGCATCTCTCACCAACCTGCCCAGCTCAGGCACTCGGGGCCCAAGAGGTGGAAGTGGGACCCAGGGGGAATGGAGGCCTGGTGGCCTTCTGCTATGGGCAGTCTTGGGAGCCAGGGTAGTTGGGGCCACAGAGAGGGCAAAGGCAGACCATCTGAACTCTGGCAGGACTGGGGGGGTGGGAGAGCACTTGTATTAGGGGGTATTCACACCGAGGCCATGCCCCTGTCCCCCTCACAGTCCCTTGAGTCACTTGCCCCTGAGCATGGGGCACATTCTTGAAGGGGGTAGTTAGGGGATTCCAGGCTCCCTCAGGCCCTAAACCAGTTTCTATTCCTCCTGGGACTGAAACCAACTCCCCCCTCAGCACCCTGTGTCCCCAACTGGTAATAATGTAGTGACTCACTCTTCTAGTTCTTGCCCTGTGAGCTCCTTGGACTCAGGGCAAATCTCTCCAGGTCCAGACTGGGTTTGGTGGGGTGTGTTAGCGTGAGTCTCATTTCTCAGGGAGATGACGGCTCCCAGGTATCTAGTGGGGGGGTTGACCCACGTTTAGATGAGCCTGCTCGGCCCTCTCTCCCCATCCCTGTTGTGCTCCCACAACACCCCATCCCATCAAGCCAGTCAGCGTGGGCCAGGGCCAGAGCCAGGGCCAGGGCCAAACCGAGGATCGAGGATCCCGCCCTTGTCCTCTCGCTGTGATTCACTGCGCTGCTCAGCCCAAGGACGCAGCCCTACCGCTGCAGTCCGCGAGTAGTAGTGCCCCCGCGTGGCTTCCTGGAGAAGCGCATCTCGTCTCCCGCCCCCTCCCCTTCTGTGCGCCCAATGAACTTGTGTTGAGGGCAGTGAAGATGATAAAATACCCGCTCTGTGGATGGTACATTCCACTGTGTGTGTCTGTGTGTGTTTATCGCTTGTTTATAAACGATAAACAAATAAATAACGGATGGCAGTTACTAATAGTGAAAACTGCTAGGAATAAAATAAAACAGAGAAATGGGATGAAGAGAGACCTAAGAGGGAAACTCAGGGTGGAAAAGGAAGGCTTCCCTGAACAGACACCATCTGAGATGAGACTCAGGTGCTGGAGATCCAGCCCTGCCAGGATCTGGGGGGAAAGCTTTCCTTGCAGCGAGAAGAGCTACTGAGCCCTCCTCCGGTAGGAGCAGGCTTTGCAGAGCAAAGGCCAGCACGGCAGGAAAGCAGAGAGCAAAGGAAGAACCGAATGAGCTGTGGTCAGGGTGGGCTGGGGCCAGGTTATAGATCTTGTAGGCCATGAGCAATTTTAATTTTTCTTCTAGGAGTAGTGACAATTTATTGGGTGAGTTTTGGGCTCAAAAGTAATGTGGCTCAATGGCCTTTTACGAGGACCCCTATGACTGCTGTGTGGAGAATAGAATGGACTTTGGGCAAGGAAGGAAGAGTACAAGTAGGGAGATTATTGAAGAAATTAGAAAGCTATTGAAATAGTCCAGGTGAGAAATGCTGGCAGCTTGGATCGGGGTCGGCGTTGGAGGTGCAGCGACGCGGCTGGGTGCTGGATATAGTGTGAAGGTTGTGTCAGTAGGACTTGCTGATTGACCACGTTCTCCTTTGCTTACTGAGCTCCTGGAGCTTCTTCATGCATACACACACCCCAGCTGGCTCCTCCACCCTCACAGGGGGGCAGACCCCAGGGCCACAGTTAACATGGGGAATTTCCCAGTGAGGTTTGACAGAGGAATGCCAGACTCAGCCATTGTGTTCTGCATGAACTGCCTCCTCATTCCATCACTCACCCATCTTAATGGGCAGGGCCTCTGCCTGCTGTCTCCCTTACCCTGCCTGGCTTCTGCAGACCCAGTCACTTTTTAAGTCTCTGTTTGTCCAAATGAGTGACCTCAGGGTATGTTGGTGACACCCAAAATAGTCATGAGTGTTCATTGTTTTTATGTGATACAGAGCAGGGGGCAGCATACTCTGGCAGTGTCAATCCTCAGACCCAGGCCAACCACTTATTACTGTCTGTTTACACAAAACATAGTGAGGTCGGACCTGACCCCACAGAAAATGCACACAACACTTTGGCCCCAGCTAGGGTGTTTTGGAGAGCTTGGGAGAGTTCAGACTGGGCTCACAAACACCCTCAAACCAGTGGGAGAGGGGGAAAGCAAGAGAGGAGGAGGTGATCCGGTTGGCTCTAGAGTCAGCAGGCCTCGCTCTGTTTGTGTTGTGCTGCATGGGGTACATTATAAATGCAGCCAACACTAGGGGGCCCGGCCTCAGAAGCTAGGACTGCACTAGTGCTAAAAGGCTGCTCAAGCCTCACCCAGATGAAGCTGCAGGGCCAGGAGGAGTTTGATGGCCACAGTGCTTATGAAAATGTGGCCACAGGAGAGCTGGACAGTGGCCCTGGCTCTGGCCCCAGCCCAGACGCTGACAGCCAGAGACAGGGGGTACCCAAGGACCCTCTGCTCTTCATTCAGCTGAATGAGCTTCTGGGATGGCCCCAGGTGCTGGAGTGGAGAGAGACAGGCAGGTGAGTGAAACCCAGGCCAATTTTGTAGGGTCCTTCCCCTGCTCAGCTGGGGCCTCCTCCGTGGCCCCAGCTCTTCCTGTGAGGGGGTATTCTTACCCACCGCCAGGAGTTCCTCTCTGCATCCTCATTTCAGGCCCTCACCCTTCATGGTGCTCAGCCTTCTCCACGACCCGAGACCAGAGGTGACTCTCTGGTGGGGAGGGGTGTGCTCTGCACCACTGGGCCCACGTCTCCCTCATTGATTTACCTTCCCTGGCTCCCCTGTGTTCCCACTCCTGGACCTGAGAGAGATGCCCCAAATAGCACTGTCTACCCCTCTCTACTGCAGGTGGGTGCTGTTTGAAGAGAAGCTGGAGGTAGGTGGGGGCCGGTGGAGTGCCCCCCATGTGCCCACCCTGGCACTGCCCAGCCTGCAGAAGCTCCGCAGCCTACTGGCCGAGGGCCTTGTCCTGCTGGACTGTCCAGCTCAGAGCCTCCTGGAGCTCGTGGGTACGCTGGGAGCCTTTGGAGGGAGGGCATGGCTAGCCACGCCACCGTTTCTCTAAGATTGCACCCCAGAGTCTTGGAATTTTCCAGAGCCCACCACACCCACCTTCAGAATTATCCATCCCTGACCCAGGGGGGAGGTGGAAAAGCAGGGTGAAGAATCAAGTTCACTGGCTCTTCCATTCCCTGTGACTCCCAGGAGGGAAAGGGACCGGGCAGAGGGGAAAGAAGATTTCAGGGATAAGGAGCTCTCGGAAAAGACCTGGATCCCACCTCTGTTCTCCAGAGCAGGTGACCAGAGTGGAGTCGCTGAGCCCAGAGCTAAGAGGGCAGTTGCAGTCCTTGCTGCTGCAGAGACCCCAGCACCTCATCCAGACCACAAGCACGAGGCCCTGCTGGGGTGAGAGGGCCCTTCCTGGGCCAGGACCAAGCATCCTGGGGTGGGAGGGTCCCAGGTCTACCCTGCACCTTCCTGCACCAGAAGGGGCCTAGCCTCCACTTAGACCTCAACCCAGGATCCATGGGTGGAGGAAGCAGGGGTAGCGGTGGAGGGAGAAGAATGGAGGGACTACATTCATAACAGCCAGAGCTCTGTGAAGGGGTGTTCTTGGTCGGCACTGCGCTGGGAGCGTTGCATGTGTGTCTCATGTAATCTCCACAAGTATCCTGTGCAGTGGTACCACAATAACGCCCATTTTAGTGGTGAGAAAACTGAGGCTCAGAGTGGGGAAGGGTGTGCTCCAGTTTTCACAGCTTGTCAGTGGCAAAGCTGGTCAGGGAACCCTGGTGGACCCATTCGAAAAGCCTGTGCTCCTAATCACTACAAAATCCTGTTTTAAAGGGTCTGCCCATCCGAGAGAGCCTTCGCATGATGAGGAAGCCCCCCTGAAGGAACAGGTTTGTGGCCCTTCCTTGGGCAGGGCTGGGAGAGGGGTCGGAGATTAATAGGGGCCCACCCCCACTGGACCCCTCATCAGCCCATATCCTGCCAACACCTGCTCCACAAATGCCCACTCGTGCTCTGTGTCTTTTCCAACCCCCATCCAGCGTCAGAATGCCCTGAGGCAGAAGCTGCCTCCAGGGGCTGAGGCGGCAGCTGTGCTGGCAGGAGAGCTGGGCTTCCTGGCACAGCCACTGGGGGCCTTTGTGCGGCTTCAGGATCCAGTGGTGCTGGGGTCTCTTACAGAGGTGCCCCTCCCCAGCAGGTGAGGCTGCTGAGTGGGAGTGAAGGATCCTGGAGCCCAGTGAGGGCCTTGGCTGGGAGTGGGATTGAGGGGTGTCTGGTCCAGTTCTCTTGGGTGTGTGGGGGATGGTGCTCAGGGCTTGAAGTGGGTCAGGACTTCAGAGTAGGTGTGCCCATGAGTGTGTGTATAGGGGCTGGTCGAGAGGTCAGAAGTCGAGGCTGCCCTAGGGGATAGCAGCCTCTGACCCCGTCTGAGGCTCAGTTCCTTCCTCAGATTTTTCTGCCTCCTCCTTGGTCCCCCCACACTGGGAAGGAACTACCACGAGATGGGCCGGGCAGTGGCTGTCCTCCTCAGTGACCCGGTGAGCTGGACAGGTGTGGGGTGTGTGTGGACTCTGTGATTGACTGCAGCTGTGGGGCAGAGTGTGGCGTTGTGTCTGTGACCATGAGGACTGAGGTTTCCTTGGCTACGACTGTAGCCCCCTTCCTTAGCACAGTGCCGTGGGACAGTAGGCACCCACAGTACTCACCAAATGCATGTCTGACTGTTCAAATGCTTCAGTGACCAGTCTGCCTAGGTGACTCATGTGTGTCTAGTTTTTGAGACTGTGAAGATGCATGTAAGAACGCAGACATGCATTTACTTCCACTCTGTGCCTGTCCCTAGCAATTCCAGTGGTCAGCGCGTCGGGCCAGCAACCTTCATGACCTTCTGGCAGCCCTGGATGCCTTTCTAGAGGAGGTGACGGTGCTCCCACCAGGTCGGTGGGACCCGACATCCCGGATTCCCCCACCTAAATGTCTGCCCTCTCAGCACAAAAGGTATCTGGGGTCATCATGCCATACAGATCTTTCTTTCCCCACAGTCTTGGGTCCAGTTCCACTGTTGAAGAGGGGAGGGGATACTAGGAAAGGAACAGGGACTTAACCTTGAACTTGGAGCCCGCCGGCAGAGACTAGGAGCAGCCACCAGGGGGCAGGGCGCCACGAGGTTGGCGACCAGTGAGAGATCCTCACTCAACCAGAGTTCCCCTTCACCTCAGACTCCCCTTGCGAATGCAGGGGGTCAAGGGCCCCTCTGCTCCGCGAAGGGCCCGGGCTGAGGACAGGCACGGCCACCCGCAGCACACGCCCAGCCCCGAGTTGCAGCGGACAGGCAGGTGAGTCGAGCTGGGGTGGGAGTAAGGGTCGGAGTATTGGGTGGGGGCGTGGCAGGGGGAGGAGTCCCAGCAGCAGAGGGGTGTGTGCTCACCATGAGAGGGGCTCAGGGACAGCAGTGGATATAGGGGCGTGGGGTGTGGATCATTGACGACAGATCATCACCTGTATCATTGACGACCAATGGGCGGGAGGCTGTTTGGGGGCCTTGTCCAGGACGTGCGGCGGAAGGCCTCGTGGTACCCCAGTGACTTCTTGGATGCCCTGCACCCCCAGTGCTTCTCGGCTGTGCTCTACATTTATCTGGCCACCATCACAAACGCCATCACTTTTGGGGGGCTGCTGGGAGAAGCCACTGATGGTGCTCAGGTGGGTGGGAACGTGAAAGGGGGACAGGCACAGGCTTGAGTATTCCTCCAGCCATACCCTTTGTCCTTCACTGGGGCTGTAGGTGGGCTGAGCAGGCTCCCTGGAAGCTTGGGCTCCTGTGGTGGCTGTGCTGGGGACACCAGGGTCCTGTGCTGAGAGCTCCCTGATTGGCTTCCAGGGCGTGCTGGAAAGTTTCCTGGGCACGGCAGTGGCTGGAGCTGCCTTCTGCCTGATGGCCGGCCAGCCTCTCACTATCCTCAGCAGCACGGGGCCGGTGCTGGTCTTTGAACGCCTGCTCTTCAACTTCAGCAGGTGGGACTCCCTCCCCTCAACAGCCTGGTCCTGGCTGAGCCAACAGGGGAGGGTGGATTGGTCTGGCTCGAGGGGCACCTGGCCTGGGTTAGGTGGGGAACAGGACAGCCCTGCCAAGCCCTGCCTGTCTCCCACCCCCCAGAGATCACAGCCTGGATTACCTGCCCTTTCGCCTGTGGGTGGGCATCTGGGTGGCCATCTTTTGCCTGGTGCTGGTGGCCACAGAGGCCAGTGTGCTGGTGCGCTACTTTACTCGATTCACCGAGGAAGGCTTCTGTGCCCTCATCAGTCTCATCTTCATCTATGATGCCGTGGGGAAAATGCTGAGCCTGATGCACAGCTATCCCATCCAGAGGCCTGGCTCTGCCGCCTACGGCTGCTTCTGCCAGTACCCAGACCCTGGAGGTGAGTGAGGGAAATGGGGAGCTTGGCAGGCGGGGCTCAGAATTCTTCCCCATTCTGATTCTAAATCAGCTGACAATACTGACGGAATAACGTGGTTATATTTATGGATGAATGGGCTTTCTAACAATGAAACCAAAATGAGGCCGACTTACCCACCCGGGCATGCCGCACTGGACAGGGACTGTCTTGCTTCAGAGGAGCCCAGGCAGCTTACTCTGAGAGCAGGGCAAGAAGGGGCAGGGCTGGGCACACCCAGTTTCTTCTCAAAAAACGCACCAATCAAATCAGTCACTGCTCTTCCCCTGGGTCTGGGCGACTGACCAGGTGGAGAGGAGGAGCTCAGAGCGTTACACTTGCCCATAACCCTCCGCAGGGAAGGAAACACCAGGCCTGGGAAAGAGGCGTCCTCTCGAGCGCCAGGCTCTGTGCGAACAAGACCAGTTCTGCCCCTGGTGGATGTGTACGCTCATCCACTGTGCAAATGCCTGCTGGGCGCCCGCTCCGGCCAGTCCTGTGCTGGCCGCCAGGGACGTAGGCAGGTAGAGAATCTGAAGGGGCCAGGGCATGAGGCCGCGTCCTGAGGAGAAGGCATGGTAGTGCTCGGAGTGAGCAGACGGATGAGTCAGAACCAAGAACTTCCTGGTTCAGCTGGACCTATGAGATTAGGCTCCCGAGGGTCTGGAGAAGGTTCCCAGGGGAGGGATACACACCCAAATTCTTCTCCACTCCCCAGGAAATAAGTCTCACTGGACAAGGACGAAGCCAGAAGACAGAGATGACATCTTGAGCATGGTGAGAGTCTGCTTCTGGGAGGGCCTGGGAAACAAAGAAGGGAAGCTAAAGAAGTCAGTGGCTCCTGGCTCTTTCCATCCCACTGGCTAGAGAGACCCTCGTAGGTTCCTGAGGCCCAGCCCTTTGTGAGGGCTGGGGGGCCTCCTGTCTCGGGCCCCCAGTGTCTCAGGGAGCATCGGTGGATGTTTGTGCTGCCGCCCAGGACCTCATTGCTGACCACCGCTCCCTACAGGACCTGGGCCTGGTCAATGCATCCTTGCTGCCTCCTCCTGAGTGTGTCCAGAGGGGAGGTCACCCTCGTGGCCCCAGCTGTCATACGGTCCCAGACATTGCCTTCTTCTCCCTCCTCCTCTTCCTTACCTCCTTCCTCTTTGCCATGGCCCTCAAGCATGTAAAGACAAGCCGCTTCTTCCCATCTGTGGTGAGTGTCGGTTCTCTTTCTGCGGGAGAGGACTAGCTCTTGGCCTTGGGCCCTGCATGTAAATGGGAAGGGCTACAGAATTAGGGTGATGGCAGGCCTGGACCTGACTGAGTGTCCACTGTGTGGCTAGGTACGCAAGGTACTCAGCGACTTCTCCTCAGTCCTGGCCATCCTCCTGGGCTGTGGCCTTGATGCCTTCCTGGGTTTAGCCACACCAAAGCTCATGGTGCCCAGAGAGTTCAAGGTGAGAGCTCGGGGAGGGGAAAGAACGGCCAGCAGACAGGACCCTGGAGGGGGAAGATGCATAGATCCTACACTTCATCTCCTCGAAGCTTCTGTTTGCTCACTTATAAAATAGAAATAGTAAAAATAATGGCCTCACAGAGTTGTCGTGAGGATGAATAAGATGTTGCTCCAGACACACAGTGAGCGCAGAATGCTCAGGAGCTATGATTATAGGTATAGAGTTAAAAAGGGTGGGGTCCCATCAGCCAGCCCTGGGTTTGAGTTCCAGTTCTGCTACTTCGTGTCCATGTGACCTTTAGCCCACATTTCTGAGCCTCAGTTTATTCATCTATAAAATGGACATAATAAATAACAATATATATCCTACTCCCATCTGAGTTTATAGATAATAATGTAAAGCACTTATCACAAAGTACTTACCACAACCAAACGTTAGCTAGCTCACTGCGTGTTAGCTATTGACATGGTTCTCCCTAGCCTCGGCACAGCCCTACCCATTCCACGGCTCCTCACTCTGTTCTTTGACCCCTGGTTGCCTGCTCTGACCCAGCAAAGCTGGAGCTCCCTCCCTGGGCATGACAGTGCACTGATTTGGCACCTAGACTTTGCCTGTGTGTTTGGAGACCTCCCTTCCAGCTTCCTCCAGGACAGGACAGCAGGGACTCCAACTGAGGCAGCCTCAGGGACTCAGAGCCCAAGACTACAACTGGGGCCCCGTCCCCCACACAGACGCTTATAATCAGAGCAGACGCAGACACACCTCGCCTTGCCCCTGCCCCAGGTCAAGGCAGGTCTGAGCCTGAGTCGCCCCACCCTGGAAGTTGAGGGGGGTGCCTAGGGAGGAGAGCTCTGTTCATCAAGAAGTATGGGCAGGCCTCATCTACCTCCTCTTCCCCTTGCAGGGAGGGAGGGCCCCAGAGAAGCAGAGTCCAGAAACCCTGACTCGGGAGTCCCTGGCAGGTCTCCCTCCTTCTGCCCTCTTTCAAGGCACCAGGACGCTTTGAACCAGCCGTGCATGCACGTGCACTGCTCCCACCTACCATCCAGGGTCTTGGTGGGGAGGGTTTGAGGTGAGAGGGGTGTGGAAGAATGCCAAGGCCGGAGTGTGCAGGTGAGGTGCTCTTGGGAGACCCTCTCCAATCTGTCCGTGGGACATCCTCCCCCAGCCCACACTACCTGGGCGTGACTGGCTGGTGTCGTCTTTTGGAACCAACCCTTGGTGGCTGAGTGTGGCAGCCGCCCTGCCTGCCCTGCTGCTGTCTATCCTCATCTTCATGGACCAGCAGATCACAGCAGTCATTCTCAACCGTGCCGAATATAAACTGCGGGTAAGGCCTGCCAGGTTACACGCTAGGTCCCTGGACTACGGGACAGAAGCCCCAGGGTGGGTTCCAGGCTTTCCCCCTCCCACCCCGAGGGCTAGCCTGGGCTAGCTTCGTCCTCCTTGCCCCACCACAACCTGCAGAAGGGAGCTGGCTTCCACCTGGACTTCTTCTGTGTGGCTCTGCTGATGCTGCTCACATCAGCCTTTGGGCTGCCCTGGTACGTCTCAGCCACTGTCATCTCCCTGGCCCACATGGACAGTCTTCGGCGAGAGAGCAGGGCCTGTGCTCCGGGGGAGCCGCCCAGCTTCCTGGGCATCAGGTGAGGCCAGTATTCAGGAGGTGGGCATGAGAGATGGGCAGCAAGGTTGGATGGCAGGGGACGAGGCAGAGTCATTTGGGCAGCTGAAACTCTAGGCTGGTGACCCCAGAGGGCTCTCTCACTGGCCCATGAACACTGCAGTGGGATGGGTGGGTTCTGGGCTGTGAGTGTGTCATGTCAGATCGTCCCTCTCCTCCTCCAGCCTTGGGGCTGGGAGGGCCCTCAGAGGAGCATCACTGAAGTATGGCTGGAGGCAGCCAGGGCTGAGCCAGGGGAAGGTTCCCCTAATTAACCCCACTCAGTGCAGAAGTGCCTCCCTGATGTTACAAAGTAACCATCACAAAAACAATTTTGTAACTGCTGGAAACACAATCTGTCCAAAGTATGTGAAATTAACTTTGTAAACTGAAATGAAAGTCTTCTCACCACAGTGTAAAAATTGCTAATTTTGCAACAAAATAAAAAAAAAAAACAAAAACAAAGAGCAACTGTGGCCTTGAATTGATGGAGAGGCCTGGGACCCTCCTATTGAAGTACCCTACCCCTGCATCTCCACCGGTTTCTCACCAAGCTAAGGCCACAGGGGTCTGTAGTGGTGTCTGGCTTGGGTCTTCAGCCCCGGTGCCCCGGGGATTCTCCCAGGCCCTGGCTAACTTCCCCTCTCCCCGCAGGGAGCAGAGGCTGACAGGCCTGGTGGTGTTCATCCTCACAGGAGTCTCCATCTTCCTGGCACCTATACTCAAGGTACCTTTGTTAGGCAGGCTGGCAGCAGGGGCAGGGTAGTAATAATAAAGGCGAGAACTGACACTGGCTGAACACTTAACTGCATGTTCAGTTTCTCCATACCGGCCTCATTCAATCCTCGTGTTCACACGATGCATATGTCCTTTACAGACGAGGAGCCTGAAGATTAAAGAAGTTAAGTAGCTTGCAGAGATCACCAAGGGAGCATTTCTCAGATCTGAGAATCCAAACTCTTTCCCAATGGGCTTTCTCCCCAGTGGACAGGGTGCAGGCATGCCCCAGCCCACCCCACCCACCCAGGGATCAAGCACCGCCCTTGCTTGGTTGAAGCCTTGCTTCAACCTCCCAACAAGCCTTAGACTCAGGGTGTGATCATCACACCCCAGAAAAACTTTGAGGTAAAAGCCTGCCACTTCTCCCTCACCAGGGGTTTGTAGAACACCTGCTGTGTGCAAGGCTCTGCTAGGCACCTGGGAGAAGGGGGCAGTGGGGGAGGGGAGTACTGAAAAGGAATGTAGAGCCAAGCCTCTGTCAGCAACACACATGCACGAACAAAAATTACGTAACTAACAATAGCAGAGAGGTGCAGCAAGTTGACAACTGACCTCCCATCTAGGAGGGCGTGGGGATGGCACACAAGAGTCACTGGCAGGACCACAGAGGTGAGGGGAGGGAAAGGTCGTGGGGCCTGGGGGAGAGTGGAGTGGTGGAAAGAGCCGGATGAACCGGATCGGCGGCTTGCTAACTAGGCGACTCTCATCCGGCAGATCCTTTCTGAGCACAGCGTGTCTGCGAGGCACTGCCCAGGACTGGGCTGGTAGTAGCCATTGAAAGAGACCATCCATTTCTTGCAGTCTGGTGAGGGGAGATAGACTTAAAAAAATTAAAAACCCCACAACAAAATAGGGTAATTTCCGACAGTGAACACTTCCATGAGGAGTAAAAGAGAATCAGGTGGTCGGGAACGCCGACCACTTTAGATGATCAGGGAAGGCCTTTCCGGGTCGGAAGACTGAGCAGTGAGAAGAGTGAATGGTGAGAAGGAAGGCGGGGCATTCTGGGTGGAGGAAAGCAGCAAAGGAAAAGGCCTTGCAAGGGGTAGAAATAAGCTTGGGCACGTTGAGGGAAGGAAAAGAGGTCAGGACAGCATGGACAGAGAAAGCAGAGAGGAAAGGGGCAGGTAAGGTCGGAGAGATCAGCCAGGTAAGGGGCGAGTCACTAAGTCTCTCTGAAACCCACTTTCCTCATCTGTAAAACGGAGCTGATTGCATAATTTACCTCATCTGACTGGTGTGAAGATTCAGTGAGGTCAGGTGTGCAAAGAGGGAAAGGAAGGGGTGGACCTGGGTAGGCTGAGATGTGGATGCTGGGGGTGGACCCCAACGTGGGGGGCCTGGGCAGCTGGCAGAGGTAAACTCCTTTGCTGGCTCTCCACTTCTTCCTACCAGTTCGTCCCAATGCCGGTGCTCTATGGCATCTTCCTGTACATGGGGGTGGCAGCGATTGGCAGCATCCAGGTGAGCCCATTCAAATCACCATGAAGCCCCACTCCTCCTTCCTTTCCTGCTGGTACTCCCTGCCTGCACTTGCCAATTCCTCCCATGCCCTCTTTTCCTGTTTCTTCTGGCTACAGAGACTCTGCCGCCATACTCTGGGAGAGGAGGGGGCCAAGGGTGTCCTCTGACCGCCCCAGTGCGGAGTTTCAATGGGTAACGGCGACGCTCTCCAGGCTACCCACACACCCTGCTTCCCTCCTCCTCTTGTTCCCCCAGTTCACAAAGAGGGTACAGCTGTTACTGATGCCAGCAAAACACCAGCCAGACCTCTTGCTCTTGAGGCATGTGCCTCTGAGCAGGGTCCACCTCTTCACAGCCATCCAGCTTGCCTGCCTGGGTCTGCTTTGGATAGTCAAGTCTACACCTGCAGCCATCATTTTTCCCATCATGGTGACTCAGGGTTGGGTGGTATCCTGAGGGTTCCTGGGAGACTTGGAGTCTGGGAGGGTGGCCAAGGCCTCCATAAGACGAAGGCTCTTCCCTCTTTCATTTGTCCTTGCTCTGCCTGGTTGGGAATCCTAGAACAAAGAACGGGATGCCTACAGATGGGCTGATGGAACACCTGGCCCAACTCCTTTCCCGGCCTGTTTGGGCTGGTCACAGGTTGGGATAAACCCCGCTCCCCACCAGAAAAATCTAAGCCCTGGGAAAGGCAATGCTGCCATTTCTGTTACTTAGGGAGGTGGTAACACAGGTGGCTTCTAGCCTTGTTCCCACTCACTGAGGAAGTTACCATCCGTGGGCTTTGCAGTAGGACCAATCTGGTTATGACGTCTCAGCTGTGTGACCTCGAAGAAGTTCCTAAACTTTTGGGCCTCACTTTCCTTCTCTGTGTAATGGCGATAATGATCCTATCTGTCCCACAGGAATATGTTAGCACTCAGTGAAATGACACACACTGCCTAGCACGCTGGAAGTGCTGAGTAGATGGGACTGTCGTTAACGTTCCTACTGCTGTTGCCAACAGCCCTGAGCGTTGTTTCTATCTCTGCAGTTGCTGGGCCTGGTGGGGGTCCGGAAGGCACTGGAGTGGGTCTTCTCACCACAGGAACTCCTCTGGCTCGATGAACTGATGCCAGAGAAGGAAAGGAGCACCCCTGAGAGGGGGCTGGAGCCCGAGTACTCACTCAGTGGAAGTGAGAATGAAGATGTGAGCTCCATGATGGGCCCTCGAAGGAGAAGGGGATGGGTGGGGAAAGCACTGTCAGCCAGGAGTTGTCCCTAAAGTCTAATATTTCTATTAAGCCTGAAGACCTTACCAATACGGTCACTCCCCTTAGCTCTGTATTGACAGAGGCACATTGAAGGGTTGAGGGAAATCTTTCTTCTTAGGGCAGGGGCCCATGGGGGTAGAAAGAGCCAGGGACACAATTCTAGCGGGCTTTCTCAACCCTAGGTCTTTGTCGCAATGTGGGTCTATATTCTTTCACTCTCTAGGTCCCTTTCTCTTTGCTGTCTCCGTCTTTTTTTTTTCTTTCTTTCTTTTTGTCTATTCGAAACTCATCTTGAGACTTCTGTTCCACAGGCAGAGCTGATGTATCAGCCAAAGGCTCCGGAAATCAACATCTCTGTGAATTAGCTGGAGCTGAGCACGAGGTGAGGGTGAGAGGGAAGCCTCCTGGTATCCAGAGTGGGGGTGGGGATGGGAGCTCAGACCTAGGAAACTTCTGGTGTGTTGACAGCCCTGTTTTCTCTTCGTGCTCCAGTCCTCAAGAACCCGAGTCCAGAAGAGGGTGGAACAGCCTCTCCAGAGGGAAGAAAAAACAAAGTGAGAGGACCTGGGCTTGGCTCCCCGAGGCACTACAGTATGGCCAGTAGAGGGAGCTCAATCTCATACCAAACTGAACGTGGAACTTGGAGGGGGTGGGGGAGGGAGGGACGAAAAGACTGAAGAATGGGAAAGAGAGGGGAGGAGGGAGGGAGGAGGAACTGCCAGGCTGCTCTCCTTTGCCTTTGGAGGCTCTGCCCCAGGCTCCTGAGAACCACACTCCAGCCCAGTGGAAGGATAGATTCTCAGTCACTTGCCCTCTTTGCTATTTTTTCATTATGTTCATCCACTTATCAAAACAGCTTCTGAGTACTTACGAAATACTAGAGATTCAGTAGTTAAGACAATCATGGTCCCTGACCTTGGGAAGTTAAAACCCCAGTGGGAAGGACAAACAGGCAACTTGCTAGAGTGGGGTCAGGCAGGCTGTGTGAGTGAAGGCCTCTAAGCCCTGCTTGGAGGGCGGTAAAAGTGGGGTGGTGGGAGTTGGGGAGCCTACCAAGAAGAAGTGGTCTCGTTCTGACTGGTATGGTTGGGTGTCATCCAGCAAAGGGTCATCGGTCCAACCCCTGGTCAGGCCTCGCCCTGCATGTGAGAAGCAATCAATCGATGTCTCTCTCACACTGCGATGCTTCTCTTCCATCCTTTTCCCCACCCTTCCCCTCTCTCTAAAAATGAATAAATGAAATCTTAAAAAAACCTAGAGGAAGTGGTCTATAACTTGAAATCTGAAGAATGAATAGAAGCTACTAGACAGGACAAGCTGAGGGCACAACATATACAAAGCCTGGAAACCCCTCCCCCATAAGCTGAACACTCTTGCGGGCCACAGAACACCCTCTTCTCCATGCCTCTCAGAGCCCAAGAAAGAGCTCACTACTGCAATAGAAAATTCGGGGACTATGGGGAGATTCAATGGCTGGCCCAGAACAAGATCTCCTAGGCTTTTCTTACCCCCATCAGGCTTTCCTTTGCTTTTTGTCCTACTATGTACCAGAGCACTTACTTTGACCCCACAATGTCTTCTCTCAGTCCACGGGTGTTCACTCTAGAAGTCAAGATGATGTTTGCCTTGGCTTTACTGCCAGCTGCGCCGCTGTCAGCTGTGAACCCGGAACAGTGGTTCAAGGCTGGAAGGCAGCTGGCCAAGACCTCAGTCACCCTCCCTCCTGAGCTGGGGTGGAGAGCAGCAGGGAAAAGGCAGGTCTGCGTTGTGGTTAGGAAGGGCTGGTAAGCTGGAGGACTGACCAAGTCCCATTCAGGCTCTACCTGACCAGGGGACCTGAGTCCAGAAGCCCTTCCCATTTTGAGCTGATCCTCACAAATCCTCATTTACATAATTGATGGGTCGCAGGCAACTCTTCTCATCTTGCAAAAGGGAGACAAAGTCCCTCTTTCTAAAATAAATATTCCTCTATTTGAAACTGTTCTTTTTTCCAAACAAAAACACAGAGCTGTATAATTGTGAAATGGAAACCATCCTAGAGATAACCAGGTTCGCACTTGAGTGTATATTGTTCATTTTAATTTCAATGGACACAGTAATATTTTTATTAAAATGGAGTTACACTGTTGAGTTCTTTAACACGCTTGTCACTGAATATGCATTGGATATTCTCCCCATGTCAATGTATGTATATATATCTACCTCATTCTTTTTTGTCATCTGCATAGAATAAGTAACCTTTACATTGAAGGAGATATCATATATACAAAAGGATATATAAATGTCTTTGGAAAATGCAAGAATTTCTCCAGAGTCTATACCTAGGTATGAAAATAAAGTGATGATAAAAAGAATGCTTGTGTGTCCAACACTCATATTATCCACTAGGGTATTTGTTTCTAGTCCTTCAGAAGCCCCTCTGAATGTTCCTCCCAGATTCCATCCCCAATTCCAGGTAAACGCTATCTAAATTTTATGCTAATTATTTTCTTACTTTTCTTTGTAATTACACATCCATTCCTATATTTTTATGTATTTATTATTTGGTCTATTAGTGAATGTTCTATAAATGGAATCCTAGTGCATGAATTCTTTGGTGACTGCTTCTTCACTCAACATTGTTTTGTGAACCAGTCATGTGGCTGCAGGCAGCCATGTTTGTTCACTTCCACTCCTGCGTTGCACTCCATGGTATGACCACCACAGTTTAATTACCCATTCTTCTGTTCACTCACTGGCAAAGCCATCTCAACCTGGTGCTTGCTTTGTAGAAAGTTGAAGACGATTCAAATTCTTTGATGGTTATAGGATTCATTTTAAAAAGTAAAGACTTCATTTTTTTTTTTAGCAGTTTTTGGTTTGTATAGGATTCTTAGACTCTATTTTTTCTTTAGTCAGTTTTGGTAAATTGCATTTTTCTAGGAATCTATGCATTTCATTTTCCATATTTATTGGCATAGACTTATTTTTTATCTGCTTACTATATGTAGCACATTTAGCTATTTAGATATGGTTCCTTTATTTTAAATATTATTGTACATTCTATTTTTTTGTTCTTGGTTACTCTTGCCTGAAGTTAATCTATTTTACTAGTATTTTCAAATTGCTAACTTCTGGCTTTATTGATTTTCTCTGCTGAATATTTTTCTATGTTGTTAATTTCTTCTAGTATTTCCTTTCATTTTCTTTTGGTTTCATCTGTTGTTTTTCTAACATCTTAGATCATTATTCTGAGCCTTATTTACCTCCTAGCCCTATAGCAGTAAGCACCACATTTCCTTCAAAGGACTCCTCTGTCTGCACCCCATTGTTCTGATACAGCACTCTCATTATTGTTGCTTTCCGAGTATTTTTTAACTTTTACACGATTTTCTCTTTGACCCAAAAGATAAGTGCATTTTAAAATCTCCCAAATATGTGTATTTCCCTTTAGTTATCTTTCTGTAACTGATTTATAACTGAATTGCATTTAGAGATTTGTGGGGCTAACTTTGTGGTCTGGCATTTGGTCATTTTTTGTAAATGTTACATGTGTGCTTGAAAATGTTTATTCTCCAATTTCTGGAACAGTTTTCAATCTATTTCTATCAGGCTAGCCTACTAATTGTACTGTTCAAAATGTTCTATGTATTCCATGACTTTTTTGGATCTGTTTAAACTGTCAAATAACAAATAGGTGTATATGTTAATGCACCTATTGTGATAATGAATCTGTCAACATCTCCTTGTAAATATGTTAATTTTCCCTTTATTTATTTTTTTTAAAGCTGTGTTATCAGGTGCTTTCTAGTTTAAATTGTTCTATCTTTCTGGTTAATTGATCCTTTTGCTATTCTGTAATGGTCTTACACTGTGGTGACCTGTAATGATCTCTGCTTAAAAGTTATTTGGTCTGCTAGCAAAATAGTTAAACCAGTTTTCTTTTAGTTAAAATTTACCTATGTTATATATTTATATTCTTTGAATTTTAGTCTTTCTGTGTTCTTGTTTTTAGGTATATCTACTATCATCAGCACATAGCCAGAAATAGTTGTTTTTTTTAAATCCAATTTGACCATCCAAATTAGTTGGAGAACTTATAGTTGGAGAACTCAGTACATTTACATCTAGAGCAATTACTAATACATTTGGTTTTGTTTTATTTCATTTTTCTATTGTTCTGTTTTTCTATTTCTTTTCCCTTTTTGATTTTTCTTGCATTATTTTGGATTGATTGAGCTATTTTTGTCTTTTCTTTTCCATTTTACCCCCTCTACTCATTTGGAATATGAGAAAAAGGGAAATCAGGAATGATTCCAGTGCTTTTGGCCTAAGCAACGAGAAGAAAGGAATTGCTACTCACTGAGTTCATATCAGGGCATTTTAAGTACAATGCCTTTTGGACAATATTGGGGCATTTTAAGTATGATGACTGTTAGATAATTAAGCAGAGATGTCAAATAGGCAGCTAGACCTGCAAATCTGAAGTTCAGGGGACAGGTACAAATCAGAGACAGATTTGTAAACTTAAATTTGTAAGTTTATTGGATCTCAATTATATTTAAAACAGACTGGATAAGGTTGCCAAGGCTGTGGATGAAATTAGAGACGCAGGCACCAAATCTGGGAAACTCTCCAATGTGAAGAGCTAGGAGGGGGAGTAGCAACCGTGAAAGGAGGAGCCTGGGAGTGGGGCTGACACAGAAGCCCAAACCAGGAGAACGTGGTGTCATCCTTGAAATAAAGAAAATGTTTCAAGGAGAAGTATTTCTGGTTACTGTTTGCTTTGGAGTCATTCTAACTCCTTACCTCTATGCCAGTTCATGTAGGTATTTAAAGTTAAAAATTGTATTTAACTTAGCGTCTTATTGTTTTAGTTAGGAGGTTGTTCAGAAATTTAAATCTATATAATGACAAAAACAGAAATTCTGATGGCTCTTTTTAATGTTATAAAGAATGATCTAACATGATAGTCTAAGCATCTACTGACTGAGAGAAATACATACCAAAAGTATTATTTAAATTTAGATAATTGCACAGTTACTTACTTCAACAGCATCTACACATTGTTGAAAACATCTTCCTTTAGATTTGCTTATTTAAACAGTCAACAAATACTCATTGAACATTGACAATGTCTTGTCAGGTAAGGTTTTTGACTTCATGGAGCTGACATTATATATATTCTCTTCACTTCTCAGATAATGCCAATTAATCAAAAGAAAATAGAACAGCGTAATATGATAGGAACTGGGAAAAGACCTTATTAAGATGGATGTTTGGGGAAGGACTCTCTGGGTAAGTGACCTTCATGCTGAGACTTGAGTGACAAGGAACTGGGCAAATTATCATCTGTCTGCAGTCAAGGCGTGGTAGACACATATATGAATTTAAGTGCTCTGCTGTCCTTGGATGGGGAACCCCCGTCATAAGGGAAAGAGTTTCAGGTCACTACTGCCTTCAAACTTAGCTTTTCGCTTGCTTCGTTCAGGCCATGCGAGCCTGAGATACTCCTTTTCTGGCACGAACTCATAGGCTTCAGTTTTCTGTTAGTAAAACAAGGCCAAAAGCCTAGATTCTAGGGTACTTCCAGGGTTAATTGATGCCTGTAACATTCTTTAAGATCTTTAATTAAAAGACTTAGGTGTGCATAGAGGGTTATTAGAGACTTCCAAACCCCAGGGAAAATCTCGCCCGATCAGTAACCTAGGCCCATCCTTCCCAGCCTATAGCTGTTGGACAAGGGTTTTTACACTTTTGTGGGTATTAGAATCAAAGGTTGTTGTAATATGAATTCTTAGGCTTTTTGTCTGGATTCTGGGTTTTTGTCTTAGTTCTGGGTTCTTCCATCCCTTTATCCAGTGTCTCATGCTTTCCAACACTCTAGATTTTTGTTCTTTGCAAATGGACTTGAGTGTGCCCTTCTGCGTATATAGTACAATCTGAGACATCTTTGGTCACTTTCCCCAAAGCAATGCAAGGCAGAGATTGGAGGAGGCAGAAATGTGTCTGTCTCTACCTCTCAAATGTAGACAGATACTAGGGGGAGGGTTTGAGGGAAACCTTTGAATGAAGGGAGGGAGGAATTGCTGAGTGGTGCAAAATGGGAGAAGGTGAATGAATACAAGGAACGTAATCCTAGTTTGAGGGCCAGTTCACTGCTTCTTACCTCCCTTCCTGGTGCTGAATCCCTGCTATAGGGGCTGTCTAGGTCTTGGATGAATGATTGATCAATTGATTGATTCATTCATTCATTCAACAAATATGTATTAAATAGCTATTATATGCCAGTCAGTGTTCTAGGTGGAGGAGTTCAGCGTCAAGTGAGACAAGATGTCTGCTCTCCATTTCAGTAGGGGAGGTAGAAAATACATAAGTATAATAATATGTACATAAGATAATTTCAAACAGTGATATAATGTAATAATATAGTGTAATATAATAATATAGGCTAATGTGATAAAGAGGGAGGGTTGAGTGGGTGACTGTTTTAGATTGGGGGTAGTGAGGGCTTCTCTAAGAAGATAACACTTGAGCAGAGACCTGAATGACAAAAAGAAGTTAGTCTTAGGAATGGGGGGAGGGAGCAGAGTGGAAGCATTTTGGCAAAGGGAATATCAGTTCAAAGGCTCTCAAGTAGGAAGGATTTCGCAATGTTTGAGAAACTGAGAGAAGACCTATGTAGCTAGAGTGGAGGAGTGAAGGAGAGAACATTGCAAGATGAGGTGGAGGAGGAGGAGGATTAGGGTTGTAGGCCACCATAATGGATACCCTGGAAGAGGCAGTGTGGGTGAGGCCTTGTCCCTCGGGGTTAGAATGGTAGAGGCCAACCCAGGATAGTCAAAATGATCTTGAAAATGAAGAATCAATTTGGAGGACTCTTATTTCTTGTAGATACCAAGTCTTATTTCAAAAGCTACAGAAATCAAGACAGTGTGGTACTGGAAAGACATATAGAATTGACAGGCCAGAAACTGACCCTCACACTTATGGCCAATTAATTTTTGATGAGAGTGCCAAGACAATTCCACAGTGAAAGAATAGTCTTTTTAACAAATAGTGTTGGGAAAACCGGATATCTACATGCAAAAGAATGAAGTTGGATCCTACCTCAAACCATACACAAAAAGTAACTCAAAATGGATTAAAAACATAAATGTAAGGGCTAAACCACTTCTTGGAGGAAAGCATAGGTGTAAGTCTTCATGACCTTGGATTTGGCAATGGTTTCTTAGATGATACAAAAGCACTAATAACAAAACAAAAAATAAATTGGACGCTATCAAACTTAAAAGTTTTGTACTCAAAATGACACTCTCTGGAAAGTGAAGAGACAACACACGCAATGGGAGAAAAATATTTGCAACCATATATCTGTTAAGAAACTTATATCTAGAATATATACAACTTATAACTTAATAAAAAGGCAAAAATCCCAACTTAAAAATGGACAAGGGATCTAAGCAGACATCGGTCTGAAGAAGACATGTATGGCCAATGAACATGTGAAGAGATGCTCAACATCACTAGCTATCAGGGAAACACAAAGCAAAACCATAATGAGATACCATTCACACCCACTAGAATGGCTAGAAATGATAAGTATTGGTAACGTTGTGAAGAAATTAGAACCATCATACATCACTGGTGGGAATGTAAAATGATGCAGCAGCCCTGGAAAACAGTTTGTGTTCCTCAAAAAGTTAAACATAGAATTACCATGTGATCTAGTAATTCCACTCCTAGGTATATGGTCAAAAGACTTGAAAGCAGGGAGTGAAAAAGATACTCATACAGCAATGTTCATGGAGGCATTATTCACAATAGCTGAAAGGTGGAAGCAACCCAAATGACCTAACAGCTCAAAGTGATGGGTAGACAAAATGTAGTACATCCATACAGTGAAATATTATTCAGCTGTAACATGGAATGAAGCATTGATTCATGCTACAATATGGATGAACCCTGAAAACCTCATTCTAAGCAAAAGAAGCCAGTCCCAAAGGACCATGTTATATAATTCCATTTATATGGAATATCCAAAATAGGCAGATCTGTAAAGACAGAAAGCAGACTGGTGTTTACCTAGGTCTGGGGACCTAGGGGATTGCTAAGGAGTAGAGGGTTTCCCTTTAGGAGTGATGAAAATGTTCTCAGAATTGTACAACTCTGAATATAACAAGCACCCTTGAATTACTTTGGTTGAATTGTGTGGTATATGAATTAAATTTCATTAATGCTGTTCAAAATTTGTTTAAGGTAGGAGACAGGGTCTGTGATATAATTAGCAGGCCACAACAAAGAAGCTGACGATCTGTAGGGCCTCCAGGACCCAAGGAATTGCCACTGCTAGGCAGGAACTGGGGAATTCTCTGCCACCACCTCCAGGAGTCTACTAGCTAAGTGAACCCAAGGGATGAACTACGACCTTGGAAGGTTTCTCTGGGTTGTTTTCAGAACTCTGTATTTGTTCATCTTCTGTGAATATATCCCCTTCCAAAGGGGATACTGTGAAGTGATCACGAACGGAAGCTGTTTCCTCCCTTGCTCTTCTGCTTCTTTCAATGACAATACATTTATTTCATTTTTTTAAAATATTTTATTTATTTATTTTTAGAGAGAGGGGAGGAAGAAAGAGGGGGAGAAAAACATCAATGTGTGGTTGCCTCTCATGCCCTTTACTGGGGACTTGACCTGGCCCGAAACCCAGGCATGTGCCCTGACTGGGAATTGAACTGGTTACCCTCTGGTTCGCAGACGGCACTCAGTCCACTGAGCCATACCAGCCAGGGCACAATTTCAGAGTCATAGCTTCAAAATGGGCATATTTCCTATTTATTAATAACCATAGGCTCACAGAGCTGGAATATCACCTTATCTGTAAGAAGCAGAGACTAAGGGTCCAGAAGCGAAGAGTTACCTGTTCAATCACACGGCCAGTAAATGGCATAGAGGGGACTCAAATCATTACCATAAATTCCCTGTGCTAGTGACTATATCCCTAATGACTTAGTAATAGCCTAAAGCAGGACAGGGCTCAGGCCAGGGGGAGGGGATGGATAGTAGGAAGGCAAGGGGAAGGGTAGGTGGAGTTGGAGGCAGAAGGGGAGGTATGTGGTAAAGTAGAAGTTGTTACTATTTTGGTTTACATTGTTGTCTCTTTAAGCTTGATTTCTTTCCATGATGGCCTTTTCTAGTTAACCAGGTGGTTCTGTGGCATAGAAGAACTTGTTGGTTCCTAAAGGTCATTGAAGGGTTTAGTCCATTTAAAGAAATGGGCCAGAGCAGCTGGAAGGGAATACGATAAGTATTGCTGTTTTAGGGGTTGCCCCTGGCTCCTCTGCCAGAGTGGACCTGCTGTGGCCCCTGACAAGTGGCCCTTACCATCTGACCCCACTCTCACCTGCCCTTTCCTAGTTTCCCTCGTCACCCTGCACGCCACTGCCCCCAAGTCCTGTCTGGAGACTTAGAGAAGGACGGGGAGGGAAATGAGTGCCTTTTCCCTTTCATAGATTCACCAGAGACATTCAGAGCACAGTTCAGAGCTCTTGCTCCCAAGCTCTGACTGCTGGGCTCTTAAAGATGGGAGTGGCTGAGTGGGAAAAGACTGAAAATCCAGTGGTTTCCATAGGTCGTCTCCTCCGTCCTTCTGCCTCCATTGGAAGTGGTATACTTTACTGCACTAATTCTGAAACTTTTTGGTCTCAGAACACCTCTAGACTCTTAAAAATTACAAATGACCCAAAGAGCTTTTATTTATTATTTAAGAATCAAAGAGCTCTTGTTTATTATATGTAGGCTTTACCCATCGATACTGACTGTATTATAAATCAGAACTGAGGGATTTTTAAAAATCTGTAAGCTCAATTCATAAATGTGCATATAAGTAACATTTTTTTAAAAGATTTATTTATTAATTTATCTTTTTAGAAAGGAAGGGAAGGAGAGAAACATCAATGTATGGTTGCCTCTCGTGTGTCCCCTGCCGGGAACTGGCCTGCAACCCAGGAATGTGCCCTGACTGGGAATCGAACCGCGATCATGTGGTTCGCAGGCCCACGCTCAATCCACTGAGCTACACCAGCCAGGGCTAAGTAACATATTTTTATGAAAAAGTATTTTTCAAAACAAAAGAATTTAAGATTGGAATTTTTAATTTCTGGGTTAATAAAAGACAGATGGATTCTCATATCTGCTTCAATATTCAGTCAATTGTAACAGTGTTTTGGTTGAAAAATGTGAAGAAAATCTGGACTGATACACATAAGTAGTTGGAAAAGGGAGGAATATTTTAATGGTTTTTCAGACAATTGTGATTATTCCTGTTCACACCGTGCCAAAATTAAACAACCACTAGTTTTGTGAAGGTTGGAACCATACTATAAGCTTTTCATACTCTGCTACATTAAAATCCACTGGCCTATCTTTGGATGATTCTTTGACTCATGCGTGGCTTTGTAAAGTCATGCTTCAGTCATCTGGTTCACTGAGTAATACAGATCTTGCGGGTATTGACATATTTTATTATATAAAAACACATTGGTTAATAACATCACCTATCTCACCAGGAAAATCTTTACACTTTGGGAAACTGCCAACCAATGACAAGGAATACAATTTTCCAAAATCCTCACTTTCCCTCCAAAGCTTGAATTTTATATTTGGAAACAAATACTGTCAGCTATTTTCCTTCAAGTGGCAGGCTCCAGAAAATGTCTGCCAAATACACGTCTGACTTACCAAAATTCATGTTAGTCATACTTTCAAGGAAACATGGTGTTCCATGAGAAAGTGGTTAGTTCAGCTTGCAAATGGAATAGTTTTACAAGTGCTTTTTCTGAGACAATCAGTGTACTGTACTTGAGACAACTGATATACTTGAAAAAGTCAATGGAAGGCAGGAGTGCTCTCTGTTTACTTCTCCTTTCCTCACATTGGATTTTTAAAATATAGGTACTCGAGGGTGAAGTTTTAATAAAATAAATTTTTCTGGCGTCATTAAGGACACCCTTAGTAAAACTGGCTTTTCCCACCTTAGAATGCTCATTGGGGAAGACTACCTTAACTATACTAACAGTGTGATACTATCGCCCAAAGCACCAGCAATTTTTACCCACCATTGCTTTTGTACTATCAGTGCAAAAGTCAACATGGTGAAAAATAGTATCTTAGAATTATAATGGAAAGTTTTGATTTCTTGGACTCCCTGAAAAGGCCTTGGGAAATCTTGGTTCACTGAGTAATGCAGATCTTGCAGGTATTGACATCTTTTATTATATAAAAACACATTGGTTAATGTGGCTCTCCCCGGGAGCCCAGACCATACTTTGAGAACTCGGACAATATATGTGTGTGTATGTGTGTATATGTTGAAATACATGTACAATAGTTCTCCCCTAAGTTCACATTTCTCTGAGTTAAATATAATTCCCCAGATCTGATGTGAACAAGTGCCAATGTCAGGGTTTAAGAGGGTCCTCCATTGGAAAGTTTCAGGGCAGAGCCCCGACCACATTTTTTCTTACACCTTCTGTAATCTTGTCCATACTCATGTCTCCATTAGACTCTCTAGGTGTCCTTCTGGGGCAGTAGCGGACACCATGCCATTTCCTAGGGGAAGAACATCTGGGAGGTGGCTGTGTTAACTGCCCTGCAGGTGAACGCCATGCTGCGTCTCCTGATTTATGAGCCTGCTTTGATGAGCAAGGGGTGTGGTAAACTAAGTTGAGTTCAAACACTCCACAAGAGCCTGCAAGATCTTCTGAGTGACTCAGTTCTCACTTATAGGCCAAACTTACTCCAGAGTTGGAATCCTGGGCTTGCTTTCCGAACATTGGTAAGCAATGATGTACTCGTGTTTTTAATAGGAAATATCATAGGGTAATGGATGGGATCATGTAGGGCACCTCAAAGATAGTCCTGGGAGATACTGACCCTAATGCCCAGTCTTCTCATTCTTCCTTCATTAAAAGGGGAATGTGAAGACTACATAACTCCTCAAGGGTCATTGTAATTCGAAAGCACTGATTCACTATATGCCAGACCACCATGACCTGGAGAATAAGTTGATTCTTACTGTGGGTATTACTATGTAACTGTTTTCTTATCAGGAAAGTGCTCAGACCATGAAATTCCAAACTTTTGCCAGTCCTGGGACCTTCTAAATTCCATGGCAGAATGCCATGGTACCAGCCAAGGACAGCTTCTAGAGAAGGTGGTTGTGGCTGCCCAAGTTGCAGGGTACAAGAGGATACATGAATCAGGATGTTTGGAGTGGTTGGCCTCAGGTTTCCCAAGTATAGAACAGGAGGCTGGAACTTCATTGTAATGTACTTGGTACTGTTGATTGCAGGTTCTTAGAACCCTATTCTTATCAAAGAACTTATATAACTATGGGCTGAACCCTTATACACTGGCTGGTATTTATTCTTCAGAGTGATTCTTGGCCTTCCCTTTTAATTAGTACTGAGAGGTAGAAGGAAGCTCACAGAATTGCTGCAATAACTCATATTTTCAGTATGCATTGTCCAGTGGAGGCCCAAAATATAGGGTCCTGCACAAATAATGCCCCTTTTTTATTACAAAATCTTTTATTACAAAGTCATAAGCATGTAATTCTGTAACAACAGTATCCCACTCAAGCACACCATATGACATTTTAGGTGAAATGTTGAAATTAAAACTATAAATTATTACACCCATATCATTGCCCCTACAAACCACACTGAAGCAGGTGTTACTTCTGCCAGATGCTGGATACTCACAGTGGATTCACCTGGGGGGAAAGTGGCTTAACCTTCATTGCTAACCACATGACCTTTCTGCAGAGATGCTTCCTTTTGAAAAAAAAAGCTATAACTTGACATCTTAAAAATATTTTTCTCCAGGAAAAACATTACAGGAGATATTTATTACAGAAGATGTTTAGCTGGATTCCTGTTTAGTATGTTTCTCTTGAGCATTTCTAGTTGATTTACTATGTAATGTCCTATGTTGGCTAAATTCTTCTTCTTGCTCTCGGAAACAAAATGCATGGGGTGAACCCATCACCTCTTCTTCACTTAAAAAATAATTGTTCCTGCTTAATTTTCCTAACACTGACAACAAATATTCCATTTGATTAATCTCCTGATTTTATACCTGTAGTGATTGTTTTCTTATAAGCTTTATTATTTTTTTATCACATTACTTATAGAAAAACTGAATTCACAAGGATGTAAATTAAATAAAAATCACCCATTACCATCCATAGATAATTTTGGTCTGATGTATGTCATTTTGATGTATGGGAATATTCTATTCATTATATTTTATTAATTATGCTATTGTAGTTTTTCTAATTTTTCCCCTTTGCATCTCCCCACCATCACCCCTCACTCCCTCAGGCAATCCCCACACTGTTCATGTCCATGTGTCATGTGTCTGAGTTCTTTGGCCACTCCATTTCCTATACTGTACTTTACATCTCCATGGCTATTCTGCAATTATCTATTTCTACTTCTTAATCCCCTCACCAGTTCACTCATTCCTCCATACCCCCTCTCCCACCTGGCAAGCATTAAAACATTTTCTGTACCCATGATTTTTATCTCTGTTCTTGTTTGATTAGTTTGTTTTTTTTAGATTCAATTGTTGATAGGTATTTTTTTGCCATTTTATTGTTCACAATTTTGATTTTCTTTTTCTTAAGTAAGTCTCTTTAACATTTCATATAATAATGGTTTGGTGATGATGAACTCCTTTTGTTTTTTCTTGTCTGGGAAGCTCTTTATCTGCATTTGGATTCTAAATGACAGCTTTGCTGGCCACAGCAATCTTGGCTATAGGTACCTACTTTTCACGACTTTGAATATTTCTTGCCAGTCCCTTCTAGCCTGCAAAGTTTCTTTTGAGAAATCAGCTGACAATCTTATGGAAACTTCCTTTCAGGTAGCTAACTGCTTTTCTCTTGCTGCTTTTAAGATTCTCTCTTTATCTTTAACCTTTGGCATTTTCATTATGATGTGTCTTGGAGTGGGCCTCTTTGCATTCGTCTTGTTTGGGACTCTCTGGTCTTCCTGGACTTAGTGTCCATTTCCTTCTCCAAATTAAGCAATTTTCTTTCATTATTTTTTCAAACAAATTTACAATTTCTTGCTCTTTCTCTTCTCCTTCTGGTACCCCTACGATGTGAGTGTTGGAATTCTTGAAGTGGTCCCCGAGACTGCTTACACAATCCTCATTTTTTTAAATTATTTTTTTCTTCTTGTTGTTCTGGTTGGTTGTTTTTTGCTCCCTTATGTTCCAAATAATTGATTTGATTCTTGGCTTCATCCACTCCATGGTTGTTTCCTTGTAAACTGCTCTTTATTTCAATCAGTGGATCCTTTGTTTCTGACTGGGTCTTTTTTATGCTGCTGAGGTCCTCACTAAATTCCTTGAGCATTCTTATAGCCAGCGTTTTGAACTCTGCATCTAATAGAGAGCTTATCTTCATTTTTTTATAGTTCTTTTCTTAGAGTTTTGATCTGTTCTTTCATTTGGGCCATGATCTTTGCCTCCTCATTTTGGCTGTCTCCCTGTGTTTGTTTCTATGTATTAGGTAGATCTGCTATGACTCCATCTTGGTAGCATGGCCTAATGTAATAGGTGTCCCATAGGGTCCAGTGGCACATCCTCCCCTATCACCCAAGCTGGGTACTCAAGGTGTGCTCTTAGTATGGGCTGAGTACACCCTCCTCTTGTAGTTGAACCTTGATTACAGTTGGCAGATCAATGGGAGGGATTTACCCATGCCAGTCAGCTGCAAGAACTAGCTATGACCACTGACCACTGACCTCTGCCCTGCATGGATAAGCTGTGCAGGACCAGGGTGGTGATGCTCCAATGTGGTGGACCGTAGCTGTCCACTGGGTATGCAGGCTCTGAGGTTTCTTGGGTGGTGCAGGCCAAGGTCAGCTCCACCTGTTTTCTTCCTAGGGCCACCCTGCATGAGCTATAAAGCAATAGGAGATGGTTGCTACTTGTGTTGGGCTTGGAGATTCCCAGGAGAAGCCAAGCTGTGAATCTAGGCTGCCTGCTGCTAGTGCTGGGCCTAGGACCTCTTAGCAAAAGGTACGGGGGCTCAGGGCTGGAGGGTTACTGAGACTGGCTATTGCTACTTTGATAGGATTTAGGAAGTTGTGAAACATGAGGCAAGACCAGCCATTTATATCTTGGGTAGGCCCATAAGTTGGGTGGGATGGAATCTCAGAGGATCTCCACAGTGGGGCAAACAGTATTAGCCAAGCTGATGTAGTCTTAGATATGGCACCCGCCTGCCTGCTCTGTGACTTTTCTCGGGGAGGGTTCAGAAAAGGGACAATGGCCTCTATCCACCTTTCTGTCTGGGAGAAAGCTGTCCTCCTGCACTGGCCTTGATGCCAGACACTCCAGTTCTTCCCTGTATGGCACTGGTGCATTTCAAGCTGCTACCCTGGTGCTGGAGCCCAGAGGAAGTGAGCCTGAGTAAGGGGGTTCTTTAAGGGGAACTCTTTGGGTCTCCAGAAATCTCATCTACTGACACAATCCCTGCTGGCTTTTTTGTAGCCAGAAGTTATGGGGACTTATCTTCCTAGCACTGGAACCCTGGACTAGGAGCCTGGTGTGGAGCTGTGGCTCCTCTCTCCTGAGATATCCCTCCTAAATTTTTATCCACCACATGTGGATGTGGGACCTGCCCGTTCTGCATCTCTGCCCCTCCTACCAGTCTGGATGGATGTGGTTTCTTTAATTCTATAGTTGTCAGCCTGCCATTCAGCTTAATTTCTGATGGTTCTAAGTGATGGTTGTTCTATATTTTAGTTGTAATTTTGATGTGATTGTGTGAGGAGGCGAGCTGTGTTTACTTATGCCGCCATCTTGACCAGCAGTATTACTGAACTCTTAAAGATAAATACCTAGAAGTCCAAAGGAATAGACATTTAAAAAAATTACTTATTTTTTAGAGAGAGAGGAAGGGGGTAGAAAGAGAGGAAAAGAAACATTGATGTGCGAGAGAAACATTGATCAACTGAGGACCTGGCCAGCAACCCTGGCGTGTACCCTGACCAGGAATCAAACTGGTGTCTGATTGGGTGGGTGACCTTTCAGTTCACAGGCTGGTGCTCAACCCATTGAAGGTAGGTTTGCACCTTCCTACTTTCTGGCATTGCAAGATGCTCCAGGCTCAGCTCCTATGCTGCCTGCCCCATCCCAGAATCAGCCATTTTTCTCCAACAAGCCATGGTTCCTTTTACTGAAGAATGATAATAAAAACCAAGATCTGGGTACGAGGTCTGAATGTTGCTACCAGAATGTCATTGTTTCTAGGTCTGCTCAGCTGACAGAGCAAGAAAAAATATGTGTGTATACTATCTGTAAACATACATATACCTTTACATGTTTTTACAGGTATCTATTTGCAAGTATATTAAGCTAAATATTAGGCATCATACTGATGCCTCCAACTTTAATCCATTACCCCATGGATCATTTAGCCTCCTCTGCTTGCTAATCTGTAATCTCTCACTTCAACGGTGAGAAACTATGCCCCTAGCACCTGCCATCCATTTACATAATTGTTCAATTCAGTACACATACATAGTGGTTTCCGAACTGTTAATGTACATCTCCATGGGAATCAACTTTATCAATTACACTACAGTTCTTACGTGCTGCCCACTTTGCCTTTGGCTGAAGATTTTCAGTTTGGTTCAATTCCAACCCAACTCACACAACGATGCCAAAATAACAACAAATCATGATCTTCTAACAGCTCTTAGTGCAGTAACTTTGCTCTTCAAGATCTATGGTGGATGGCCTATTGAACCAAACTGAAAATCAAACCAGCAACCTTTGGTTTGCAGGCTGGCACTCAATCCACCGAGCCACACTAGCCAGGGATAATTTTGAAAATTTCTAAAGAACTTATAAAACTCAACACCAAAAACAAACAAATAATCCAATTAAAAAAACAGGCAAAGGACCTGAATAGACACTTCTCCGAAGAGGATAAACAGATGGCCAATAGACATACAAAAAGATGCTCAACATCACTAATCACTAGAGAAATGTAAATTAAAATCAGAATGGGCTATCACCTCACACCTGTCAGAATGCCTACCATCAATAAATCAACAAACAGGTCCATTTCTCCATCTGGAAGACATTGGTGTTGAGTATACAACTACCATGTCTTCCAGTGCTTTGACAAAACCTCAGATGCATGGCCTCCTGGCCTAGCGTCTGCAATTTCATCTTGTGGGAGCCATCCTTGTATCCCAAGGGGTTTCACCTTTCTATAAGTTTGGTGTGGCTGAAAAAAGAAAGAAGACATATGCAGATTTCTACAGAAATGATGATTCCAGGAAAGATTTTGAGGAGATGAGGAAGGCTGGTATCTGTCAGAGTGCAAAGTGATCTTGGAATGTAAAGAATTTCTCTGGAGTGAATTCTGTGGAAGGCTGTCAGTGACCTGTGTTCCTGAACTATGAAACATGAATATTTGAGCTAAGAAAAAGTTTCTCTTGATAAATAAACAATTAAGAAATAAAAACATTAATCAACAAACAACAAGTGCTGGTGAGGATGTGGGGAAAGGGGAACGCCTTTACACTGTTGGTGGGGATGCAGATTGGTGCAGCCACTGTGGAAAGCAGTGTGAAGTACCTTAAAAAATTAAAAATGGAACTGCCTTATGACCCAGCAATTCCACTGCTGGTAATTTAGCCAAAGAAACACAAAACACTAATTCGAAAGAACATGAGTACCCCTACATTCATTGCAGCATCATTTACAACCACCAATATATGGAAGCAGCCCATGTCCATCAGTAGATGAGTCGATAAAACAACTATGGGACATTTACACAATGGAATACTATTCTTCTGTAAAAAAGAATTTTACCATTTGCAACAGCATGGATGGACCTGGAGAACATCATGCTAAATGAAATAAGTCAGAGAAAGACAAATACTATGTGACTTCACTCATATCAGAAATCTAATGAACAAACCAAACTAACAAGCGATATAGAGACAGACTTATAGAGAGGAGGCTGACAGGTCTGTGGGGAGTGGTTAGGGGATAGAAGGATTGAGCAAAATGTAAAAAGGACTCATGGACATGGACAACAGTGTAGTGATTGCGAGGAGGGGGGTATATAAGGGATAAATGGTAATGGAAAAAGTACAATACAAATATAAAAAATTTCATACATTAAGGTTTACTTTGTATAATAAAGTTCTATGGGTTTTGACAAATACACAGTATCATGTATTTACCACTACTGGGTCATATAAAATACAATATCATACAGAATTTTATTACCCTAAAAATTTCTCTGTGCTTCCTGTATTCAACCCTTCTCCCACCCCACCCACTGGCAGTCACTGATCTGTTGACCAGCTCTATGGTTTTGCCTTTTCCAAAATGTCATATAAACAGAACCATACAATATGTAGCTTTTTCAGACTGGCTTCTTCTACTTAGAAATATGCATTTAAAATTCATCTATATCACAAGAGCATGAAGGTTACCAAAGAGGAATGGTTGAGAGGAGGATGGAGAGGACAAGGGGAGACTAGACTATGTGTGGTAAGCAGACAATTCAATATACAGATAATGTATCATAAAATTGTATCCTTGAAACATATAATGTTATTAATGTCACCCCAATAAGTTTAATTAAAAATTAAAATTCATCTATGCTTTTGCATGGCTTGATAATACATTTCTTTTTATTACTAAATAGTATTCCATCATATGGCTATAATGCACTTTATCTATTCACTTTTTAAAGAACATCTTGGTTGCTTCCAGGTTTTGTTGATTAAGAATAGAGCTGCTATAAATATTTACATGCACAATATTATGTGGACTTAAGTTTTCAAATGAGGGGGTAAATACCTAGGAGTGCAATTGTGGATTCTATAGTAAGACTATCTTTAGCTTTATAAGAAATTTCCAAACTTCCAAAGCGGCTGCACCATTTTGCATTCCCACCAGCAATGAGAGAATTCCTGTTGCTTTGCATCTTGCCAGCAATTGGTATTGTCACTTATTCAGATTTTAGCCATTCTAATAGTTGGAAATAAAAATTTAAAGAAAGGATTTGATATACAAAGACATATTTCTCTTTAGAAAGTTGGTATTTGATTTCTCTGGTGTAACTTTTATTCTCATACTTCTTTGTTCCTCACATTTAATCAGGCACCACGTCACTCTGATTCTTTATGCTTGCTGACAGCTCCTTTTCCTGCATTCTGGTGGCCACTCTTCTGATCCAGGCCTTCATTACATCACACCTGGACTAAAGATAACATCATGACTGCTGGTTTCCTAGACTACAGTATCTCCTATTCCAACCCAACTCACACAACGATGCCAAAATAACAACAAATCATGATCTTCTAACAGCTCTTAGTGCGGTAACTTTGCTCTTTGCAAGATCTATGGTGGATGGCCTATTGAACCAAACTGAAAATCTTCAGTCTAGTCTTCAACATTTATGTAAATTTATTTAACCCCCTTTCCAATTTCTCTGAATTAAACAAATTAGTCTTTTTACCATCCTGATACACAATTGGAAGACTTTCAATTCTTTATCAAAATCATTCTTAACATTCCTTTCCATTTGGAATGCTTTCTCTCTTCTATTTCCCTTAGTCAGTGTCCTACCTCAAAATGATCATAATCAAAGCTTTTTCCAAAACAAACTCACTCCATTTTGAGTTCTCTTCTACTTTTGACTTACTCAACACTGTAAAATAGTTATACTGTCTTAAATTTGATTTTCTGTTGTTGAAAGGCATTCTCTGTTTTTTAGAAGGTACTCTCTATTATTCCAAGTGCATTCTTTCCAACTGATCATCAGTTATAAGTGCATTCATCAACGTAATTGGCAGGAAATACAGAAAATATTCTAAATTTTCTCTAAAGCTCTTGATGCAGTGTTATGCATAGCAGGAAGTGAAAAAATGCTGGTTGAATGAACAGTTTAAAAAATTGCAAAACTGCATTCCCAGTCAAGATGGCAGTGTAGGTAAATGTGGTGGTACTCGAATCCCCCCACAATGATATCAAAATTACAACTAAAGTACAGAATAACCATCATTCAAAGCTACCTGAAATCTAGCTGAATGGAAGTACAACTAGAGATTTAAAGAAGCCAGATCAAGATTGGTTGGAGTGGCAGAGATGCAGAACAGGCTGGTCCCACACCCATTTGTGGCAGTTAAAAATTAGGTGGGATATCTCAGCTGTAGAAGTCTCCCCTGAGGCATGAAGGGTCCCAGTCCCACACCAGGCCCTCCAGCCCAGGGTTCCAGTGCCCTGAAGAGAAGTCCCTGTACTTCTGGCTGTAAAACCCAGTGGAGTTTGTAGCTGAGTGACACAGAAGGCTTCTGGAGTCCCAGACAGTTCCTCCTAAAGGGCCTGCCCATGTATGTACTTGGACTCACTCTCTCTGAGATCTAGGGCCAGAGCAGCAGCTTGAAAGAAACTAGGGACACAATGAGTTGGAACTGAATTATCTGGCATCAGAGCAAGAGCTAGAGAGGCAGCTCTGTGCCAGACAGAAGTGCTGGCAGAGGCCATTGTTCCTTTTCTGAGACTCCCTCCCCCACAGAGCCAGCAGGTGGGCACCATACCCGAGTCTTCATCAATATAGCACAAACTTGTCTGCCCCACTTTGGTAATTTCCTGAGACTTGCTGCACCCAACTTGTGGGCCCACCCAAGCTGTTTCCAGTGGCTTTTCCATACAACTGGCCTCTTTTGCCTCATGCTTTCGACTATCCTAAAATTTCCTAAACGAGCAGCATCAGACCTGAGGAAGCTCCATACCTGTTGCTAAGTGACCCCAGGCCCGGCCCAGCCCTAGCAGCAGCCAGAGACAGTTCACAGCTTGGCCTCTCCTGGGCACCTCCAAGCATAGCACAAGCAGCAGCCACCTGCAGATTGCTCTGTAGCTCATGTTGGGTGGCCCCAGTCAGGGCACTGGCAATGGCTGACCTTGCATTCCCATTGCACCCAACAGACAGCTTCAGACTATGCCAGATAGGGTGAAACAGCCTTATCACTTCCATAGGCGACACACTTAAGGTGGACTCAGTGAGCACCAAAGCCCCACTGAAGCAAATCCTGCTCCATAGGGTCAACTCCTGCATAGCAGCTCCTCTTCTGCAGTCACAGCAGGTCCTTGCAGCCAATCAGCCTGGAAGTCAGTCCCTCCCAGTGATGCCAACAGCAATTAAGGCTCAACTACATCAGGACAGTGCACACAGTCCACACAGGGGTGCACCTGGAGTGCCCAGCATGGGTAACTGGAAAGGCTGTGCCACTACGCCCTGCAGGACACCTACTACACAAGGCCACCCCACCAAGCCCAGGAGATGTACCTAAAACAGAGAAGTGGCCAAAATGCAGGGACAAAGAAATAGGTCCCAAATGAAAAAAAATAGTAGAACTCTCCAGAAAACTGAATGAAATAGAGGCAAACAAACTACCAGATACAGAGTACAAAACAGTGGTTTATAAGGGTGCTAAAAAAACTTAGTGAGAACTTCAACAGCATGAAAAAGGACAGAGAAACCATAAAAACAACAAGTCAGAAATGAAGGATACCTTACCTAAAATACTTAACAATTTACAGGGAATCAACAGTAGAGTAGATGATGCTGAGAATCAAATCAGTGACTCAGAATAAAAGAAAGCAAAAAACACCCAAATCAGAGCAGCAAAAAGAAAAAAGAATAAGAAACAGTGAAGATAGTGCAAGGAGCTAGTGGGACAAGTTCAAATGTACCAACATTCACACTATGGGTGTGCTGGAAGAAGAGAGAAAGCATGATACTGGAAACTTATTTGAAAAAATAATGACAGAAAAGTTCTGTAACCTGGTGAAGGAACTAGACATACAAGTCCAGGAAGCAGAGTCCCAAACAAGATGAACCAAAAATGTGTACACCAAGACACATCATAATTAAAATGCAAAAGGTTAAAGAGAAAGAATCTTAAAAGCAGTAAGAGAAAAGCAGTTAGTTACCTACAAGGGAGCTACTGTAAGACTGTCAGCTGATTTCTCAACAGAAGCTCTCTGCAAGTCAGAAAGGACTGCTAAGGAATATTCAAAGTCATGAAAAGCAAGGACCTACAACCAAGATTATGCTACCCAGAGAAGCTATCATTTAGAAATGAAAGACATATGAAGAACTTCCCAGACAAGGATAAGCTAAAGGAGTTCTCACCGCCAAATCGGTATTACATGAAATGTTAAACAGTCTTCTTTAAGAAGAAAAAAATATGAATAATAAAATGGCAATAAATACATATTTATTAACAACTGAACCTAAAAAAGAAAATAAACAAACAAGCAGAACACAGACTCATAGATACAGAGAACATTTTGACAGTTGCCGTATGGGAGGAAGTTGGGGGCACGGGTGAAAAATGGTGTAGGGAGTAAGAAGTACAAATTGGTTGTTACAAAGTAGTCCTGGGGATGTAAAGCACAGCATAGGGAATATAGTCAATAATATTCTAATAACTATGTATGGTGTCAGGTGGGTATTAGGCTTATCAGGGTTATCGTACCTAGTGGTAAGTTATATAATGTCTAATCACTGGAGTGTACATCTGAAACTAATATAATATTTTATGCTAAATGTAATTGAAAAAAATTTTTTTAAAAAGAAAGAAATTGGCCCCGGCCACTGTGGCTCAATTGGTTGGAGCATCATCCCATGACCAAAGGGTTGCAGGCTCAGTTCCTAGTCAGTCCACATGTCTGGATTGTGGGTCTGATCCCCAGACTGGGCACACATGATCCCTGGGTTGGACACATGAAGGAGGCAGCCAATTGATGTTTCTCTCACACTGATGTTTCTTTCTCTCCCTTCCTCTCTCTTTAAATACAATGAAGGAAAAAAAGTCCATGGGTAGGATAAAAAAAATCACAAAACCTATTTGAAATATTTAAATTTTTATTATACAAAAAGGTATATATGCTCACTGGGAAAAACCTAAAGTCTAGAAAATACAAATATTCAAAATGATTTAATAAATCTATATATAATTATGTCTATATATAATTCCATTACCCAGAGATAATTACTATTAACACCTTGGTTTTGTATGTAACCTATTATACTTTGTCTATGCATGTGTTATTTGATTTGAAGTACTGACCATATTTTGTGATATGAAATGTTTCTGAAGTTACGCACCTTTAAAATATACCTCTAACTAGGACAAACTTCCTAGTTCAGAGTATCACATTCAGAAGTATACCAATTATCTAAAGTAGACTTGGTATTTCTTTTTTAAAGATTTTATTTAATTATTTTTAGAGAGAAGGGAAGGGAGGAAGAAAGAGAGGGAGAGAAACATCAGTGTGTGGTTGCCCCTTGCACAGTCCATACTAGGGACCTGGCCCGAAACCTAGGCATGTGCCCTGAATGGGAATTGAATTGGCAACCCTTTGGTTCACAGGCTGGCACTCAGTCCACTGAACCACACCAGCCAGGGCTGACTTGCTATTTCTGATTTCCAGCTTGGAGATCCTTCCACCAAATCCTGCTTCCTCTCAATAACCCCAATGCATAGTCTCCTCAACATGCTGTCCTTTGTCCAACAATTCAAGAATTAAGAAATCCTGACAGAGCCCCAAGCAAGAAGGTGGATATTAATTCCTCCCTCCTGTCCCCTTTGTTTAAAACCTGAGTGATTTCCATCATAAGTAATATTTATATACTTGTTAATATTAGAAGTTTGAAAAATACCCATTACTGGCACTAAAGGTATGTAATCAAAAGGAGCAATATCATTTACTTGTCCCATTCTTTTTAAAAAATATATTTTATTAATTATGCCATTACAGTTGTCCTATTCCCCCCTTCATTCCTCTCCACCCTGCACACCCCTCCCTCACCATTCCCCCTCTTTAGTTTATGCCCACATGTCACAAGTTCTTTAGATTCTCTATTTCCCATACTATTCTTGCCCTCCCCGCTATTTTCTACCTACTGTCTATGCTACTTATTCTCTGTACCTTCTCTCCCTTTCTCCTCCTCCCACTCCCCTGTTGCTAACCCTCCATGTGATCTTCATTTCTATGGTTCCACTCCTGATCTAGCTGTCCTCTTAGTTTGCTTTTGTTTTAGGTGTGGTTGTTAATAATTGTGAGTTTGCTGTCCTTTCATTGTTCATATTTCTTATCTTCTTTTTCTTAGGTAAGTCCCTTTAACATTTCATATAAGGGCTTGGTGATGATGAACTCCTTGAGTTTGATCTTATCTGAGAAGCACTTTATCTGCCCTTCCATTCTAAATGAAAGCTTTGCTGGATAGAGCAATCCTGGATGAAGGTCTTTGGATTTCATGACTTGGAATACTTCTTTCCAGCCCTTTCTTGTCTGTAAGGTCTCTTTTGAGAAATCAGCTGACAGTCTGATGGGAACTCCTTTGTAGGTGACTGTCCCCTTATCTCTTGCTGCTTCTAGGATTCTCTCCTTCATTTGAATCTTGGCTAATGCAATTATGATGTGCCTTGGTGTGTTCCTTCTTGGGTCCAACTTCTTTGGGACTCTATGAGCTTCCTGAATTTCCTGGAAGTCTATTTGCCTTTGCCAGATTCGGGAAGTTCTCCTTTATTATTTGTTCAAATAAGTTTTCCACTTGTTGCTATTCCTCTTCCCCTTCTGGTACCCCTATAATTCGATGTTGGAATGTTTCAAGATGTCCTGAAGGTTCCTAAGCCTCTCCTCATTTTTTGAATTCTTGTTTCTTCCTTCTTTTCTGTTTGGTCATTTTTTTCTTCCTTCTGGTCCATTCCATTGATTTGAGCCCCAGTTTCCTTTCCATCACTATTGGTTTCCTGTGCATTTCCCTTCATTGCAGTTAGTCTAGACTTCATTTGTTCCTCTAATTTGTGACTAAAATCAACCTGTTCTGTAAGCATTCTGATCACCAGTATTTTGAACTGTGCATCTGATAGGTTGGTTATCTCTTGGTGGCTTATAATTATTGGCTCTGGGGCTTTGAGTTCTTCTTGAGCCATAATATTTTGGTCTGTTTGTGCCTGTTATGTACGAGTGGTGGAGCCTTAGGTGTTCACCAGGGTGAGGTGACCCAGTCTCTGGGTTGTAATGCTGTATGTGGGGGCAGGGTCAGAGAGGGGCAATGGCAGGCCTCTCTGTCCTGCAAGCAGCTGGGGCCTGTGCAGTCTGTCTCACTGCTAGCTCCTTCGCCTGGTTTATCTGCGCACGAATGTGTGACCATAGTCAGCCTGCTGCCTTGCGCCCCCACTGTCCATTGCCACCCTGTGCCTGGGATCTGCCAACCGCCGCCTACACACCTGGGTCAGTCTGGCTAATTTTTCCTGTGCAACCCTGCTCCGCCAGCTGCTGGCTCTGCTCCTCTTACTGGTCTGGCCAAATGGTTCCGTTGTCGAACTTCCTTACAGCTCAGTTTTCTGTGTTTCGATTGCATTTTTGTTACTAAAACTTTGTTGTCTTTAAACTTAGTTGTGCGAGGAGGCACAGTGTTTTCACCTACGCCTCCATCTTGGCCGGAAGTCTACTTGCCCCATTTTGTTGAGTAGGCAGCAAGGATGGAACTTCTAGTAGGCAAATACGCATTCGTTTTTTGGTGTGTATATATATTTTTGCCCCTTTTCAAAAAGGGAAGGCTCAATAACAGAATAAACCCTATAAAACGTTCTGAATAAAATGCTGTAATTTTCTTGCTTCATCGTGGCAATAGTCTAGTTGCAGGCATTGCCTCTTATTTTAGAAAAGTATGCCCACCTCCTCGATGTTGCTAGATAGTTTGCAGGTATATTTAACTCTAGCTCAAACAGTGGTAAGCTACAGTCCAGTTGTAATTTTATGACTTTTCAATTAAACTGATATGGGTCCAGCACTTCCTATAGGATAGAGAGTAGTTTAGAAAGTTAGCCATCTGTAGAATTATTTGTTACCACCACTCCCTCACCCCCTAAAAAGGAAAACTATCTAAATGCCATCATTACAGAAATGGACAAATAAATGGGACAACTAGTCAACAGACAACTATGAATTAGAAAACAAAAATGACAGAGCTCTTTACATACTGACATGGTAAACCTCTAGAACAAATTAGGCGACCAAAAGCAAGTTACTGAAGTGTGTATAGTATGCTGTTGCTTGTGTTAAAAAGGCAAATATAAATGGACATATATGGAATTGCTTATATATGTACAAAAATCTCTAGAAGGATATTTAATAACCTAATAATATAGTTTACCTGTGAGAGGAGATCTGGGTGTTTGGTAGGCAAAGAACTCACATTTCATTGTATTTTAAAAATTCTTCTTAAAATTTGAACCATGTGAAAATATTAACTATTCATATTTTTAAAAACAATTTTATTTATTTATTTTGAGAGAGAAGGAAAAGACAAAGAGAGGGAGAGAAACATCTGTGTGTGGTTGCCTGCTGCACGCTCCCCACTGGTGACCTGGCCCACAAGCCAGGCATGTGCCCTGACTGGGGATCAAACTGGCAACCCTTTGGTTCTCAGGACCATGTTCAATCCACTGAGCTATACCAGCCAATGCTAACTATTCAGATTTTTAACGGTGAAATTACCTGGTCTAAGAAATTTACAATTGGAGAAATGAAGAGACAAGTTTTCAATTAAATGTTTCCAACTGTTACAAAGGAGGAAGACAGCAAATTTGGTGGTAGTTAGGGATAACTCCCCCTACACTGTTAATCAGCAGGTTTATAAGAATGATATCATGTTTGGAGTATTAGATCAGATTACCTGATTGATGAACTTTCTCTGCCATGGATGGTAACATGAACTCAATGTGATATAGTGGAGAAAGCATGGATTTTGAGATGAGGCAGAAACAAATTCAAATCTTAGCTATTCCGACAATGTGTAAAGTCTGGGTAAGTTAATTAACCTTTTTGGAGTTTCAATTTCCCCGTCTATAAAATGGGTGAAATCTTGGCAGGGTTATTATTATAAAGGTTATATGACATAACATCCTAGTGCAACAAATTTGTTGGCTTACTTAACCTCCTTTCCTTATATACTGGACTGAATTGAGATGGACTGACATGCAGACATTAAATGTCTTGAGGAAATGCAGATTGCAGTGAAAGACCTACTTGTAGCTAAAGTCCCTGTATGTACAATTTAGTTGGCTAATCTCATATTTCTCATGAGGAAGAAAGCCTTTCGTTACCTCGGAAGTTTTAAAAATCCTTGGGTTATACAGTCTCTCCTTTTTTTCTTTTCCTCCCCTGTCTGAAAGATCGTCAGAAGAGAGTATTTTAAAACATATTACAATGATGTCCTAATAAATATTCTCACTCATTTCCTATGGGAAAACATTTATTCTAATGCTCATTTCTAACAAATATACTCTTAAGACAGGCTTTGCTCTCTATGACTTATTCAGCATTTGAAAAATCAGTGTATTACCTTTTATTAGTAAATATCATCTTAAGATATATTAAAACTAAAGTTACCCACCAAATCACACTAATACTTATTGATATTTTACACTGAATATATTAAGTGTGATTTTATATCTTCACCAATTAGTTTCTACATTTGTAAAACCACATGAATATTGTATATACAAAGACACTAAATCATTTTTAATACAGAGCTTATACAGCAGTCACCAAGTCTAGGAGATTGGGAGTTCCTAACTCCCATATTTACTATCAAACCACTGACAGTAAGTGTCTTAGGTAAAATTCCAGGAGAAAAAAATTATTGCTCAATCATATTTCCCTGGCTAACCTCAGAGTTGGTTGCTAGACAATGAGTAGGGAAGCATTTTTTATATACTGAGAGAATATTTTTGTCTTAAATACACTGGGAAAAATTTATATACCCAAATTTCCTCTGTCTTGAGATTCATTACATTTGTTTAAAGAATTTAATGAGTTTGTTTAGAGAGTTGCATCAGAAATTATTTTTGTATTAGAGGTAGTAATGACAAGTAGTTCCTTTGTAATGTTGTACCAGTCAATACCTGTTTTTGCCTAAGGATGTATCCATACCAATTCTGGATAATCCAGCTTTGAAGTGGGATGGGCAATGCTGGCTTTCTTTTGTTGGTGTTATTACTTTGGGCTGTGACCTAGTCACACATGCCTTGAAAACTTAAACGGCACTGAGGATATGGGCTAATTAAGTACCACAAATTCTAACTACAGCCAGTATATACCTGGCATTTACATCAAAATAGTTTTCTAGAAAAGGTGCAAGGCTTTTTTCCCCATTTTCTACAACTTATTATCTAGAAAAAACATTTACCTAACAGGCTCTGCTCTTACGGAACACTGTCTTTCTTTTATTCATGTAAAATACCAAAATCAACAATTACCAAACTAAAGAAATTTTCACAATACTCAAAATATTCTTTAAATAAATGTTGGGCAGAATCCATTTTTAAAGTAATTAAAAAGCATTATATTCTTTACAAAATTTTCAGATTGTAGTTCAGGGGAAGTAAATATTAAATACCGCACAATCGAGATATACAAAGCCCTTTGTTAAAGTTGCAAAAAAGGAGACAATGCCAAAGCGTTCGCTTTTAGCCAGCCTCTGTTAACTAAAAACCATACGGACATTTTCCGGGTCAAAGGACATTTGCCATACAGTCCTCACCAAGCACCTTTCTTGTTAACTCTTATCATAGGATTAGTTGGAGCAAGAGCATTTTATTGACAAAGGAGACAGAGGTAGTAGAGGTAGAGTTTCTTAGAGGATAAGAGACCCCCTTAGCTAGCTTTCTACTGCATTAGAGATCTGACATGAATCACTTTGATGGGCAGGACTCGGGGGCCGATGAACTAAAGAGGATCTAGCAAATATAAGTGTTTATTGTAAGTTTGGCTCTCTGCTAGGCGACCTATGTTATTATCTAATTTATTTATAACAGCAACAACTCAAAGAGGGAAATACTAATACGCATTTTACAGATGAACAAACTGCAAGTTACTGAGATTAAACAACAAATACCCAAAGGTCACACAGCAAACAAGTGGCGGCACCAGAACTCGAAACTGCTTCAGAACACGCACTCTTTTTTCACCACTGCCTTCGACCCAGCGGTCTGATTCCGCGCCCTGGGAGCGGCCTTTTCCCCCCCTTCCTTCGTGGGACAGTTCCCAGTACTGAGGCTCGGCGCTGTCCAGCCCGCAGGCAGGCCGCCTTTCACGAGAAGAGAACGCGGCCCCGAGGGGCGATCCCGCCCGCAGGTTGTAGAACTGCCACGCCCAGTCGCGTCACTTCACGCGGGCGGGCGGGCGGCCGAATGTCCTCTGGGTGCCCATCCCAAGCAGACCCCACAGCCCCCTGAAACCCTCGCGCTGGGTTCTGTTCGGAAAGGCGGGAGGTGAGCAGCAGGACGGACACCACACCTCTTTCTCTCGTAGTCCCCTTACTCCGGTCCAAAGACCTCAGGCAATAGTTTGGGCAGCCTCACCTGTCCCAGAGGAGCGACCTCTTTAGTGAGTGACGCAACGCTCCTCCAATCAGGGCCTGGAGGGGAGGTGGAGTCTAGCTGAGACCGATTGCTGGTTCCTCCAATCCCGGTGCAGCAACCCTCCGGTCGCAGTCTCAGGGCCTGGCAAAGAGCGACAGGTGGGAGCTGCATTACTTCCGCATCTTTTGCATACTTGACGTAGAAGGCTCCGAGCGCATGGTGAATTCTACTCCGCAGCTCACCTATTCTTGCGGGTCGTCACCTCAGCCATAATTTTATCAGAAGTGGAAATTCCCCAACCCTTTCCCGTCACCTCGGATGGGGGCGGGATGAATGGTACTATTAGCGACCAATTATACCACGAGACGTTCTGTGATAAAGTGACGGACACCGTAAGATACCAATGAAATCTCCCATTGTTAGGGGTCACTGTGACTGACCACGAGGCCAACTAATCCACTTTAAGGTCGTGACGCGATAGTCAGAGAACTTGACCAATAGAGGGAGAAAAAGACCGGAAGTCAGCGCGGTAATAGGGGGCGGGTGTTCGCAACCGCCTAGGCCTGCGCGGGTCAACGCAGCTTGGAGGCCCGGAGCCAGCGAGCGGCGCGTGACGAAGAGTCTGAGCGACGGGTCGTCTTGACCAATGATCTGCACCCGCTTTGGAGCTATAGCCAGTGGCGATGTGGGAGGCGGGAAGCAGCAGGTTAGGCAGTGAGAAGTTAGTGGCGCTGCTGGGACGGGGGAAAGGAGACGCTTCTTCCTCCTGCTGCTCTTCTCGTTCCCAGGATCAGCGGCGGCGGTGGCCGCGAGTGACTCTGCAGTGCCTCCGGCTCCGCGTGCGAATCATGCTGACCGACGGCGGAGGCGGGGGCACCTCCTTTGAGGAGGACTTGGACTCCGTGGCTCCGAGATCCGCCCCAGCCGGGGCCTCGGAGCCGCCTCCGCCGGGAGGGGTCGGGCTGGGGATCCGCACCGTGAGACTCTTTGGAGAGGCCGGGCCTGCGCCGGGAGTCGGTGGCGGTGGCGGTGGCAGCGGTGCTGGCGGAGGGGACGCGGCGCTGGATTTCAAGTTGGCGGCTGCTGTGCTGAGGACCGGGGGTGGAGGTGGTGCCTCTGGCAGCGACGAGGACGAAGTGTCCGAGGTACGGCTCCAGGACCCCAACCTTCCATACAGCGTGGGGCATGAAAGCTCTGTGGGCCGGTGCAGGGCAGGGGCCACCCTCCCGCTGCCCCGGCGGAGTTCTTCTTTGACAGCGATCGGCTCCAAGGCGGCAGTGGCATGGTGCGGGCCTAGTGCTCTGCTTACTCTTCAGCCTGCGGCTCCAGCCGGACCGGTTCCCGTCACCTTCTGTAGATCCGCAATAGTCTCTAAGCTTCGCGCGGGAACGAGGACTCTCCAGGCTACCTCCCGCCCACCTCGCTTTGGAGATTGGGGGGGGGGGGGGGGGGGGGCGGGGTCTTGCCAGAGTCCCTGCCCTTGGTACTGAGAGAGCGAGACACAGAGAGCAGAGAGAGACTGAGTCAGAGAGACAGGGAGTCGGAACTAGCTAGCTAGCTCAAAGAGCATTTCAATTATATGCCTCTCCCCAAGTTAAGTGGTTGGACATTTATTTGCCTTGTGCCTTACCTGTGTATTTAAGTCGGGTTCTTAATTCCTGTCTTTAGTTTGAGACAGGTGAGTGTTAAGGACCTCCCTGCCCTTACTCTGATAAATCACGTGAGTCTTGCACCTGGGACCTTTTGTGAAGTTAGGAAAAGGAAGTTCCCGTATAACTACAGAGTAGTTGGATAGCTGAACTTTGGAGATTCTTAGGCTTGGAGAAGGCGAGGCACCATGTGGACATATTTTGATATGAGGGGAATTAGTTAATCAGGCCCTTTTAACTCTTTCTGTGAGTGCTGGGCCTTTTTAGGTCTGAGCAACCTAGGATAGTCGGCATCATCTTTTGGGCTCTAGGGAAAAAGATATTTCCTATATGTAATTTTTCCCCTTTGACTGTGGCTTGCATATGGTACTGTGCTGTGATGATTATTGTTCCAAGTGCTCAGAGTATTGTATTTGGGTTCTAAGGGTACCTGTTTCATCCCTTATGACTAATTATTTTAACCTCTGATCTTGGTGTTAAAGTACAAGGATTTCTCTGTGTGTACAACTATCCTGGCTGTTGTGTTTGAGAGCAATAGGAGAAACTATTTGTGGCTTCAGTTAGTGCAGAATTCAGTTAGTGCACTGTTTTACATTCTAGGGTCTGAACAGGGAGTCCTTCAGGTTTAAAACCTTTATACCTTATGACTTCATTTCCAGCATTTTGCTTTGGAAAAAACTGTGTGGGTTATAAGAGAACTAGTCCCTTGAATGTCTATATCTTTGATTGAGACAAATTGATGAGAGATGAGCCTAGGACACTTTTACCTATAAAATAAATATTTTTAGACTCTAGAGTCTACTTTTTCTTGAGACTTGTAAGAGAGACTGAAGAGGTTTGCTTTGGTCTAGAAGTGATGGAAAGATGAAGTACTTGATTTTCTGGACTATTTTTACATAATTATCAAAGGTGGGATAAAAGATCACTCATTTGCTTTTACGTAAGTGGTATCCTTAAATTTCTTCAGAGGTAGGAGTGCTAATGAGTCTCCAAAGTCGTAAATCTCTTAACTCTTTGGGCTCATGTGTTTTATCTGGGAAGTGACCATTTCTACCTTTTTGGTGAGGCTTGTACACACACACACACACACACACACACACAATTTCATTTGCACTTCAAATGAAATGAAAATTTCTTTTTCATTATAATTTCATTATACTATGTGGTTAAAGCTATGAGCAGAATTCACATCTTTTGTCTTGTTTTGATTTTTATCACATAAATTATTTAGGCTAATCATAGAAGAACCCCTTAAGACTCCTGTTTACTTAAGTTTTCTGTGCCTAAAAAGGACTTAAGTATTAAGAGTCTATGTAGACCTCATTTTTGAAGTAGAGATTTTGGAGTGGAGACTTGTCTAAGACAATGCCCAGTGTATTTAGAGCTTCTTTCTTAACCTGTGGAGAAAGGATATGTAGTTGTGTTTTGTTTCTCCTGTGTCGTATAGAGAAGACATTCCTGGAATATCTCGTGTCTGCTGTATAGCACGTATGGTAAGATGTAGTCTGTGCCTTTGTGAGTTGAATGACTTATTTTGGCCAAGCAGATTTCTTGCTTTTTTCCTGCCTGACGACGAGATGAGCTGTCTCCTCCCCTATTATTGCCTTTGAATTTCCCGTGAAGACCATAAATAATAATCTTCAGAAAACACTCAGCAAACTGGCATTGGTGATAATACTGAAATCTTTATTTTAATTTTTCTTAGATGTTTTAGAATGAAGTATTTAGATCTAGACATTCAGAAAGATAATGAGTTGTTTGTAGTTTGAGAGTGAAGTTTGGTTTTTCCCCCTCAGTGGTCTAGGTAAGAAATGGTCTAGGTGAGAAACATAGAGGCCTAGTGTGTTTGCTCTAGAATTAGGCGAAGTCATAAATTTGGTGTACAAAGGTGTGGATGCCCTGAGGACCTCTTTTCTAGTCATTATCAGAGCCTGAAGCTGAGGTAAAAAAACAAGCTTTTCCTTGCTGGCTAAGTCAAAAGATCTCTTAGTCTGAGGAAAGTGCTTGGGTCTTTTTGAAAATTTTTGTATTAGAATTGTGTTATTTTAGGGCATCCCACCATTTGGGCTCTTTGGTTCTTGTTTTAAATATTGGGGTAAATATGCATTGTGTATTTCATCACACATAATGAGAATGTTCCTTAGTTGTCAAAGGCCTTTAATAGCAGAATTTGCACGGATTCTATTGAAACGTGCCCATTGTTCAGAATAGAGATCAGGTTGAAAATTTTTTAAAAACAAGTTTTTATTTAGATTTTCTTTGTAGCAAGAAAGTTTTTTCTTTGTAGCAAGTTAAAAGAAAAATAAAATTCCTAAAGAAAGGACTTTGGTAGGGTTTATGACTCTGTTTTTCTGTCATAAGAATGTATGCATACACGGTGTGTGTATAGATACAAAATTCTCCTTTTAAAATTATAAAAATAATATAGTCTCATGATGTAAAAAGACAGCTATCTATTTAAAAAGCATAACTTTGTATCATAATGAGGTTTTTTTTTCTTTGAGGCAAGTGTACATAGACATTGTATATAACAATTTATAGCAAATTATAAAAAAGCTTAGTTAGGGAGCTTTTTCTCCTGAGAATTACTTTTAGAGTTGAAGACAAGCCCATACAGAAGTTCTGTTCTGATTTTCTTTAGTAGGGGAGGAGAGGGATCATTTCCTTTAGGGATATTAATGACCCTATAATCTAGAGCAAGGTTTCTCAACAGCAACATACTAACATTTTAGGCCAGATAATTCTTTGTTATGAGGGCCTTTCCTATCCATTAGCAGCATCCCTAGCCTTTACCCAAAAGATGTCAGTAAAACCCACTCGGTCGTGACAGCCCAAACTGTCTCCTGGGGGCAAAATCACCACTGGTCTAAAAGCCACTCTTATTGTCAGAGATGGCAATTTTGTCATGAATACTCTGTATTCAAACTTCAGGTAAACAAGGTGAGTCACTGCTTTTAATAGCATCTCAGCGCTTAAGCTTCTAACCAGAACAAGAAAAAAATTAAAAGAGGATACTGAAAGTTTTAATGCTGTAAATTTTCTGTGGTAAATTTGTCATTTAGGGGAACTTTCGCTTAAAGTACTATATTATTTTTAAAAAATACATTCATTGTCCAGAAAAGTAAATTTTTAAAGAAATTTTATGGGGACTTTGCTTAAGGTAGACAGGGCTTTTATGCCATAAATTAGAATCAGAAGTGATAAATAAGAAATGGAACTTTGTGTTCTAGTGAGTAAATGTTGGAGATATTGGAGATGTTTATTGAAAGAGAAATTGCATAGTATTAACTGTAATGATTTGTTATGTAGCATGAGTATCAAGCATGCACACATTTTATTCTGTAAAGCCTGAAGACTCCACACATAAAATGGTACGTGAATGGTGGGTCAGAACAGTTGATTGGTATGGATAGAGGAAAACCTGATTGTGAAACTTGAAGTATGTAGGGGTTTCCTTTTGGTCATTATTTAGTACATTTCATATAGTTTATAAGTCAAGGTAAAATAAAGACAAATACAGTTAAAAGTCTAGAGGTCACCGCCTCCTCCAAATATCCTGCCCTCTACACCTTTAATGTCTTGTGTATTCTTTCAGATTTTCTTTATGGAAATACAGATACACATTTCTATTTTCCCCACTGTTACACAAAAGATGTGCTATTCATATGAGATTTTTAAGTGGTAAATTAGAGAAGGATTTAGACTTTTATCTAAACAAAGTGATAAAACATGTTAAGAATGAAGCATTGGGAGGAGTTTAATTTAAGGACATTCCTTTCTGAGCCTATCTGATAGTATGGTGATAATGTACTAGATGCCCTCTGAAAGTACATTCTAGCCTTCGGAGATGAAGATAAGATAAATAAAATATGTTGCTTCAAAGAAAGCAAAGCAGTTTTTTAAAAGCAGTAGTTTTGAGTTGGCAAATATAAAGAGAAGAAATGAGTCTACCAATTTTTTTTTGGCCAGATTTACCTTCCTGTAGGACCAAAGTTGTAAGAAATAAAATCCATTCTTTTTTTTTTAACCCACTGCAAGTGAACTATTTCAATATATCTATCTTCTTGGACCTTCTTATTTATAATTTTCCTCTCCTGTTGCTTGTCTGTAAAGTGATAGAATCCTGGTGATAATGCTATCTCATCTCATTTTTAGGTAACTGCTACCATTTATTGAATGCTTATTATATGCCTGTACCGTACTAGATACTTTCATTATTTTATTTAATCGTTTCAACATCTGTTTGAGGTAGGTATATTATCTACATTTTTATAGACAAATAAATGTAGGCTCAGAGAAATGATGACTCCAAAAAACAAACCAAAAAAATGGTTAAAATGTTACACAGCTTCTAAGTGGTAAAACTAGGATTTGAATTCAGTACAGAATCCAGAGTCCATGCTACCATTTTGCTTCCTCAAATTAAAAATAGGCAAAGTTTTTGGTTACAGAATGCTTTTTCTCTAACACATGTTTTCTTAGTCCCTGTTGAAGTTTTCATAGATCTAAAGTGAAATGAGAAAAATAAGAAGGTCCTAGCTGGGTATCTCAGTTGGTCAGAGCGTCTTCCCAATTGCCAAGGTTGCAGGTTTGAGCCCCACCTGGGCACATAAAAGAATCAACCAGTGAATGCATAAATAAATGGAACAATAAATCTATGTCTCTCTCTCTTTCAAACATCAATTAAAAAGTAAGGGCAATGTAGTGACTTTCTCATAAAGCTATTTTTTTTTACTTGTTTTCTAAGATAATGCCCTTTCTATTCTTACAAAATGACTATTTAAAATATCCCTATTTAACAAAATATCAAATTGCAAACTTCATGTCAGAACCCTGGGATAGTCATCCTCAGAAGTTTGGGAATCATTGAGTTAGGTGACTTACCTAGGATCATACAACTAATTTGTAGTAAAAATAGGTCATCCAACTCCCATTCTAGTTATCCTACTTGCTAGATTGTCCTGCTTACTGTTTCTCTTCTGATGCATTGTACCAGTGAATTAATTAGTTGCTTAAGAAATGCCTGTTTCAAACTAGCATATAATCCGTAGTTGATGTTGTTGGAAAAGTTTTAAATTTAATGAAATTAATGACTACCATGTAGATCAATATATTAAGAAAGAAATCAAAGGTGTACCATTGAGCACAGAAGGAGCACTATTCTAAGGTCATTTTGAACTTACTTGAGCTTAATTGAACTTACCTGAAAAGTTTAGGCCTTGTCATTATTAATTTTTAAAGAATCAGAAATATTAAAATCACCAATAGAGAAAGACATACACCCAACTTTGCACCAACATTTGCAACTTTGCCAATATGGGGAACCCTTGTTTTGTCATACTGTTACACTCTAATTTGTAAAAATTAAAACCTGCATGCTATCCTATTGTTAGTTACTGACAGTGTATGGTTCCTGTAAATGAAGGTCATTTCCCTTATGATGATTGACTCCTTTACCTTTCTTCTGGCCAACTTTACCTAAACCAAGAAGAAAGTAAACTTGTACAGCAATTCTTTTTTATTTGTTAGGCTGAAATTGAGCAACTGTTTTGTGAAAGCACATTTTGTTCTTTCTCCACTGCATACACTTCAGTTCTTTGTTTTTTCCTTAATGGATACTGTTTTCAGTAGTAGAAAGGGTGATTTTTTAAAAATAGATATCCCACTGTATCTAAGTGGTTTGATTCACCTGCACTAGTGTGCAATTTTGAAAAGAGAAGGGCCAAGTGAACGCCGGGAATTAGCCCTCAGAACTAAAGAATTAAGCATGAGAGCAGTTTATTAAGTTGCCAAGGTAAGTTTGATGTGTTAAACAGTTTGTAATGAGGACAGTTAGATTGAGAACAAGTGTTTGTATATCATAAAAATGATGATTTTAACCATTTTTTATTTTTATACATTGTGTTAGATATAATTTACCATTTGAAAGTGTACAGTTCAGTGGCATTAAGTACATTGACATTGTTGTGTGACCATCACTGCCAGACATCTCCAGAACTTTTTCACCTTCCCAAGTGGAAACCTCGCTCCTTAAACAGAAATGCCCCAGCTTCCCCTCCCCAGCCCCTAGCAACCACAATTCCTACTTTTTTGTCTCTATGAATTTGACTACTCTAGGTACATCAAATGAGTGAAATAATATAGTATTTCTATGTTTGTGCCTGGTTTGTTTCACTTAGTATAATGTCTTCAAGGTTTATACTTAAGAGCATGTGTCAGAATTTCATTCCTTTTAGAGGCTGAATACTATTCCACTTCGTGTGTGTGTGTGTGTGTGTGTGTGTGTGTGTACACACACACACACACACATATAGTCTATCCGTTAATGGATGCTTGGATTGCTTCTACCTTTTGACTAATGTGAATATGCTACTCTGAACATGGGTGTACAAATAATCTGTTCGAGTCCCTGCTTTCAATTCCTTGGATGTATATCCAGAAGTGGGATTGCTGTGATCATATAGTAATGCTATTTTTTATTTTTTGAGGACTCGCCATACTATTTTTTCTATTGGCTGTACTTTCCCACCAGCAATGCACAGGTGTTGCATTTTCTCCACAGCCTAGCCAATACTTGTTATTTTCTGTTTTGTTTGGAATGATAGTCATCCTAATGGGTACAAAGTGTTATCTCATTGGGGTTTGAATTGGAATTTCACTAGTGATTAGTGATATTGAGCATCTTTTCATGTGCTTATTGGCCATTGTATATCTTCTTTGGAGAAATATCTATTTAAATTCTTTGCCTATTTTTAATTGGGTTATGTTTTCACTGTTTAATTGTAGGAGTTCTTTATGTATCTGGATATTAATTCCTTATCAGATATATAATTTGTACATATATTCTCTCATTCCATGGGTTGCCTTTTCATTCTTGAAAGTGTCCTTCCGTGCTTAAGTTATTTTATTTTAAGTCCAGTTTATCTCTTTTTTTCTTTTATTGTTTGTACTTTTGGTGTCATATCCATGAAGTCATTGCCAAATCCAATGAAACTCCAAGGTTTTCTCCCCAATGTTTTCTTCTAAGAATTTTATAGTTTTAGCTCCTATTTAGTTCTCTGATCCATTTTGAGTTAATTTTTGTGTGTGATATGGGGTGAGAGTCCATCTTTATTCTTGTGCATGTAGATATTTCATTTTTTCAGCACCATTTGTTGGAAAGACTATCTTTTCTGCCATTGAATGCTTTTGGCGTCCTTGCGAAAATCGATTGACCATGTACGGGAGGGTTTATTTCTTCAGTCTCTGTTCTCTTTCATTGGTCTTTGTGTCTTTATGCCAGTACCACACTGATTTTATTACTGTAGCTTTTGTAAGTTTTGAAATCAGAAAGTGTTAGTCCTCCAACTTTGTTTTTTTATTTTTCAAGATTGTTTTGACTGTTCAGGGTCCCATGGCATTCCACATAAATGTTAAGATGGGTCTTTCTCTTTTTGCAAAAAATGCTGTTGGGCTTTATTGATATTCAGGGATTGCTTTGTATCTGTCTGTTGCTATGGGTGAGAACAAGTTTTAATACAAATCTTACGTAATTACTTCATCACATTAGATAATAACAAATGAAAATGACAAAACATTAAAAAGCACCTGTAACATGGAAAGACTGAGCATTTATTGATGTCTTGCTGGAAGCCATTGAACCAGTTAATGTGGAATACTGTGCTCTGAGTAGATGTTTCTGTAGTATAACTCTTAGGGTTTTTTTTTTTGTTGATCTGTCCTCATATTTACTATTTGTGATTGATTTTGATGCTTCATATGTTGATTAAATGCTAGGAAGAATATTCTTTATCCTTTATATGATTAGAGATGAGTTTTGGAAAAGTCATCTCAATATGGTATTAAACCTTGATAAATGAACTTACAGTATTTTCTTTAGTGATGTAGAATTTAAAGAGTTTTCACATCGTCATTTCATGACACCTTAGTCAGAAGGTAAAGTTCTGGCCATGTCAGTTGATACTTTGAGTGGTCTACTTTGAAAGGACTTTTAGCTCTTACCAGTTTCTAAGTGATTTTTTCCTGTCCACGTTTCCTTATTTGCTGCTAAATCTCTACACTTTATTTTTGTCTTTTAAAACTTGTGTAATTGTTGCCCTGGCCAGGTGGCTCAGTTGGTTGGAGAGTTGTCCCATGTACCAGAGGGTTGTGTGTTCAATTCTGGGTCAGGGCACATGCCTAGGTTGCAGATTTGATCCCCAGTCAAGGAGCCTACGGGGGGCATGTCAGAGGCAGCAGCTCATCAGTGTTTCTCTCTCACATCCACATTTCTCTCCCAGTCCTTGTCCCTGTTTTTATCTCTCCCTCTCTCTCCCTTCCTTCTTCTCTAAAAAATCAGTAGCCGGATATCCTTGGTTGAGGATTTAAAAGAATTATACAGTTGCTAAATTAGGTAATGTGAAACAAACTATCATCAAAGAGCATATCCCAAAAGGGGCAATAGTCCAGTTACATTGGATACATTCTATTTTTTTGTTACTTTTTGTTGTGATACAATTTAAAACTTATGGGAAAGTTGCAAGAGTAGTACAAGGAACTCTTCCCATACACCCCTTTACCTAGATTTGCCAATTATGTTCATTTTGACCCATTTTTTCTCTCCATAAACAAAAAATAGTTTATTTTTGGAACCATTTGAAAGTAGGTTGCATACATGGTGCTTCTTTACTCTTAAGTCCTTCATTTTACATCCCTAACAACAAACACATTTTCTTACATAATTAAAGTATACTTATCAAAATAAGAAATTTAACACATTTCTGAAGTATTTTTCAAATTCAAATTCTCAGAGTTTTAAAAATTGAAATACAACTCTTTAAAGTGTATAATTTTGTGGTTTTAAATAGATTCACAGATTTGAGCAACCATCACCTTTATTTATTTATTTGTTTGTTTGTTTGTTTATAAAGGGAGAGAGGGAGAAAGAGGGAGAGAAACATCAATGAGACAGAAAGATGGATGGGCTTCCTCTCTCACACACCCTGACTGGGGACCATACCTACAGCCCAGCCATGTGCCCCCACTGGGAATTGAACCAGCGGCCTTTTGCTGTATGGCATGACACCCAACCAACAGAGCCATGCTGGTCAGGGCTCCACTGTCTATTTTAAAATATTTTTATCACCTCCAAACAAAACCTCGTACCATTTCCTATTCCCCCACTCCCTGTAGCCCCTGGTAATCACTTACTTACTTTCTCTCTGGATTTGCCGCCTCTGGGCATTTTTATGTAAATGGAATCATACAGTGTGACAATATATAGTCTTGTGCCTTGCTTCTTTCACCTAGCATATTGGTTGCAAGGTTTCTGTGGGTCGTATCATTAGAATAATATTCTATTTTGTGATATACCACATTTTGTTGATTGAGTTTTGTTTGATAACAGGTTATTTCCACACTTTGTCTATTATGAATAATGATGCCGTGAATGTTTGTGTATTAGTTTTGCACAGACATATCTTTTCATTTCCCTGTATACATACACACACACACCCTCTTAGAACTGGAATTGCTTGGTAATATGATAACTCTATGTTTAACTTTCTGGAAAACTACTGAGGTGTTTTCTACAGCACCGGAACATTTTATATTTCACCAGCAATGTATGAGTGTCCCAATTTCTCTACATTCTTGATAACCGGTTTTTTTTAACTGTGGCCGTCCTCGTGGATATGGAGTGATACCTCATTGTGGTTTCAATTTGCATTTCCTTATTGACTAATAAAGTTGAGCATCTTCTCATGTGTCTGTTGGCCACTTGTTTATCTTTAGCGAAATGTCTATTCAAATATTTTTCCCATGTCTCGATTGGGTTATTTGTCTTTCTGCTGTTGAATTCTTTGTTGTTTTTTTCTAGAAAAAGATGTCTATTCTGGATACTAGTCCCTTAGATGCATGATTTGCAAAATATTTTCTCCAATTCTGTAGGTTGTCTTTTCACTTTTTTTAAAAAAAGATTTTATTTATTTATTCTTAGAGAGAGGGGGGGAGGGAAGGAGAAAGAGAGGAAGAGAAACATCACTGTGTGGTTGCCTCTCACACACCTCCTACTGAGGACCCGACCTGCAACCCAGGCGTGTGCCCTGACTGGAATTTGAACTGGCGACCCTTTGGTTCACCGGCCCATGCTCAGTCCACTGAGATACACCAGCCAGGGCTCTTTTCACTTTCTTTATTGTGTTATTAACACTTTTAAATTTTGGTAAGATCCTATTTTTACATTTATCTTTCTTTTGTTGTTGCATATGCTTTGGTGTCATGTCTAAGAAACTATTGCATAATCCAAAATCAAACATTTGTGCCTGTTTTCATCTAAGAATTTTATAGTTTTTAGCTTTTACACTTAGGTCTTTGATCCATTTTGAGTAAATTTTTATGTAAGATATGAGGTGAAGGTTTAACTTTATCCTTTTTTTAAATAATTTTTTAATTTAATTCTTGTTCAAGTAGAGCTTTCTGTCTTACATTCCCAACCCTGCCCGCCCCCCGCCCCATGCTCCCCGCCTCCCTCCCACTTCCGCCCCCTACCCCTAGTTATTGTCCATGTGTCCTTTATACTTGTTCATGTGAGTCCCTCCCCTTTCCCCCTATGATTCTCTCCCCTCTCCTCTCTGGACCCTGTCAGCCTGTTTCGTATTTGAGTGTCATTGGTCATATTTTGCTTGCTTGTTTGTTTTGTTTAGATCCCTGTTAACGGTGATATCATATGGTATTTGTCTTTCACCGCCTGGCTTATTTCGCTCAGCATAATGCTTTCCTAACTTTATCCTTTTGAATGTAGGTATCCATTTGTTCCCAATACCATTTGTTGTGAAGAGTGTTTTTTTTTAAATATTTTATTTATTTATTTCAGAGAAGGGGGAAGGAGGGGAGAAGGAGAGAGAGAAACATCAATGTGAGGGGGAATCATGAATGGTTGCCCCTCCTATGCAGCCCCACTGACCAGGGACCCAACCTGCAACCCAGGCATGTGCTTTGCCTGGGAATCAAATCGACAACATTTCACTGGCCAGGGAGAAAACACTATTTTTTCCTCCATTGAAATGTCTTGGCATTCTTAGATTGACTGTAAATGTGAGGGTTTATTTCTATTCTGTTATATTAATTTACATGTCTTATGCCAGTTTCATGCTGTTTTGATGCTATAACTTAGTTAAGGTTTGAAATTAGAAAGTATACTTCTTCCAGCTTTTTTAAGGTTATTTTGGTATTTGGGTTCTTGGATTGTTACTCTCCTGGCTTGGTCTTCAGGAGAGGTTTAATGGGGGCTATTTAATATGCTGAAGAATTTTTGTGTGGTCACACACAGAAGATCCTCTCCCCATTCCTCATACTGTTCCAGCTCTTGAAATTTCTGTTTCTCTTGTGTATGCTGAAGGTAGGTGGGAGGGAGGGAACTGATGTGATTTAAATTCTGTTTGCTATGCTACCAGAAGAGCAAGTTGTCATTGTATCATTTGTGTGAGTTTCAATCCATCTTTTCCCTAACGAAGTCTGGAGAAATGAGAGGGGACAAACCTGAAGTGGGAGGAGGTGGTGGGTTGGGTATTTGTAGTTGAGTGTGTCTCATGTGGAGTATGGTCTGCAGGAATATGGACAGAATTTGTTTTTCCAGGATCCTAAACAAGTGGATAAGTGGAATAACATAAAACATAGCAATTAGAGTTTTTGCATCTGGTATCTTCTAATAACTGCCTAAGAGGAGTGAATTCGATAGTTACGTAGCGTATGTTTTACTTGACACCCAAGCCAGTGTTGTCACATGTGTGAGTAAACTGCGAAAGCAAATCTTGGATGTCACTGCTCAAGTGATTCCAATTATGTTTCTTTCTTTTTTTGCATTTTTAAATTTAATTATTGTTCAAATACAGTTTTCTGTCTTTTACTCCCATCCCAGTATACCACCCCATTCAATTATGTTAAATTACTGGTTATTTTAATTCTATGAACAGTAAGAGTCTATACAATATTTTAGTATCTGTTTTGCTTAGGACTTGAGTGAGAGGTTAACAAAGGAAAGTTTATTTTAATTTGAATATATTATTATTTAAGACTGCTTAAATCAGGTCCATGGGTTTGGCCTATAACTACCCCCTAACACAATGTAGAATAATATGATAATACAGTATCAAATACTATGATCATACAGTACTATTGTATATAATCTCCTTGTTGTTAATCTGTTACAATTATTATTCACTCATTCTCTACAGAAGAAAATTAGAGTTTTGTTTGGGATAGGGCCTTTTCTTCATGAACCCACATCTTGCATAATAAAATTACGTCTTTCAGAGTTAGATTCATTGGCAGTCTGTTTGAGAATTCTAATTAGTATTGTAGAGTAGGTTTATTTATTACACAATAATACATCTAAAGCCTGCTATTTTTTAAGCTTTGTGCTAGGCTTTGGAATTACAAGGATGAAAAAATGAGGTCCCTGTTCATTAAAGACATCAGTCTCTTCAGGAACTAAACATTTCAGAGAATGTGAAAAATTATTTATTCAAATTATATTTGCCCTTTCTAAACTCCTTTTAGACACTAACGAATTATATTTGAGTGTTTGCTCTAGGCATTATGCACTAACCGCATCACCTCATTTAATTTTCACATGGTCTTGTGACAGTTCAAGATCTAAACTAAGTATGGATCATTGACCTGGGTTAATTGGATGACTGCTGTAAAGTTTGATGTTTGGGTGTCTTCAGTAGTTTGATGGTGTTTAAGTGGAAGATTTAAAGGGGCTGTGATTTTACAACATGAAAGGCTACAAAGTCCATCTGCATAAGATCATCTTGTGCTCATATTTGAGCAAAGCCACAGCTGCTTCATTATGTTCTATAAACTCTCCAAGTATGTCTTGGTTCAAGACCTTTGGCATTTGCTGTTCACTCTCAGCAGTCTTCTCTTAGATATCCGTATTGCTTCCCTGTCTCACTTCTTTTAGTGGTCTGCTAACAGGCCTTCCAACTGCCTGTGTACATATATCCATCCCGTAAACATCTCAGGCTCACCAGTTCTGAAACTGAATTTATCATTTCCCCCTCCACCCCTATCTTCCCGCCACCCACCTTTGTAAGTTATATAGCCCTAAAGCTAGTCACTGTCTTTAGAAACCTCAGTGCTCACATCTGCTGTTTCTTTTCACCACACACATCTAAGTAGGTACTAAGACCTGTAGGTTTGTTGTTAACACATTATTTATGTGTCCTTTTTGCTGTATCCTCACTGCACCTGCTGTAAATCAAACCATCATCTTTCACCTGGACTTGTTACAGTAACCCTCATCTCTATCTACCTCCAAGATTAAACGTCTCTAATTCTTCCTCTATGATGTTATCAGAGTAAATTCTCTAGTGCCAGTTCGGTCATGTCACGCCTTTGGCCAAAAGCCTTCGCGTTCCTTAGATAAAGGGTAAATCCAGATTCCTTAGTAAGGCATACAGGGTTATTTAGGATTTTGCCCCTATCTATTTTCCCAACCCTACCCTTGCTGTACTCTACTTTATTTCCTTTTTATATTCCACCTATAGTTCTCTGAACCTGTCAAGCTATTATATGCCCTGGTATATTTTTTTCCACTGCTTTGGTTTCTAGAATCATAATAATAATTACCATATACTGAGTGCTTATTGTCCACTGGGGTAAATGCTTACGTATTCTCAAATAAATTTTACAACTACCACATGAAGAAAGTTATATTATTCCCAACATACAGGCAAGGCAACTGAAGCTTAGAGACATTAGGTCACATAAACGAAGTCGTGCATCTAGTAATGATGGAGCCAGGATTTGAATCCAGGTGTCTTGGACCGTAAAGCTGATGTTTATACCTACTACTGCTATACACTGCTGCTGTCGCTGTTGTCCGTCTTCCCCATCCTGTTGTATACCTTCTTGTTTCGGAGTCATCATCCCTAACTGATTTCCTTCATTACTATCCCACTTGGAATCGACCATTCCTTCCTCTGTTTTCCCTTGTCATGTATACAACTGTTATAGTGTCTATGATACGTTACTTCATTTATTTATCTGTCTTAATGGGCAGGAATCATGTCTTACTTGTTTTTGTGTTTCCAGTATATACTAGGATGTCTGACACATAGTAGATGCTTAATAAATGTTGAATGAGTGTATGTGTAGTGCTTAATATACTCAGGTTACTTGTTAAGACAAGTAATGGATTCTAAGACAAATATAATGGATTCTATATATTTTTTAAAGGTTTTATTTATTTATTTTTGGAGAGAAGGAAAGGGAGGGAGGGAGAAGAGAGGGAGAGAAACATCAGTGTGTGGTTGCCTCTCATGTGGCCACCACTGGGGACCTGGCCTGCAACCGAGGCATGTGCCCAGACTGGGAATTGAACCTAGGACCCTTTGGTTCACAGCTCACACTCAGTCCATTAAGCTACACCAGCCAGGGCTCTATATTATTTTTGTGGAGTAGAGAGTGAGAGTATAGGAAGACAAGGTCCTAAGGCAAACTGACCTTAATTATAGTATTCATGGTAATATTAACAGTAATAATAACAATATTTGTTAAGCAGTTACCATGTGTTAAACACTATTGTGCAAGTTTAGATATATCGCCTTGCTTAATCACCAGTAACTCTGTGATAAAGTTACTGCTGTCCTTACTTTATAGCCGAGGAAAATGAGGCTAAGAGAGGTAAAATAAGTTAAGCTAAGATCACACTGTGAGCTGTGCGGGTTGGTGTTCTGTGAGCACTTGCTCTTAGTCATTATGCCCTCCTCCCTTTATTGGTATTAATTGGAGGTGTATGGGTGTTTGAGCTCTTCTAACTTATTAAAATTGAGTATTCCTTTCAAGTGTTTAGTGTTTATTTTCTATTTAGGATAATGAGCAGAAGACAGGACTTCTTTCTAACTTCAAGCTTACCCCTTTATTATGATAGGAAAAATATAGAGTAACATTTCTTTCTTCAACAGTAAGATTTTCTTGTCCTTAATTGCCAGATACTTCATTCCTGTGGCTTTTCTAATGAACATGTAAGCAGTCTTCTTTTTTTAGAAACTTATTGTGGCATAAATTTTGTTATATGGGTGCTGGTTAGAAATAATGTAGATGTAGTTTCAGAAATTATTAAATAAAAACATGATTCATCTGTTTAAGAACTCTGGGCAGAGAGGAGTTAGTGGACTTGATAATCTATTACATTTAAGTTAATTTAATGTAAGAAAGTTTTTTCCTGACATCACTATTACTATTAAACTGTAACATTGCGATACCTATAGATTCTCTGCTTACTTCACTGCCTTGTGCTTTAGTTATGCTCCATTGTTTAGGAGAGTCACTTAAGACAGTTTTATGTGGTGAAAGGAAGGGCGTGAGCTTTGCAGTCTGAAATACATAGCTTCAGATCCCTGCATAGTTATGTGATCTTGGGCAAGCCACTTACCTTTTCTGAGTTTGTTACTTAAAGTGAAGGTCAGTTGATTGACTTCATTGAATAGATAAGATGTTTGAGTGGAATAATGTATGGAATATGCTTATACAAATGATGCATTTTATTAATGGTGATGTACTTTTAAAGTACTTAATGGTAGTTACTATTTTTTAAAAGATCTTCCTCTCCCATCTTTAGAGACTTTAAACATAATAGATTTTATGTTAAAATTATATTTTAGAAATGAAGTTTTTGTAGTTGATCAAAGTGGTGTTAATTTTCTCCAGTTTTTTAAAAGATTTTATTTATTTATCTTTAGAGGGGAAGAGAAGGAGAGAAGGAGAGAAATATCAATGCATGGTTGCCTCTCGTGAGTCCCCTGCTGGGAACTGGCCTGCAACCCAGGCATGTGCCCTGACTGGGAATCGAACCGTGATCATGTGGTTCACAGGCCTGGGCTCAATCCACTGAGCTACACCAGCCAGGGCTAATTTTCTCCAGTTTTAACTTAAAATTAGGAGAAGCATGGTGATTCTCTCTTGTGCTGGATGAGGCTAAAGAAATCACAAAATACCATTTATGCTTTGTGAAAAGAGGTTTGTGGGTCTGAAATTGGGAATATAGCTTTCCTTGTGGAAAGAAATTTGAGAAGTTTTTATGTTAAGGAATACAGCCTTTTTATTCCAGTGTTTCAAGACGTTGCTGATCATATTGGGCTTTACCGTATCAGCAAAACTCATTCCTAAATTTTCCATTATTTGGTCCTGAATTACAACTGTGTTAATTTCTCCCTTTGAGTAGTTCTGGGAGCATGTTTGTGGTGGTGGATGCTACTGTTGGAACTTTTGGAGTACTGAGGGTTTTTTGTATAAAGGAATTTCTGTGTCTTTCAGTAATTATGTCTTAGAACACTGACCCATCCTTCCTGGCTGCTCCAACTAGAAATCAATAGTAAGCCATCTGCATTCTAAAATTAGTGTAAATGATGATTCTGACTTAAAAGTAGAGGGCTTAATTTAGGTGGGGAAAGGCAAGGCATGTTGATCTGTCCTATTAGATTGCATAAGAGAGAAGAGGAGAAATAGCAAGTACATTTTAAAAAATGTATATTTTAAAAGTTTAAAATGTTTCATTCAGTGTATTTTTATCAAATCTGAATTTCTTAAGGGAGCTTCATTTTTGAAAGTTTGTGAGGAGAGGTAGTGTAAAATAAAGATTTAGCCTTCTTTTAAGCTTTTTCTTAACTCTTGGTAGAATTCATGGGAGTGACGATTATTCTTAAAGTTAGCAGAAACAAAATTTGTGGTTACTAATATTTTAGTCCCTAATATAAAATACAAAACAACATGTTAAAAATAAAATTTTCATAATCCATTTGTCTTTTCAAAGTCATTCTATCTAAAACAGTGTATTTTCTATTTATGTTTGAGAGCTTGGTGGTATTCTGTATCATCCTTGTTGCATAATACAGCCACGTGACTAGAGAATATATAAACAAATATGCAATATAATGTGCATGTTTTTATGATAGTGTTTATTTTTACTAAGTTCTTTTCTCTTTAAACTAGCAATTACTATTACAGAAATATTGTCCTAGAGAAGGTAATAATTGGTTATTGACAAATACAGAGGTGAGAATTTTACTGTTATATGACTTAAAACATATTAATATTATTGAAAATGTTAAGTATAGCACTGCTTACTTACACTTAATATAAATTGGTTCTATAGGGGAAGCATGTTTTGGCCAAATCGTAACTGGATTGATAAATGATTTTTCTAACTAGATTTTGGCAGGGTGACATTTTTTTTTAAAGGTGGTAATAGCTGATTCGGTGGTTAATCTCCCCAGTAACTGTTGCCATCCAGTGGTTCATTTCTGAAATGTCAAGTGGGATATAAAAAATAGGACAAAATGCTTTTTCCTGTTTTCCTTCACCCCTTTGTTTAAATTCTAGTTGAAGCAAAAACCACACTTATTTTTATAGAGAGGGAATGAAAAAGAAAAACTTTTGAGAAGGAAGACAAACTTTTTGCCTTAAGCATTTTAGAAGAGATTGCCTATAAGAGAAAAATAGGGTTTTTCTTGTTTGTTTTTTATGGGCCAGATTCTGTCTTGTCCTATTTCTTCCACCTTTTATTTTTCTACCTTGTCAAAGGTAGAAGAAAAATCTGCAGTATGTAAGACTTGAACTTTTCTGCCATTAGCAAAAACAGTGCCAATCTCAGTGGGTATTTTATGTCTGCTGCTGCATGAAGCTGCTGGATAGAGATGTGCTGTATAGCTGTATCATCAGGCAATAAGGACACTTTCTGTGGTCCTTCATCTACATGTAAGAAACTACGAGGGCTTTTTATATTCCTTTGCATAAGCAAGACTAATTTTATTAGATATGTCATTCATTTGGAATTATACATTATAAAGACTTTTTGGTACTATATCACCAAGCCTTTATTAAATGTACAGAACTGGTCTTATTTAATATTTTCATGTAGTTATAAATGGTTTCTATTTTGGCCAGCCAGGTATATTTTTAGGTAATGCTATTGCAATCTGAACTGCAAGAGTATGTTTCAGTGGGTTTATCAGTAAGATATTTATGAATTGCCAAAAGCAATCCCCAAATGTTTCCAAAGTAATAGGCATAACTGTATGTATTTTTTTATTGATTCTACATTGAGTCAGGCTTTTAAAATTTTAAAGGGAAAAGGACAAAATAAGTGATAGAACTGAGTGCTTTTTGACACATCCGATTGACACAAATGTATTTAAATCATTTATGTTTTGATGTATTTAAATGTATTTAAATCATTTATGTTTTGTTGTATATGACAATAACATCCTGGAAACTTAAGGTTTTTCTCATAAGTGTTGTGGATATTTAAATTTTTTTATCTGTGGGTCAGAACTTAAATATAAAATGACTAGAACTACATTTGAAAATTTAAATGATCATCACAAGAAAAATATAACTGTGAGGTGTTGGACATTAACTGAACATACTTTGGTCATCGTTTTGCAATATATAAGTAATATAAAATCATTATGTTGTGTACCTTACATTTATACAGTGTTAATGTCTGATATCTTAATAAAAGAAAAAATAAAATTAAAAAATTCAAGTGAATGTTGATTTAGAAGGCATCATACTAGATTCTCAGTGAGTATCATTCTTCCCGTTTGAAAGGCATAAAAGATAAACACTGTAGTGAGGGACAGATCAAGAGTTGTGATTACACAGAGTTATGTTCTGAAAGTTACACTTTTATAGTGTTTTATTATCTTCAAAATATTTTTTTACCTTATTTCATTTTTTCAATAGCACTGTAAGGTAGGTAACACAGGTATTGTCTTTGTTTATTGAGGAAGAAATGGAATGTCAGAAAGGTTGAGTGATATGCCTGGTGGATCTAGCACTTGAAACTAATTCTCCTGATCTCTAGTTGCAATATTTATTCCATTATGCCTTGTGGTCTGATTGAAATGGATTAATAGGCACTCTGATATTGGACAATTAAACTCAGTGAGTGGTCTTATGAATTGTAATTTTCAAAGAGGGTACAAGCCCTTTGAAACCAAGGGGCACATATCTGTTCTGTGTTTTTCTTCTGGACTCGATTGTCCCCAAGTACTTAGGAATTTGCTGTCTGTCCTACTGGTGGTGACCAGGTAGGCAGTGAGCAGTCTATTACCTTTTATATGGTCTTTCTCAATCTATCTGCAGCCGTTCTTTCTAGTCTTAAGCCATAGTTCTCTAAGTACCTTACATTTTTTTTAAAGTTGAAATACAATTTACATACCATAAAATTTAACATTTTAAAGTGTATGACTCAGTAGTTTTTATTACACTCACAAGGTTATGCAGCATTCACCACTATCTAATTCCAGACATTTTCATCATTCCAGAAAGAAACCTCAGACGTGTTACCAGTCACGCACATTCCTCCCTCCCTAACTCTTCAGGCACCCACAAATCTCCTTTCTGTCTCTATGGATTTGCCTATGCTGGACCTTTCATATACCTTTTTATTTTGGCATGTGTCAGCATTACTTTTCTATGGCTGAATAATATTCCATTGTATGGATACATCCCATTTTGTTTGTATGGATACATCTCATTCTGTACATCTAGTTGATGGACATAGGTTTCCATTTTTTTTTTATTTTAAAGATTTTATTGATTTTTCTTTAGAGGGGAAGGGAAGGAGAGAAACATCAATGTATGGTTGCATCTCATGAGTCCCCTGCTGGGAACTGGTCTGCAACCCAGGCATGTGCCCTGACTGGGAATCGAACCGCGATCCTGTGGTTCGCAGGCCTGTGCTCAATCCACTGAGCTACACCAGCCAGGGCTAGGTTTCCATTTTTTGCCTGTTATGCATGTTGCATCAATGAACTTCTATGTACAAGTTTCTTTGTGAACATGTATATACATTTTTAATCCTCATATATGCATAGAAGTGGAATTGCTGTATTATATGGCAATTCTATGTTTAATATTTGAAGAACTCTTAAGCTGTTTCCCACAGTGGTGGCAACATTTATATTCCCACTAGGAATGTATGAAGAGTTTTTGGAGAGTGCACCATTTATCATCTTCCAAATGCATCTTCGAGCCTTTTTTTAATTTTATTCTCTTCCAACTCTGCTGCTGTGTCCGACCATCTATTGAAATTCTATGCATCCTTTAAAGCCTAGCTCAAGTACTACTTGTGCAGTCTTCTTAGATTGCTGAGGTTAGAAGTGACTTCCCACTAATATGTATAGTTGTACCATTTATCTTTCTTTAGATCTTCTGTAATAGTTGTTGGATTATTTGACTTATTTCTCCTACCACATTTTTGTGCTCTCATAGTGATTTGTGTAAAACAGGACTTCATTAAATATTGAAGGAACAAGTGGGAGAGAATTAGCTCGGATTTTTAAAATATTACACGATACATATAATTTGTATTTGTCTCTATAGTAATATATAATAAACATCAGACTAGTGCTTTTTATAAAATAGAAGTGTTAAGATCTAAACACCATGTTCAGTAAAAAACCCCAGAGTTTATTATTTTTTTTGTTTTAAATATATTTTATTGATTATACCATTACAGTTGTTCTATTCCCCCCCTTCATTCCCCTCCACCCGCACACTCCCTCCCCCACCATTCTCCCCCCCCCTTAGTTTATAACCACGTGTCTCAAGTTCTTTAGATTCTTATTTCTCCCACTATTCTTGCCCTCCCCCTATCTATTTTCTACCTACTGTCTATGCTATTTTCTGTGCCTTCTCCCCCCTTCTCCTCCTCCCACTCCACTGTTGCTAACCCTCCATGTGTTCTTCATTTCTGTGGTTCCACTCCTGATCTAGCTGTCCTCTTGGTTTGCTTTTGTTTTAGGTGTGGTTGTTAATAACTCTCAGTTTGCTGTCCTTTCACTGTTGATATTTTTCATCTTCTTTTTCTTATATAAGTCCCTTTAGCATTTCATATAATAAGGGTTTAGTGATGATGAACTCCTTGAACTTGACCTTATCTGAGAAGCACTTTATCTGTCCTTCCATTCTAAATGAAAGTTTTGCTGGATAAAGCAATCTTGGCTGTAGGTCTTTGGATTTCATGACTTGGAATACTTCTTTCCAGCCCCTTCTTGCCTGTAAAGTCTCTTTTGAGAAATCCGCTGACAGTCTGATGGGTACTCCTTTGTAGGTGACTGTCCCCTTATCCCTTGCTGCTTCTAGGATTCTCTCCTTCATTTTAGTCTTGGCTAATGTAATTATGATGTGCCTTGGTGTGTTCCTTCTTGGGTCCAACTTCTTTGGGACTCTCTGAGCTTCCTGGATTTCCTGGAAGTCTATTTCCTTTGCCAGACTGGGGAAGTTCTCCTTTATTATTTGTTCAAATAAGTTTTCCACTCGTGGCTGTTTCTTTCCCCCTTCTGGTACCCCTATAATCCGGATGTTGGAACGTTTAAAGATGTCCTGGAGGTTCCTAAGCCTCTCCTCATTTTTTTGAATTCTCATTTCTTCATTCCTTTCTGGTTGGATGTTTTGTTTTTCCTTCTGGTCCATTCCATTGATTTGAGTCCCAGTTTCCTTTCCATTGCTATTGGTTTCCTGGACATCTCCCTTCATTTCAATTAGTTTAGCCTTCATATGTTCCTCTAATTTGTGACTATAATCAACCAGTTCTGTGAGCATCCTGACAAACAGTGTCTTGAATTGTGCTTCTGAGAGGCTAGCAATTTCTCGGTCGCTTAGAGTTATCGGCTCTGGGACTTTGAGTTCTTCTTGCGCCACCTTTTGGGCTGTTTGTGCCTGTTACGTAGCAGGATCGGAGCCCTAGGTGTTCACCGGGGCAGGGCAACTCAGTTGCTGGGTTGTGACGCTGTATGTGGGGGCGGGGTCAAAGAGGAGCAATGGTGTCCCGTCTGCCACCTCCTGCTGCCGCAGCTACAGGTGCCGCAGCTGCCACCGTCACTGGGCCCACGCGTTTCGTCCCACTGCGTGCGAGTGTGCCACCGCTGTCAGCCCTCGGCCCCTGAGGCCTGTGTGGTCCGTCTCACTGTGCGCGAATGTGCGACTGTGGTCAGTCTGCCCCACACCCTGACTGGGTCCGGGCCACTTGCACACCTAGGTCGGGGGATCTGTCCTGCACGATCCTGTTCTGCTGCTGGCTCCGCCCCTCTTACCATCCCAGTTGCATGGTTAGTTGTAGTCGAACTTCCGTATAATTCAATTTTCTGGCCTTTGGCTGTGTCTTTGTTCTCCAAACCTTTGTTGTATTCAAACTTGGTTGTGGGAGAAGGCACAGTGTTTCCACCTATGCCTCCATCTTGGCGGAAGTCCTCAAAAAATCCCAGAGTTCAGAATGATAGTTTTATCTATCCTCACAACTGGCAGGTACATGTGTCTGCAAACACCTCCTTGCAACAAGTAGGTGTTTGCAACAAGCTCTTTGTTCTACAATTACCTTTCAATATCTTGACAACTAATAGTCTACATTTATCTATAGGCATGGATCTAGAATGCCATCTTTCTAATTACAAATTAAAGAACCTATGTTGCATTGTACTAAGTACATACATAGTACATGGCTCAAAGTTAGATCTGAAGTTAAAGATTTATTTTGTAAAATTATGGTATACTAGATAATAAGTTATCTAAATCATTTTAACTTTGCTATCTTCATTAAGATCTTTATTTGGTGTTCATTTTGAAAGCTGATGACCAACTAGCTAAATATGCCAAATAATCTAGTCCAAATACTGTGGTCCTGTGTTTATAAATTTGTGAAGTAGTATTGCCTAGTGTTTAAGAGCATAGATTCTGTAGCTTAATGGACTGGGTCTGGAACTTAGCTTTGCCAATTATTAGCTGTGTGACTTTGAAGAAGTATTTAACTTTTCTATTGCTGTTTTTCTGTCTACAAAAAATGTTAACTCCCCCTGGTATATGTATTTATATATTATAAACATATATAGTTATATAAATATGTACGCAAGGCTATATATGTGAGTACCCATGTTCATGTTTACTTACATGTACATATATACTTTTAGAAAAAAAAGACCATGCATTAGGTGTTTTTCACTTGGTTTTATGAATGCTTTCTCATGCCATTCAAGGTGCTTTAAAAATAGTGTATAATTACTGTATAATATATGAATGTACAGAATATATTTCTCAAATTCCCTATTGTAATTTTTCCTCTGGATATTGGAATTTTAATTAATGCTCTAGTAAACATCCTTGCGTACTTTTGTTTGCTTTCAGATAAATTGTTTTAAGGATGGATTCCTTAAAATTGAATTACTGGGACAGAGGGCATAAGCTGTTTAAAGCATTTTGACACACATTTCCAAATTTCTTTCTAGAAGATTTACGCATATTTTGTTTAAGAACGTTTATTTAGATTTAACTTGATTTGAAATTAGAAGGTTGTATTTATTTTCATAATTTGATTTTGTTTATACCATTTATTCATTTCAGCGAATATGTATTGAATACCTACTATTTGCAAGGTATTTTTAGGCCCAGAGGATAGAGCAGTGAACAAACAGGTATGGTTCCTAATCTCGTGGAGCTTTCTTGTGTGTAGGATTCCAGATGTTTGACAGTGGATTAAATGTGTTTTTTTTTTGTTTTTTTTTTAAGAATTAGAATTGAGTACATTAATTAGAAGCAAGGAAAAACTGTGCCTGAATGATTTATCTATGCTATCTAGTCTTTTTACTATATAGTCCCGTATACATCATCTTGGGGCCTATGTTTATATACTTGTTTCATTGAAAAAATGCTGCTTTTCAGGCTCTGTGTTAGGCACAGAAGATACAGTTCTCTCTAAAAAACATGAATTTGATGTGTCTATGTTACACCTCTAGCAGATCTAAAGATAAGCAGCTGGTTGGGAGGCTCCCTCACAGTCCCTTCCTATTGCCCCATAGTTCCACAGTAATTTTTCTAGTTATGCTTAAATTCCAAATCAGAAGTCATATTACCTTAAATGCCATTATTCTCACAATGAGATCAGTTTCATGGATATTGCATCTTTAATTCATAAACAGGTTGAATCATTTATTTTGGACCAAGAAGATCTGGATAACCCAGTGCTTAAAACAACGTCAGAGATATTCTTATCAAGTACTGCAGAAGGAGCAGACTTACGCACTGTGGATCCAGAGACACAGGCACGACTAGAAGCATTGCTAGAAGCAGCAGGTACGTAATTTTTTGTTTTCTCTTTAGAAGGCTAGATTGTTATACAAAGTTATATAAGATTACCTCCAAATTTTATAACATTTTATGGAATTTGAAATCTCTGTAAAAATTTCTAATTTTTCCCTAAAGCAAATATTCACATTTTATATTTTGAAAATTGTTGGTTGAAAGTTTTCTATGAGTGATTTCTGGACTCCACACTAACATTTTTAAGGTATTCTATAATAAGCTAATTATCAAGGAAAGTGTATTACATTATAAAAAATGTGAAAGAAACTTAGTTCTTCAAATTATGAATCTTTTAACTGATATAGGGGATTCATGATTATTTATTTCTTCACTTTATATATGTATCTTATAATAGATTGCTATTTTTTACTTGGAAGACTTAAATAAAAATTGAATTCAAAATTGGACCAGCCCTAGTCAGATATACCAAGCTATGTCATCTTGTTCTAAAGTAGCAAAAAATAAAAATGTGTGATAAGCATGCTTTCTCAAAAGTAATATGTACTTATCACTATTTTATTTTATAACCGGCTCATTATTTGCTCCACAAAGTTTCCATTACATTGTAATGAAGACCTCTTATATCCTAAAATTGTATTTTAACAAGGAAGTTAACTGTTTCTGATACTTGCATATTGCTTTTGAGATGTTTGCTTTGTATAACATTTTCTTAAAAATTTACTTATTTAATATAGATATATGTGCATGTTATGCGCACATAAGGATTTAATCTGGAAGAATTTACAGCTTATTTTACTTTTTTTAAGGTTTTTCAATTTAATTTAATTAATTTATTTAGACAGAGGGGAAGGGAGGGAGAAAGAGGGAGAGAAACATCAATGTGTGGTTGCCTCTCACGTGCTCCCTACTGAGGACCTGACTTGGCCAGCAACCCAGGCTTGTGCCCTGGCTGGGAATCAAACCGGTGACCCTTTAGTTTGTAGGCTGGTGAGCAATCCACTGAGCCACATCAGCCAGGGCTACAGCTTATTTATTTTAAAAAGTAGTGCCGAGACACTTGTTAGGTGGGCACAATGTATGCCATAGGCCATGTTAAAGCTATTAAAATACAGAAAATACAAAATTCAAAGTTTTTAAAAGTATAGAAAATTTCATTCAGCTTCTTAGTACAGTCAGTTCTAGAACAACATGGGAAGTTGAGGGTGGTACCAACCCCTACACAGTAAAAAATCTACATTACTTTTGACTACCCCAAAACTATCAGTATTTGTGGGGTTTGGTCCAGGACCTCTTGGAGATATGAAATCCATGGATGTTCAAATTCCTTACATAAAATGTCATAGTACAGTGCATGCAATTGGCCCTCCACATCCGTGGGTACAAAACCCCAGGGATATGGAGCATCAGCTGTTTATTGAAAATAATTTGTGTTTAAGTGAACCCATGCAGTTTAAACCCGTGTTGTTTAAGAGTCAACTGTACTTTAATAAGCATAATATTAAAGATAGGTGTTTAGAAGAATCACAGCAGCCTTTTAACAATTTCATCTTGAAGGAAATAAAGAATGTTACATTTAACCAGATAATGAATGACTAGGGGAAAAGTTTCAGCTAAAAGAAAATGAGTATTTTTACATTATTCTTGGAAAGACATAGTATGTTGGGAATATATTTACTTAGTATCATCTTGTTATTCCCTTTATCCTGTTATGAAAAAGTATAGCTATGATATTTAGCAGATACGGTTTTTAGTCCATCTAATGTTTCTTTTTGGAAGTGAGACTTAAAAATGTATTAAACAAAACATGTAAGTATCCAGCAGTAGACTTTAATGTGGAGCAGGACTAGTAATTACTGAAAAAATGTATGAAGATCACATCAGTAATTACATTCGGTGTCCCTCCCTTTTAGTCTGATTTCTGTGAGTCTCCTAGTTGTGATTTAGGAATGTATACAATTTCTGAAATGGGAGTGTCACGGCCACTCTCTTTTTCTTTTTTCTTGCTTTGAAACCTTACATTTTGCTTAGAGCTGAAAGGAATGTGGAGAGAAGGCACTTCTCCAAATCTACTCCAGACTAATTTCCTTTCCTTCTGCAGACCAAGTTTTTTTTTTAAATTAAATATATTTTATTGATTATGCCATTACACCAAGGTTTTTTTTTTTTTTTTTTTTTTAATGGTACTAGGTAGTAGTACATCTTTGCCCTTTGGTTTAGGCTGATACTTCAGACCTGTGATTCAGGGTTTTAGATTTCATTTCTCTCTCTCTCTCTTTTTTTTGACACCTCATGATTTTCATTCAAGACTGGCTCTTTTCTGGTACATTAAGCATTTTTCTTTTCCCATTTTTTCCTTTTGGCTCGTGGACATACCAGAGAATTGCTTGTTTTTCATACTTTTTAAAAATCATGACTTTCTATCTATCATGAGGTGTCAGAAACTGTTGAATTTTAAAATTTTGTATATTTTGACAATTTAAACTCCAGACTTGTTGGATATAATATTTTATCCAAAGAAATTGTTAGATGTATTTTAAGATGATATGCTCCTTCCTAAGCCCTGTTGTAAGTCAGTTGTTTAATAAATAGTTTCTTTTGTGCTTTAGTATTTTCATTTGCTTTTTGGACACTGTTGCACCTGTAACAGTTAAGAGGAATTTTTAGATATATGTTTGTGTTTTTAATTATGAGAATGTATTAGACATTAGTAGGCTTCTTAAGGAAGGTAGAATTTTTGACTCTATTTTAACTGAAAGACTTAAGGTAAAGATATTTCTTTGAGATTCTTTGAGATTCATAGAGAAAATTTAAAATTGAGGCCATTTTAAGAATTTTTAAAAATTCTTTTCTAAATCAGAAATGTAATGCATATTATAAAAAATAGCTAAAGCAATATGAAATGTATTAAGTAGACTATAAAGCCTTCCCATTGTCAGGGTTTACATATATATGTCTACATTTCCCTTGTGGTTGTTAAAGACATGTAAATGTTTGAACATACATACTTTTTTAAAAGTGAAGTAGGATCATTTTATACAAGATATAATTTTTTTTCAGTTAATTTATTATGGGCATCTTTCTATTGATCTTTTTCATTCTTTTAAAGGGTAAGATAATATTGTGTTGCTTGGAAACACCATAATTTATTTTACTAATTTGTTGAAGGGTATTTAGGTTATTTCCAGTTTTTCCATGCCACAAATAATGCTGTGGTTTACATATATCTATAATTTCTCTTACTTGTGTAAGTATCTTTACAGGAAAAATTCCTGGAAAGTGGTATCACTGGATCAGAGGATATTTGCGTTTCAATTTTTTAAAAAGATTTTATTTATTTACTTTTAGAGAGGGAGGAAGGGAGAGAGAGAGGGAGAGAAACATCAATGTGTGAGAGATACATCATCAATGGGCTACCTCTCACGTCCCCAACTAGGGACCTGGCCTGCAACCCACACATGTGCCCTGACCGGGAATTGAACCAGCGACCATTAGGTTTGCAGGCCAAGCACTCAATCCACTGAGCCACATGAGCCAGGGCTACATTTCAGATTTTGATAACTGTTGTCAAATTTGTCCCCCAAGTTTATACCCACGTATACATCCCTATCAACAGTTTTTGAAAGGACTTCACACCTGAGTCTGATTTTGTCCATTTCATTGTTTGCATTTATTTAATATTATCAGTAAATTGTATGGTAGCTGTTTATAAGTGATGATATAAATTTATTGGGTGTTAATTTTTCCAGTTTGGCTTTAACTTTATTTATGGTGTCTTTATGCAGAAATTTTCACTGAAATTAAAAAGTGACTAATATGATATTTACTGCTTTTACTTCATGGTTTTTAGAGTTTGGTGTCGTGCTTAGGGAAGCCCTTGCCCCATCCCCATGAGCATTAGAAAAATCCTACATGGTATAAGAGTACTTTCCAGGGTTTTGTTTTGTTTTTTGATTTAGATTTTAAGTCTACCTGGTATTTATTTTTGTGGATGTTGTGAATTAGAGGTTTTACTTAATTTTCAAGTGGTAGCCAATTCTGAACAGTGTTTATGAAATAAACCCTACTGTCTCTACTAATTCGAAACATCACCTTTATCATGTATTGAACTCACAAATGATCTAGGATCTCTTGTTTTGGCCTCCAGATCCTTGACATAATTATCTTTTTTCCATGTAAGTGTCATACTGTTGTAATTTGTATAGCATCATGATGCTTTTTATATCTTATTGGACAAGTTTTCCCTTTGTTTATTTTCCAAAATTTTATTAGTTTTCTCTCATTTTCAGTAGTAAAGGCAGTGATATTGTCAACAAAATTATCTGTTACACTAGTCACTGATACCTAACTGATCCTAGAGAACATGACTTGTTGTCAGCTTAGACACCTGATAGGTACTGCTTGACTGTGAGTGCTGTAAGGACAGAACTGTACCTTATTTCTTTATGTCTCCCTTTTGTCTGGCACATCATAAGCAAATAATAAATATTCAAAATAAGAATGAATTTATTGTAGTTTACAGTGTGGCCCTAGAAGATGGTTCTAAGTGGCTGTTTGGCTGAGTGAAGAAACTGTTAGATTGTTTGCGGTAATCTTACAGAATAGCCCCTTCATTACTACTGAAAACAGTTTAGACAAATATGATTCTACTAGAATCTTATGGTAAGACTATATACTTTGAAAGAAATCTCATTTGCTAATATAGGCATCATTCATTTACATTTGGAATACAGATTAATATTACTTGGCTTTTTAAAAAAATATTTTATAAATTATTTTTTTAGAGAGAGGGGAAGGGAAGGAGAAAGAGTGGGAGAGAAACATCAATGTGTGGTTGCCTCTCATGTGTCCCCTATTGGAGACCTGGCCAGCAACCCAGGCATGTGCCCTGACTGGGAATTGAACTGGCAACCCTTTGCTTCACAGGCCTGTGTTCATTCCACTGAGCCACACCAGCCAGGGCTTATTTGGCATTTTGACATTAGTGGCAAGATTGAAATCATCAGTCTAATAGTCTGTTGGCCTTATCTACAGAGACTATGCCATTTTTGCGCTAGCTAATAATGTTTAGAAATATAATTACAATGTGCACTTTTATGCTTTTCTTCCCCGCACGTATGATTGATTGACACACACCGAAGGAATTGGCAAATTGTCAACTGCTGATGGTAAGGCTTTTGCAGATCCTGAGGTGCTCCGAAGACTGACATCTTCAGTAAGTTGTGCGCTGGATGAAGCTGCTGCTGCACTGACCCGAATGAAAGCAGAAAATGGCCACAATGCAGGACAGATAGACACGTATGTATTTAATGACATCTGCTGGATATTAGGTGTTTTCTTCAGTGCTTTTGGGGGAAGTAGCAAATTTCGGTTAAATATATCATTTGGAGGGGCTTAAAACTTTAGCCAAATGGATATTATACAGGAAGGGCAAGAGAAAGTTTGCCGTGCCATTGTGACATTCTTTTGAGTTAATAAAACTATTGTAATGATTATAACCTGCATGTCTTTTTCCATACGAACAACAACTGTAAACCTACTTTCCCCACTCCTCTATTTTAAGTTGATATATAGATGTATTCATGATATATGAGTATAAAAATGGATATTATATTTTTATTCTTACATTCCACCCATATTCATTGAACATCCTTATGGAATGTATTGTACTATAATAGAGTATGAGAAATCAAACTGAGTAAGACCTGGTTTCCATTTTTAAAAAAGTTACTTTTTCTAATAGAGGAGTAAACTCTCAATTGATTACTTGGATAATAATAAAATGGTTGGAAGTTGCTAAGAGAGTAAATCTTAAGAGTTCTTGTCACAACACAAAAACCCCACCTTTTTATATCTGTATGAGATGATGGATGTTAACTAAATTTGTTGTAGTCATTTAGTAATATATATAAGTCAAGTCACCTTAAACTTGTACAGTGCTGTATACCAATTACATATAGCTCAGTAAAATTGGGGAAAAACAATAAATGAAATGGGTTGCTGATGCAATAATCTAGATGCTTGCTACTCAAATATGGTCCATGTACTAGCAGAATCAGCATCACCTCCAAGCTTATTAGAAATGCAGGATTTTAGATCCCTACCTTGGATCTACTGAATCAGAATCTGCATTTTAATAAGAAGCATGGGTGATTTGTATGCACATTAAATTTGAGATTCACTTCTTTTGTTAATCATTCTGCAATAAAATTTTTACTCAGATTTTTACCTACTGTTACCAAATAAAATTGTAAACCATGGGGTTATATGCCAAATGCCTTTGGGAGTCATTACACTATTATAGTATGGTTTAAAAACTTGTGCATCTAATGATTTAAAAATTAATTTTTTTAAAAGATTTTATTTATTTATCTTTAGAGGGGAAGGGAAGGAGAGAGGGAGAGAAATATCAATGTATGGTTGCCTCTCATAGGTCCGCTGCCGGGAACTGGAACCAGGAACTGGCCTGCAACCCAGGCATGTGCCCTTACTGGGAATCGAACTGCGATCGTGTGGTTCGCAGGCCCATGCTCAGTCCACTGAGCTACACCAGCCAGGGCTAAAAATTAATTTTATTTAAAATTTGATATGAAAATTGTGTTTTAGGACATTTTGAAAGATAAAAATAAGCTATTTTTAAATAGATAAGCTATTTCATATTCACTTATTCTGGCTTAGATGACATCCATGAATAAGTATTGTACACAAGATGCTCAGTAAATAAGATATTCAGACAATTTTTTTTACTGTATCATTATTTGTATGTGTGTGACTACTTACATTCAATGTAACTTATTATCATAAGACCCTAAGTCTTTCTGTGTTGGTTAATTGTTGGTGATTTTGTTTTCAGTCGCAGTCTGGCAGAAGCTTGTTCAGATGGGGATGTAAATGCTGTTCGTAAATTGTTAGATGAAGGCAGAAGTGTAAATGAACATACAGAAGAAGGAGAAAGCCTGCTGTGTTTGGCTTGCTCAGCAGGGTATTACGAATTGGCACAAGTAAGCAGAAATAATTTCTATCGATTAAAATTATGGAAGGGTTTTGATGTTTTATTTTTATTTAATAAAAAGTTATAATTAGAGGCAAGGTCTTTTCCTTTTGGCTTTAGGTAAAATAGAAACTGACACATAATTAATTTGTTGCCTGTACATGCAACTAAGCATGGTTCATTTTTATGCCACCTACTCAAAACTAGTACTAATGGGTAAAAACATAGAAATAATAATAGTATTTTAAATTTGTCTTTGAAAATAATACACAGCTATAATTGAAAAAAATGTGTTTTTTTTATTTTGCCAGATTACCCCAATTAATTTTTTCTTCTGTTAGAGCGATGTTGGTAAATAACCATGTGTTTATCAGTTTCTATCTTGTGAGTGTAGTCTTGCTGTTATCTTACCAGATAATCCCAAGCATAACACAAATTCTTTCATGGGAGCAGTTTCAGTTTTATAATAGGATGGCAAATGTGATTATATACTTAAAGATTAATATGTAATGATTGTAAAATATAGCATCTAAACTTGGTGTTTTGAACAGTGAACACTGGCATATTTTCACAAAGATGATTTCTTATTTTTCCTCACTCCCCAGTATAAAAGAATATTTTCCCATATGCAGTATATTCTCTAGAAATACTGTTATAGTAAGAATTGATAACTTCTCTGTGTGTCTGTGTTCTAAAGGTATTGCTTGCTATGCATGCTGATGTTGAAGATCGAGGGACTAAAGGAGACATAACTCCGCTAATGGCAGCGTCCAGTGGAGGTTATTTAGATATTGTGAAACTGTTACTTCTTCATGATGCAAATGTCAACTCCCAGTCTGCAACAGGTATATAGAAAATGATGTGTGAGGGGTACTAAATGGTAATGAAAAAAATACAGTAAAAATTATTAAATTAAGGAAAAAAAGAAAATGATGTTTGAATTTGAGGAAAATAAATTGATATAATTAGTTATAACCTGAGAGATAAAAATTTGAATCCTAGGAAATTGATTCCTAGGGAAAATCCTCGGAATCCTAGGAATTCTGTTGTAAACCAACAGAAAAATATTAGCCCTTGTTTAGAGTCTTTGAGTAAAAATTAAATTAATTTGATATCTTCAAAAGTCTTTAAAACATACTTAGATCTATTTGGTAAGAGTGACAACTTTTTGGTACAGGATGATTTTTTTCTCCCACAACAATATACATTGTGTAAAGAAGCAAAATTATGAACTGTATCTCTTATAATTTCTTTTTCTTCTTTTTTAAAAATATTTTATTTTCATAGAGAGGAGAGGAACATTAATCAGTTACCTCTTACATGTCCCCAGCTGGGGACCTGTCCCACAACCCAGGCATGTGCCCTGACTGGAAATCAGTCATAGGCTGGCTCTCAGTCCACTGAGTCACAGCAGCCAGGGCTCCTATAATTTATTTCATTTAAATGTAGCTCCCTTAACTTTCGATTATAGATTAACTTGAGAGTATTTACCCTATAGGGTTTTTCATGTCAAGTGTACTGAATCCATTTACTGTTAAGATAATGTATGAAAGCTACTCTAGTAAGGACTACTACTCTTTTATTTATTTATGCGTCCCAGAGTCCTAGATAGGAAGAGGGTTGGTCATATGTCTTGAGTTATAGGTATAGTTTTAGCAGTGAGATTCCTTGGATATAGTGAGACAGCGTAATGGAAACCCAGCAGTGTTCCATGCCATTAAGTAAATGTAGCTTAGTTTATTTTTAAAATGACCAAGATTTTTCAATAAGAGATATTAGGTCATTTTGCTGACCATTTTGTCTTACTTGTAGTAGTATTAATATGCATAAAGTCTGAGATGGTTAAGTGGTTGAAACTGAACAAATTGGGTTCTGAAATGATGGTTTTGTCACTGAACCTTTAAAACAGTCTCCTCTAGTGTCATTCTCTTGGATGGTTAAACCACCTGCTTACATAAAAATCCTCAAAACAAAATTAGGAAAGAAATAATTGTCAAACTAAGAGATAATGACCTTTTAAAGAAATTTTTATTTTGAAGGAGTTATGCTGAGGGGAATTTATATCTGTTTCACTGGGCCATATAAATACAGGTGGAAGATACGTTTCAGAAGGCAAATACACCTGGAACAGTGAATTGTCTTATGAATGAATCTGTAAATAAAAGAGAGGTAACAGAAAATGAAGAAATGAATATATATAGAAAGAAAATTAAGTGTTTCTAAGTACAGTGTTAAAAGAAAAAGGAGTAATTTTAAATGATATATTAGAATATTTTTTAAAGATTTTATTTTTACTTATTTTTGAAAAGAGGGGAAGGGAGGGAAAAAGAGAGGGAGAGAAACACCAGTGTGTGAGAGAAACATCTATTGGTTTCCTCTTACATGTCTCCAACTGGGTACCTTGCCTGCAACTGAGGCATTTTCCCTGACTGGGAATTGAACCAACAGCCTTTCAGTTTGAAATCTGGTGCTTAATCCACTGAACCACACCAGCCAGGGCTTATGTATTAGAATATTTTAGAGAAAAATATGTTGAAAGTGACTTTTCAAGATGTTGCATAATCTTGAGCTAAGGAAATGTGAAGAGATGTAAATAGGTCTGTTTAATAAGTCTTTTAATTAGTAAGAAAATTAATATGATGCTTCTAACCAGCACAACAAAAAAAAATTGAGTTGATAATTAATCATTTATGTAAGAGGAGTAGTATAATCATAATTGTATTCATTCAGTCATAATTTTGTATTTATTTTGTTCTTTGTTAGGAAACACTGCATTAACTTATGCCTGTGCTGGTGGATTTGTTGACATTGTGAAAGTGCTACTTAACGAAGGTGCAAATATAGAAGATCACAATGAAAATGGACATACCCCCTTAATGGAAGCGGCCAGTGCAGGTCATGTGGAAGTTGCAAGAGTTCTTCTAGATCATGGGGCAGGCATCAACACTCATTCTAATGAATTCAAAGAAAGTGCTCTTACACTTGCATGCTATAAAGGTACTCCCTATATATATGACTATTTAGGGATTTTTAAAGTAACAACTTTGAATATTTGAGTATTGAGTATTTGAGTTATTTTTATATTGCTTATACATTCTTTGTCCTATAAAATTACTTAGCTTGTATTATATAGAAAGTCCATTTTAGCCTGTATTTCCTGAAGTATAGCTTCACAATATACATTTATTTATTATTTTAATTAAGATTTATTCAATTAGCTATGAAGTCAACTAACTCTTAGCACAGATTTAGAGGATTTTCATTCTTTAATGGCTTTTGTTTTATACGATTTTTCCAGCCTTTATTTAAAACAATAGGACACACTTATATAATAATCATCACACTTGATAGAGAAAACCTGAAAAACAGAATAAATTTTAAAATGACATGTAATGCTACCATCTAAAGATTCAAAGAGCATGTAAACAATATTTTAGTGTATTTATTTCCAGCGTGTTTTTAAAGTATATTTATAAGCAAATATATATACACACAGGCATACCTCGGAAATATTGCGAGTTCAGTTTCTGAGAGCCACAGTAAAGCAGTCTCGCAATAAAGCAAGCTGTAATCTTTTTGCAGGTGGAGGGTCTTGCGTTTAATTTGTAAAAAATGCAGCATCTGTGAAGCGCAATAAGACGAGGTATGCCTGTATTTTTAAGTTAAACAATCATACTCTAACACTTTTATAGTCTGCTTATTTTATTTAGCAGTACATTATGAACATTCTGTCATCTCAGTGTTTTTGTAACACAACATTTGATGGTTACAGAGAATTTCACTATTACTGTTGCATTTAGTAGTGCATTTGGCTGTAAGACCTAAATTAATAATGATCTGAACAAAAGAGAAGCCTTTTCTCTTCAAACAAGTCCAGGGGTAGGCTGTGGAGGAGTAGTATGGCAATTCCATTGTTATCTAGATCTCAGCATTCACCACCCTAGTATGGTGATGTTTTTCTGCTTCACCACCCTAGTATGTGGTTTCTGTTCTCAGGGTTACCAAGATGGTAGCTATGGCCCCAGCAATACATGTTCTAAGAAGGAGGCAGAGGGTAAGGGCAAAATGGGGAGTACCTTTCAATTTAGTAAGCTACCTTTAAGAAGTATTCCTCAAAGTTCTGTCTTAAAGCTAGATACCACTTACATGTCATTGGCTACACATAGCAACAAGGGAGTCTGGGAAATGTGGTCTTTTAGTCAAGCAAGTTGCCACTCAGATAATCAGAGTTCTTTTATTAAGGAACATTGACAGAATGGATATTGAGTAGGAAACTAGCAGTCTCTGCCAAAGACATCAAATGGATGCACCATAATTGCCTATTGTTGGACACATGAATTGTTCCCAGTTTTTCACTATTTTTAAAAGCACTGTGATAACATCCTTGTGCAGACATCTTTGCCTAATCTCTGATTATTTCCTTAGGATAAATTCCTGGAAGTGGAATTGCTGGGTCAAAGGGTATGGACATTTTTAAGGCTTTTGATACATATTGCCAAATTGCCTTCTAGAAAGGTTGAACCAATTTACACTCCCACCAGCAGTGTTTGAGAGTGCCCTTTACCCCACCCTACACCCTCACCAACACTGGGTATTATCATTCTTTTTAATATTTGCCATTTTGATAGTAAAAAAATGGTGTGTCGTTTTAATTTGCATTTGTTTAATAGGAAGGTTTGATACTTTTTCATCAGTTTCATACTCATTGGCATTTCTTTTTTGAATTACCATTTTATGTCCTTCATTCATTTTTCTACTGGAGTGTTTGTCTTTTTTATTGACTATTAAGACTTTTTATATATTAAATGTATCAAGAGGGTTAAAATTATTTTGATGGAGTTTTCTGTGCCTTTTCGTTGCCACAGTGAGTTTATGGTTGTTATTTTAAAGCTGTTTTTCTGAGAAATGTTTCAGACATAATTTACCTGGCATTCTATTTGATTTCAGTGTTTTGATTTGATAGTTTATATAGATGAAATCAAGGAATAAGTATTATTGCTTTTCTTAACTTGAATTATGTGCTTTAGACTAATTCAATCTTTAAAGCCTAGACACCTTGCTGAGGGCCTGCCTGCTTATTATTTTGGATTGGCTTTGTAAAACTGTCATTTATTTATTGAATGCGAAATAAGTTCTCTTAAAATTTTTGTATAGACATCTGAAAGAAAAAGATTCCCTATTTTAATACTTATGTGTTAAATCGATACTCAGTTCTTTAGCAATACAGTTTTAAAATTTGTGTTCTTTTTTGAAGGCCATTTGGATATGGTTCGCTTTCTACTTGATGCTGGTGCAGATCAAGAGCACAAAACAGATGAGATGCACACGGCCTTAATGGAGGCTTGCATGGTAATTCTAAATTGCACTCACTTGAGAATTTTTTGAGAAAAAAAGCTCCTATGTGTTTAAATCTTTCAGGATTAAGATATTTTTGAAAAAATAGTGTGACATCAGATTTTGAAAATTTTGTGCAGTACTAGAGAGGGAAAGAGAAATATATAATATGTTTAACTTTTGATAGTAAGTCTATCAATGTAGGAAACAGTATAGAAGGCAGTCTTGGCTATGTCATTTCCATCATTTCCATCTCACGGGTGCACTTTTATTTATTTCCATTTTTAAAAAAATATTTTATTTATTTATTTTTAGAGAGAGGGGAAGGGAAGGAGAAAGAGAGGGAGAGGAACATTGATGTGAGAGAGAAACATTGATTGGTTGCCTCTACACTCCAACCAGGAACTGAGCCTGCAACTCAGGGAATCGAACCAGTGACCTTTTGCTTTGCAGAATGTCCCCCAACCAACTGAGCCACACTGGCCCAGGGCCAATTTTTTTAATTTGGTAAAATGTACAACATAAGATTTACCATCTTAACCATTTTTAAGTGTATAGTCATTGGTACCAAATACATTCATAGTGTTTGCAACCATCACTACCATTCATCTTCGTAACTGTTTTCATTTTGTAAAACCCACTTTATGCCTGTTGAGTAACAACTTACCATTCCCTGTTCCCCCCAACCCATAGCAATCACCATTCTACTTTCTATCTATGATTCTGACTACTCTAAGTACCTCATGTGAGTGGAATCATACAGTATTTGTCTTTTTGAGATTGGCTTAGTTCACTTAGCATAATGTGTTCATTCATGTTGAGGCATGTGTCAGAATTTCCTTCCCTTTTTAAGGCTGCATAATACTTCATTGTAAGTATATATCATATTTTGCTTATCCATTCATTTATTGATGGATGCTTGGGTTTCTTCTATGCTTTAACTATTCTGAGTAATGCTGCTGTGAACATAGGTGTACAAATGTCTGTTCAAGTCCCTGTTTTCAGTTCTTTTGGGTGATCATATGGTAATTCGATTGATTTTTGGAGGAACCACTACCATACTGTTTTCCACAGTAGCAGTACCGTTTTACATTCTCACCTACACTGCACAAGGGTTCCAGTTTCTCCATCCTCATTAGGCACTGGCCCTATTTCCTGTTTTTACTTTTGATTTGCATTTTTCTAATGATTAACATTGTTGAGCATCTTTTCATGTTCTTATTGGTTACTTGTATATCTCTGGAGAAATGTCTGCTCAGATCCTTTGCCAATTCTTGAATCAGGTTGTTTTTTATTGTTGAGTTTTAGGAGTCTATATTTTGGATGCTAATCAATGATCAGATATAAATGTACAAATATTTTTTCCTGTTATGTTGGTTGCCTTCTTACTCTAGTAGTGTCCTTTCATGTACCAAAGTTTTTTAATTTTTTGACTTTAAATAATTTTTTATTTTTTAATTACAGTTGACATACAATATTATATTGATTTGGGGTATACAACTCTGTAATTAGACATTATATAACTTACTAAGTTATTATCCCAATAAATCTAGTACCCATCTGACACTGTACATAGTTTTTAGAATATTATTGGCTGTATTTCCTATGTTGTACTTTACATCCCTGTGACTGTTCTGTAACTACCAATTTGTACTTCTTAATCCCTTCACCTTTTTCACCCACTTTCCCCTCAAGGGAGGATTTTTAAAAAATATATACTTTTTGCATTTTGGAGCCCTGTTGTTTGGTGCATACACATTTTTAGAATTTCTGTGCCTTCTTCATGAATTGACTCTTTTATTATGTTATAAAGTCTGTCTATCTCTGGTAATTTTCTTTGTTCTGAGGCCTCATCTAATATGAAAAACTACTCCTTCCTTTTTATTAATGTTTACCAAATTAATATTTTGATTCTTTTTTCAAACTTATAAATGTTTGATATGTCTGTATCATTATACTGAAGTGAGTTTCTTAATTGGTTTGTTTAGACCATTTGCACTTATATATATAAATGTTGATATGGTGTTTCAGTATTGTTCTATCATGAAATTTATTTTTTAGCCATTTTCTTCATTTTTTAATCTATTTTTGTAATTTATCATTAGAAGTTATTTTGAAGTCCTTTTTTGCTAACTCCTATCTTTGGCTCGGTCTGGGACTATTTTTATTGGTTATTTTATATCTTGATAATTAGTCTCTTTTTCCTGCCTCCTACCTTTTCAACATTCTGTATTATCCTGTCCTGTTTCTGAGACTGTTAACTTTTGTTTTAGCAGGCACATTACCAGTGGATCACTCTGATCCTGCTGAGTCTTAATTCTAGCTTTACTCTTGATCCTAATTCCTTGTTCTTTGATCCTAGACTAAGGGACTTTAGGTTTTCTTCTTTATGGCCTTCTATTTCACCTGATAGCCTCAAATATTCAGCAGTGTTTTTTTTTCATTGTGCCTGAGTCTGAACTCCCAGTGTCCTGCTTTTTCTTTTTCTTTTTTTCTTTAAGATTTTATTTATTTGTTCATTTATTTTTAGAGAGAGGGGAAGGGAGGGAGAAAAAGAGGGAAACATCAACATGTTGCCTCTCTTGTACCCCCTCCTGGGCACCTGGCCCGCAACCCAGGCATGTACCCTGACTGAGAATTGTACTGGTAACCCCTTGGTTTGCAGGCTGGCACTCAATCCACTGAGCCACATCAGCCAGGGTCCAGTGTCCCAGGAGCCATTCTTGGCTAGGCAGCCTAGAGTCTCGTCCTTGATGTGTTCAACTTAGAAGATGCCCAAGTATCTGAGGATGATTTTACATAGATTTTGAGAATCCTTCTCTGTGTCTTCTTTTTCTTAGGTATCCTGCCTAGACTCCTCAAGTCCCAAGTATTTTGGTTGCCTTGTGTTCTGACTTTGTTTCCTTTGCCCAAAGAGATGTTCACTCTTTCTTTGTTTTGGCTCTGTTCCTCTGGCCAGGGTTTGAAGGATGCCCAAAAAGCTGGAGTGAATGTAGAGTTTGCCTCATTGCTTCCTTCTTTCAGTGATCATAACCCTAACCCCTGGCTTGGTTACTGTCCGGTGACTCCCATTGCTTTAAATATTTTTTTCTGATTTTTACAGTTATTTGTGATAGGAGAGTAAATCCAATACCAAGTACTTACTGTATTGTGGCTGAGACAGAAGTCTTAGAATTAAAAAAAAAATCTAATAATAATAGTAGATCTTTAAGAGTGGATTATTTACTTGTTTTCCTTTTGGCAAAATTAATATTGTTCATTAATATCAAAAAGTGATTAGTACAGAGTCTCTCTTAATGTGTATACTCAAGATATGTTAGCAGAATCCAAAAAGAATCTTCAAAAATTCAAGTAAATTCAAGCAAAACAATTTACTGGGATTCTTCAGGAGCTAGGCACACTAGTAGTTCCTTGATCTGTGAACACTTATAAATCCTAATTTTCTTTTCAGTTAGAATTGTTTTTTAAACACCAAATATCTCAATGTAGTAATTTGGTTATAATATATTTTATTTTACATTTATTTGAAGAATTAGTAAAACTAAAATTTTAATGTGAAGTCACCTGTCTTTGGTGTTGTGTCAAAAATGATTAAAGCTAGGCTGGTTGTTTAAGTATAATGAAACTTTTGATGGATGCTGAAATCTGACATTAATTAAAATTTCTTGAATTCCTTAATGAAAGCATTGCCCAACCTTATAAAACACTGTTTTTGTACTCAGTCTTTACTTTTCATTAGCAGTGTGTTGGTCATTTTTAAAGTATTGAACAACACAGTATATCCACAGTAAGAATTAAGGTCTACATAAATTTTTTAATTAAAGAATTTGAAACTAATAAGGGGTATTTATGGTGATAGAGGTATAGAATGAATATTAGAATGTTTTAGGTAATTGCTTTACTAAGATACTTATTTATTCATTTTTATAAAATTCTTTGCCTCATTGCAACAAGCTAGTTAGTGATAAGAAAAAAATATAGGGTAGTTTAAGTCCGTAGGGGTTTACCTTGGTAACATAATCCCAAGTGGTAATGACCTCACAGAATTTGTTGTTATTTTTTGCCAAGTCTTTGTTTCTTAAATAGATCTAACACAGTTTCCACACTAAAACATGACAGCTAAATTTGAGGATATAGCTATATTTGACCTGGCAGTAGTAGAAACATTATTTTGAGGTACTGTCAACTATCGATTTAATAGTTTTTTGAATTTCAAAGAAGATAGAAATTCAAAATTATTCATAATTGTAACTATATTATGAGTATGATTCTTTTGGAAAATTTTGGGCTTGCTTGAAAGTAAGGTAGAATAATTTTAATGGACTTTTGATAAGTCATCTCAAATTGTTCAGTTAGGCATGATAATGTATATGCATCTAAGCTGCATCTTTATTTCTGTATTTCCTCAATCTCTTGCTTCTCTTTTCTCACTTTAAAAATCTCCCCAAAATTTCTTTCCTCTTGCTTTACTTCTGAAAATCTGTAGGATGGACATGTAGAGGTTGCACGTTTGCTTTTGGATAGTGGTGCTCAAGTGAACATGCCTGCAGATTCATTCGAGTCTCCGCTGACGCTAGCTGCCTGTGGAGGACATGTCGAATTGGCAGCTCTACTTATTGAAAGGGGAGCAAATCTTGAAGAAGTTAATGATGAAGGATACACTCCGTTGATGGAAGCTGCTCGGGAAGGACACGAGGAGATGGTGGCACTACTTTTAGCACAAGGTAAAGTAGTTTTACTTCTTTAATTAAAATATAAATTTCTTTTTGGATGTTTTCTGTCAGTATCAATGAAGTTTACTATAACTAAAATTGGTTTTGCATCTATGGTAAATTAACATCACCCCGGAAGGAACTCCAGAAGCAGAGAAGATAGAGATGATTATTGTTATTCAGAACAGTTAACATCTTTTTCATAAGTCTTTTGTAATTAGTTTTATCTAATTTTATTTTCTCCCCAGGAGCAAATATAAATGCCCAGACAGAAGAAACCCAAGAAACTGCCCTGACCTTGGCTTGCTGTGGAGGCTTTTCAGAGGTTGCAGACTTCCTGATCAAGGCGGGGGCTGATATAGAACTTGGCTGCTCCACACCTTTAATGGAAGCTTCTCAGGAGGGACACCTGGAGCTGGTTAAATATTTATTGGCTGCTGGTATGTGGCTTTAAAAAATGCCTTTTAGAAAAAACCTTTTATATTGCTTTCATAACTTTAACAATTAACCTTAACTTTTTCATTTCTGCAAAAGTTGAAGGGCAGCTGTGCTGCAATTTAACTGCTCTTCTTAGGCTCCTAAATCTCCAAAAATGGCATTTTAAAAAAGGTTTCTTATTATTAATGTTTGCTTGGTGACCAAAGGCTTCTCATTGACTTTCTCTCTCCACTGAATGGTTTTATGGCTTCTGGAAGGGAGAGAGACTATGTTCTAGTCCCTTCTGCTAATAACAGGAGGTAGGGATGACATAATGGAGATCATAATTTCATGCCCCTAAACCCGTTTATTTCTTCACATTTCTGAATCTGCACCTGCACACACACACATGAAAGAACAAGTAGGAGTTTTATATTTTTGGCAAAAGTACTTTTAAAATAAATTGTGATTTGTACATCGTTAAGCAATAATAATAGAACAAAGTAAGAATATACCAAGTGAATTGATTAAGGTAGATGTAAAACTTTATATATCATTTAGAAATAAGATAAAATAAGTTTTTTGTCCACGTCTGATATATTGCTTAAAACTATGTAAAGGAAAATGAGATATTTGGCAAAACCTGATTCATGCTTTTTCTGTTTACATTAATTTGAATACCGCCCAGCCTCAGTTTATTTTTATTACAATCGAAATAATTTTGTAATCCAGATGGTTAATAGTTCAGATGGTTGTTTAGATTTTGAATTAATACAAAACCAACAATTGAGCTGACCTCTTCCCTGACTCAAATACTATTAATCACTATAGCTAGTGTATGCATCATTTAGTCATTGTCCCTTCATCATTTTTGGTAACTGTCTGTGTCCCAATGAAGAGTCTTTCATGTCATTTATACCTCAATTAAAAAAAACTCTCTACCATTGGTATTACCACTGGTCCCTACACAGTAAAAAATTACTAAACACATTATTATAAATATGAAAACAGATGTTCAGTCTTGTTATATAATTTCCCTAATGTACCCAGCGTATAAGTGACAGAGCCAATGTTCAGATTTAGAATTCCTACTGTTATTTTTTCCATTACATCACTATTGATTCTTATATTGAGCTGCTTTTGCTAGTTCAAAGTATGTAGTTTCTGGAACTATCTTAGGGGTTTGAGAGTCACTTTTTTATATGATCATTACCAAACTTTTTTTCTCACATTAGAGTGTAATTTATTTACATAAAAGTTCTTCTTTTAGTGTAGCACTAAAGAAAATGCCATAGGTCTTCTTACACATTGCCTATACAATTTTTTTAAATTGAAAAACCGCCCTGGCTGCTGTAGCTCAGTGGATTGAGCTCGGGCCTGCGAACCACACGATTGAGGTTCGATTCCCAGTCAGGGCACATGCCTGGGTTGCAGGCCAGTTCCCAGAGGGGGACTCGCGAGAGGAAGCCACACATTGGTGTTTCTCTCCTTCTCTCCTTCCCTTGCTCTCTAAAGATAAATAAATAAAACCAAATAAATAAATAAATAAATAAATAAATACATAAAATAAAATTGAAAAACCTTTTTGTTATAGCATTTTTTCCAACACATAGAAAATGTAGTTAAATGAACCCTAAGAACCCATCAACAGCATGGACAACATTAAATTTATTGCCAATCTCATTTCATCTGTATGTTCTTCAGTCCCCCATTATTTGTGTTTTCTTCTTCTTTTAATATATCTTATTGATTATGCCATTACAGTTGTTCTAATTCCCCCCTTCATTCCCCTCCACCCTGCACACCCCCCCACCATTCCCCCCTTTAGTTTATGTCCATGTGTCTCAAGTTCTTTAGATTCTATATTTCCCCTACTATTCTTATCCTCCGCCCTATCTATTTTCTACCTACTGTCTATGCTATTTTCTGTACCTTCTCCTCCCTTCTCCTCCTCCCACTCCCCTGTTGCTAACCCTCCATGTGATCTTCATTTCTGTGGTTCTGCTCCTGATCTAGCTGTCCACTTAGTTTGCTTTTGTTTGAGGTGTGGTTGTTAATAACTGTGAGTTTGCTGTCCTTTCACTATTCCTATTTTTTATCTTCTTTTTCTTAGATAAGTCCCCTTAACATTTCATATAATAAGGGCTTGGTGATGATGAACTCCTTTAACTTGACCTTATCTGAGAAGCCCTTCCATTCTAAATGAAAGCTTTGCTGGATAGAGCAATCTTGGATGTAGGTCTTTGAATTTCATGACTTGGAATAGGTCTTTCTAGCCCCTTCTTGCTGTAAGGTTTCTTTTTAGAAGCCTGCTGACAGTCTGATGGGAACTCCTTTGTAGGTGACTGTCCCCTCATCTCTTGCTGCTTCTAGGATTCTCTCCTTCATTTGAATCTTGGCTAAAGTAATTAGGACGTGCCTTGGTGTGTGTTCTTCCTTGGGCCCAATTTCTTTGGGACTCTCTGAGCCTCCTGGACTTCCTGGAATTCTATTGCCTTTGCCAGATTGGGGAAGTTCTCCTTTATTATTTGTTCAAATAATTTTTCCACTTGTTACTCTTCCTCTTCTTCTTCTGGTACCCCTGTAATTTGGATGTTGGAACGTTTAAAGATGTCCTGGAGGTTCCTGAGCCTCTCCTCATATTTTAGAATTCTTGTTTTTCTCTTCTTTTCTGTTTGGTCATTTTTTTCTTCCTTCTGGTCCACTCCCTTGATTTGAGTCCTAGTTTCCTTTCCATCACTGTTGGTTTCCTGTGCATTTCCCTTCATTTCAATTAGTTTAGCCTTCATTTGTTCCTCTAATTTGTGACTAAAACAACCAGTTCTGTGAGCATCCTGATCACCAGTATTTTGAACTGTGCATCTGAAAGGTTGGCTATTTCTTGGTCGCTTAGAATTATAGGCTCTGGGGCTTTGAGCTGTTCTGCTTGAGCCACAATGTTTTGGTCTGTTCGCATCTGTTATGTATGAGAGGTGGAGCCTTAGGTGTTCACCAGGGCGGGGCGACCCAGTCTGTGGGTTGTAATGCTGTATGTGGGGGTGGGGGCGGAGAGGGGCAATGGCGGTCCCCTCTGCTGCTTCCCACCACTGGGGCCTGCGCGATCTCTCACTGTTCACTGCTCACTGCTTCCCTGATTTATCTGCGCACGAATGTGTGACCGCGATCAGCCTGCCGCCTTCCGCCCTCACTGGGTTTGCCTGTTGCCACCCCACACCTGGGATCCTCCCACGGCTGCCTGTGCACCTGGGTCAGGAGACCTTTCCTGCCCAACCCTGCTCCACTGCTGGCTCCGCCCCTCTTACCAGTCTGGCCAAATGGTTTGTTGTTGTTGGACTTTGTATAGTTTGATTTTCTATGTTTTGGCTGCGTTTTTTGTTACCGAAACTTTGTTGACTTTAAACTTGGTTGTGAGAGGAGGCACAGCATTTCCACCTATGCCTCCATCTTGGCGGAAGTCCCAGTCCCCCATTATTTTTATAAAATTACTTTTGTTTAAAGTAAACATTTTTTAAAATATTTTATTTATTTATCTTTTTAGAGGGGAAGGGAAGGAGAGAGGAAAGAAACATCAATGTATGGTTGCTTCTCGTGCATCCCCTGCAGGGAACTGGCCCCTGCCGGAAACTGGCCTGGAACCTAAGCATGTGCCCTAACTGGGAATTGAACCGCAATCGTCTGGTTCGCAGGCCCACGCTCAATCCACTGAGCTACACCAGCCAGGGCCTAAAATAAACATTTAAAAAATTGCTGAGAAAATCTGGTTAACATCTGTCACCATACATAGTTAACAAAAACCTTTTTTAACTAAAATTTGAATTTTTTTAAATTTGAAAGTAAATTAGTTTAAAATAAATTTATTTTTGTAAATTATCAATAAATATTTCATTATGTAACTCTAAAAAATAACCACTTAAAAAAGTAACAGTACTGTTTCCTTTCTAAATTTTTTAAATAATTACTTTTAGTATCACTAAATATCCAAACAGTTTTCATGTTTTCCTGATAGTCTTATAAATGTGTATGTTTGTATTTAATGGCTTTTGAACCAGTACTCAACTGAGATTAATAACTATTAATCAGTATGTCTCTTAAATCTCTTTTAATGTATGGGCTCCCAGTTTTTTTTATTCCTTACAAGTTTTGGTTGAAGAAATGGAATGTTTATGTTTTAGGCTTTCTGTAGTATAGATTTTGCTAATTACATCTCCATGATTTCACTTAACTTTTTTTTCTGACCCTTAGATTTCCTAGAGAGTTGTAATTAAATTTAGAGGCTTGATTGAATTAGATTGTGTGTGTGTTTATTAGTAGACTATAGGTAGTAATTGTTATTTATATTATTTGTTATCTTGAGATAATAAATATCTGATTGTCTTTCTTTTTGTACTATTATTAGCCATTGGTGATCATTGCTTAGATCCATTAATTTAGTAGGGCTAGCAAAGTGGTGATATTCCAAATTCTATTATTTCTTCCTTGTTTATTATCTGGAAAAAGTCTAAAGAGAAACTTCCCCTCATTTACTCTTAGATGTAAATCATGTAGGAAAAGCAGTATAAATGTTTGATTTTTTTCACCTGTTATTTGTTTCCAAAATAATAATGTGGTTCCCTAGCATCTTTCAGTAGTGACCAGAAAAGTGGTTTTTTTTTAAATATGAACACTATTTTGAACTTTGGGATAAATATATGATGGCTTTCACTTCATCACAGTCCTCATTTTTTATTCATGCAAAAATTGTGGGAAGGCAGGGCAGTTTTACATAGTTTGGTCAGTAACATTATCTCCTAAATCCTTTTGATATGGTCTCATTGTAGTCCTTGAGGTTTCTGTGCTTTCTGATACAGCAAGGTATTTCATGCTTATCTTATGCAGCTTCTGCCTCAGTGTTGGAACCAAACATTTTTCTAAGAAGCCTTATCCTACTTAATAGGAAGTGGTACTTAGAGATTATGGTCTAAGTCAGAAGTACTCTTTTCTTCTTGGTGTGTCATTGTCTCTGGGCATTTTAGTTGGTCAGAGTTAGGAAATTTTTTTCTTTATGGGTGAAATACATCATGAGTTCATGTCAGTACTTCCAATTCAGAACAGTAGGGTTATTACTTAACCATAACAATCTCTTATGTATTTTCTTTCAACCATGCCAGAAACTTCACTTTTACTAAAGGATTACTTGATTCTTACCACAGTACCCATAGAACTGTCTTAGAACATAATCCAACACTACCACCATTATGGTTTCTGAAAACTGATATTTTTTTGTTTTTGTAGCTCTTTCTTAGGATTTATCTTACTGGGGATGTGTAGGTAGATTTTACTGTTTCTTAAAATCATTTGATATAATTCTTTTTGGTGTGGCTAAAAGCATTTTTACAAAGCGTATTTAAAGGAAAATTAGGACATTTAAAATACATAGCAGTATTTTTATACTTCCAATTTATCAGTTTCATCAAATTACAAAATTGAACTGTTTAATATAATTTACAATTCACAAAGCAAATGTATGATTTTGTTTGTTTGTTTTCTAGGTGCTAATGTTCATGCTACAACAGCGACAGGAGACACCGCTCTAGCCTATGCTTGTGAGAATGGGCACACGGATGTTGCAGACGTTTTGCTTCAAGCAGGAGCCGATTTAGTAAGATATTTTTAATTTCAAATATATTTGTGTTAATTCTCATTCATTTTTAACATTTAGAAAAAACTAGTAGAGATCTCTAGTTGCATGCTTCGTTTTGAAAAAGATGGCTATTCTAGTTTTATTGCATTTATTAATTGTTTTTTAAAATACTGAATTTTTAATACCATTTTATTTCCTGGGTAAAATTATTAGTTTGTTTCTTCCTTTCACTCCAATCCTGACTGGCATTTCTAAACCTTTTAAACTGCCTTTTATTAGACATATTATACATTGAATAATATGTTTACAGAATAGAATAACCTGTCACATCAGTTTGAGTGATTTTTGTTTGTTCCTCTAATTGAACTTTAAAAGCAAAGCTACTATCATCTTAACATTATTAAAGCATTTTATTATTTTTCTGGGTTGTTTCTTTTTTTTTAGCATTTCCTACTTTGGCTTTTCACAGTTTCAAATTAGATAGTAGATTTATATTTTTAACATTATAGCTATGGAAATTATAAATCATATCCCACTTAAAGGTTAATACTTCTTGCTGAAATGCGTGCTTTGATTTGTTTTTATTTTGTGAGAATACTTTAAACTGTTTTCTAGAGTTTCTCACAGGATTCTCTTATATATTTCATAAAGATTTATGAGAAATGTTATAATGAATCAAGTTTATATTAGTTTTAGTTTTGGGGAAAACACTATACAAGTATTACATTTTAAACCATTTATAACAACAGACATTTCAAAATAGAGACCTGAGATTGTTGGAAAGTAATTATTGACTAAGGTAAATGTATAGTATAATTATGCCATTTATTATTACTTCTACTAGTACTAAATATTCTAACACTAGCATTCATTCTCATTAATTGGCTTCTTCCCCATCAGTTACACTTTCTGAGGTGTACTTTTTTATTTAAGAATTATCACAGATATTATAAGTAGAGCTCCATCTTCTGCCTTCTTTCTATATCTTTTTCCTTTTTTAGAGTTGCTTTGGGTCATCCATAAAAATTAAGAATTTGAGTATTTCAGCACTTGAAATAAAGCAATAGGATAGAGTATAAAAGCTGAGATGCTATAAACAAATTGAATACTCATATCTTCCAAATTCTTACCTGAATTCTCTTTCTTCTTCCATTTTTTACAGCAAAGTCACTTTTTCAACCTGTTTGTTGAGAGTTTTTCTGAAAATATTAAATAGGAGAAAGGAATTATCTGTAAAATATGCTCTGACGTATAGCAAAATCTTACTGATTTTGACTGGGTTAGAAATCTATTATGAAATTATTTTCAAATGTTTTATTTGGATAGTCTTCTGAAGTAAAGTAGTGTTTGTGATTAGAGTTATTTAGAAGAATTGCATTAAGTGAACAAATAGAAAGATTCTAATTTTCCATATTATTTTATATTCAAAATATAAGATTTAAAAATTGGCTTAGATAAATAGATATCTTAATTAAATATAAAGTTAATACTGTTATTTTAACATAAGTGTTAATATTTATTTTTATATTTTGCGATCTATCTCTGCATTCATGTTTTCATCTAATTATAATATAGTTGTCTTCTATTTTTCCAGTGTGTTTTTTCATAATCTTTGTAACGTTACATAGTCTTTGTTTGTAACCCTTGCATAGTATTCCATCAAATTAATGAACCATAATCATTCACTTATTATTGAACTTTTGACTTTTTGTTTTTCAGTTAAACTGTTAGATTTAATAATAACTTAATTTGCATAACTTTCTTTTTTTCTCCTTTTTAATCATTAGGTTGATTTTTAAAATATATTGCCTAGTCTGTGCTTTTGCATTCTGCAGAAGACATTTCAATTTTAATACTATTTTTTCTTAATTTTATATTCTTTATAGAAGATGTGGAAAGTATGAGAAAGTGTAGTAAGTTTGGTATTCAAAATCTATAAATAAACTTTGTAGTTTCAGGCTTTACTGTAAAGCGAAGGAGGGGAAACAAGAGCTAGTAAAACACAGGAAGTGAGTAAAGCAGGCCTGTCAGTCCTTGAGTCCTGAGAAAAATGACAAATAATTATTACTAACTGGATATAAGAAGGCATTAGCGTCTTTCTTGTCCTTTGTTCTTTGTTGCCACCTCCTAGGATCTGTCTTAGGGCTATAACAATTTCCTCCAGTGGTTTGCACATGGAAGACTCTCCACCCGCGTTGCGTGGAGCGGAGATGTAGTCCATTCCTGGCATTTCATAGGTGTGTTCTTGATATCTAGGTTTGCTAGTTCTTTAAATTAAATAGATGTTTTTGTGGGCTGGTTGAAAATCTTCATTTCTGAGAACTGTTTTTATATCAGTTTTAAACAAGGAAGTACAAAAAAAACTGACGCNTGGATATAAGAAGGCATTAGCGTCTTTCTTGTCCTTCGTTCTTTGTTGCCACCTCCTAGGATCTGTCTTAGGGCTATAACAATTTCCTCCAGTGATTTGCACATGGAAGACTCTCCACCCACGTTGCGTGGAGCGGAGATGTAGTCCATTCCTGGCATTTCATAGGTGTGTTCTTGATATCTAGGTTTGCTAGTTCTTTAAATTAAATAGATGTTTTTGTGGGCTGGTTGAAAATCTTCATTTCTGAGAACTGTTTTTATATCAGTTTTAAACAAGGAAGTACAAAAAAAACTTTGACGCACAATCGAGACCAACCCTGAAGCCTTAATTAGATTTTAGAGTTTGACTTTTGCCATAATTCAAAATTTTGGTACTATAATTTTTAAAAAGGAGCTTAAAAACTGTTTATCATTCTTTAAAATATTCTGCCCCAGACTTAGTTAAGATATTAATTATGATTTAAAAATGTTTAATGCAACAATTTGGTTTTCTTGTATTGTTTCCTGAGATGAAACTGAGAAGTTTTAGAGCTTTTCATCCTAAATATGTAGTAGGTGTAATTGATACCTTAGTTTTAAATGAAATGTAGAAAATTTCTTATTTATTGCTTTAAAAAAAATTATAGCCAGAACAAATGGCATACTGGAACATTTGCAGGTAGATTCTCGAAATAGGTACATCTTCTAATTTGAAACTTCATTTTTTCTAGTTTTAAAATATTTAAAAATATTTATAGATAGTTCCAGTTAAAAGCACACTGAATATCCACCATATTTGGACATTATGGATTGATATGTAGTTCATCTAACTTTTTAATCATTGCATAAGTTTGAATAATCCACTACTTAAAATCTTTGGGCTGGCTTAGTTTTTCTTTTTTTTTTTTAAACCCTCACCTGAGGACATGCTTATTAATTTTAGAAGGGGGAAGGGAAGGAGAAACAAGGGAAAGAAAGATCAACGTGAGCGGAAAACATTGATTGGTTGCCTCTTGCACTCGCCCCCAGCTGGGGACCCGACCTGCAACCCAGGTATGTGCCCTGATGGGGCATGGAACCAAACCCACGACGCTTCAGTTACAGGGTAATGCTCCTGAGCCACATGGGCTCTTAAATAGGCCACTTAAAATGTTCTTTTTAAAAATCAATAATTAAATTAAAAATTGTCCATTGATTTCAGAGATTTTTAAAAGTTCTCCCTGTTTAGCATTCAGAATCATTTTAACTACTCTATAAGCACTGAGCTTAGTCTATAAGCAAAGGAATCCTGAACAAATGGCCTAATTCATATCTTCCTCCTATTTGCATCTCTTGTTACCACCATAGTGGGTATCATGCATTGAAATAAATAGTATTCCTTATGGTTTTTTTTTCCTGCATAGTATCTTTGTTTATTGGGCACAGGTGTGTTTTTAAGTATTTGATGTGACTATAGGTATGGTATTATGTAAACCCATTATAAGGAAGTTTATATTAAAACCTATTAGCATTCTCTAATACTTAAAATCCCTAAGAAATATTTAGAAAAAAAACAAACTTCCAAGAGGTCTCTTTTGAGAAATCCACTGACAAGTCTGATGGGAGCTCCTTTGTAGGTGACTGTGCCCTTATCTCTTGCTGCTTCTAGGATTCTCCTTCATTTTAATCTTGGCTAATATAATGATGATGTGCCTTGGTGTGTTCTTTCTTGGGTCTAACTTCTTTGGGACTCTGAGCCTCCTGGACTTCCTGGAATTCTATTTCCTTTGCCAGATTGGGGAAGTTCTCCTTTATTATTTGTTCAAATAAGTTTTTTGCTTGTGGCTATTCTTCTTCTCCTTCTGGTACCCCTATAATTCAGATGTTGGAGTGTTTAAAGATGTCCTGGAGGTTCCTAAGCCTCCTCTCATTTTTTTTTAATTCTTTTTTTTTTTCCTTCTTTTCTGTTTGGTCATTTTTTTCTTCCTTCTGGTCCACTCCCTTGATTTGAGTCCTAGTTTCCTTTCCATCACTGTTGGTTTCCTGTGCATTTCCCTTAATTTCAATTAGTTTAGCCCCCATTTGTTCATCTAATTTGTGACTAAAATCAAACCAGTTCTGTGAGCATCCTGATCACCAGTATTTTGAACTGTGCATCTGATAGGTTGGCTCTCTCTTGGTCGCATAGAAGTATTGGCTCTGGGGCTTTGAGCTGTTCTGCTTGAGCCACAATGTTTTGGTCTGTTCGCATCTGTTATGTATGAGAGGTGGAGCCTTAGGTGTTCACCAGGGCGGGGCGACCCAGTCTGTGGGTAGTAATGCTGTATGTAGGGGAGAGGTCAGAGAGACGCAATGGTGTTTTTTCCTCTCTCAGATTTTGGTCCCCTCTGCCACTTCCCACAAGCAAATTGGGCCCTTCTGGTGCTGGTCCTGGGTGTGTGGGCTTGTGCACCCTCCAGGAGCCTGTGGGTCTCTCCAATGAACTCTCTGTGAGCCTGGGAGCCTCTCCCAGCACCTCAACCGCCAAAAGTTTTTTCAGTTGGTGCTTTTAGGCTTTAATTCTCATCGCTTGGGGCTCTGGTTTGCGCGGTCTGTCTCACTGCATGTTTTTTTTTCCTTGTTTATCTGCATACAAATGTGTGACCGGGGTCAGCCAGCCGCCTTGCGCCTTCACTGGGTCTGCCCATTACCACCCCACGCCTGGGATCTGCCAACCGCTGCCTTCAGGCCTGGGTCAGTTTGCCCACATTTTCCTGCGTGACCCCGCTGTGCCAGCTGCTGACTCCACCCCTCTTACTGGTCTGGCTCATTGTTCTCAGACTTCCGTACAGTTCAGTTTTCTGTCTGTTTTGGTTGCGTTTTTGTTACTAAAACTTTGTTGTCTTTAAACTTGGTTGTGCAAGGAGGCACAGTGTTTCCACCTACGCCTCCATCTTGGCTGGAGGTTGGATTTTTCTATATGAAATCTTATGAAATAGGAATGTGGACCAGGTCTTCTCTTTTATAAGATTGTTTTTTTTAAACTTAAGCAGTATGTTGTGTTCTTCTGGATGTTTCTCTACACCCAGGTATTTATATTTTCTATGTATGTGGGCTATATGTCTTTTTTTATGAGTGGATTTGTTACCACAAAATACCACACATACTGTCCCGCAACTTTTTTGTTATTAATAATATTTTTCAATGTCAGTTCCTATGGATTTTTCTCTCTCTTTTTCATAGTTTTTTATTCCTTAAGTAGTTATTCATAAACATTTGCATTATTAGCATTAAATATTACAAATGGTGCTGCATTAAATATTATTAAACACATTTACATCTTTTTTGCTTTTGTGAATATATTAATAGGAGTAAGTTCCTAGAAGTGAAGTTTTGGTTATCCAAGGGCGCACATGTAAAATTTTGATAGCTGCTGCCCGATCAGTCAAAAATGCTAAACCAGTCTATATTTCTATTAGTAATTGAGACTTACTAATTCCCAGCATTCTCATTTACATGAATTAAATTGATTTATTTATCTATCTACCTACCTACCTACTTCCTTCTTTTCCTCTTTCCTGTGTTACCTTCTTTCTTGATGGTTTAATTTTTTAATCTGTGATCATGGGCCAGTGTTTGTTTTAACTAAAAGTTCTCCCTGTGTTCAAGTAGCCCTAGGAGCTGCTCATTGATTGCTCCTGAACCTTTGGGAAACTATAAAACACATGTATAAAGTTGCTTTCTAGAAGAATATTCAGACAGTATCTATTGACTTCATTCTGAAAGGAGATTAAAAATGTCTTTCACCATTTTAGTTTTTACATTACTATTGTTTTATAACTTTGACCTTCGATTTTATGACACTTTTCTGCCAGGTGTTTAACTTTAACTATAAATTTAGGTGGAGTCTGTGTTTACTAGTCTTTCATACCGTGTAGCTTCTTAATCCTTGAGTGCCTGAATTGATTCACCTTTTGGCTGGCAGATACTGGTATTTTGATTTGAATTTAGTCCGGTCCCCTGGGGGAAAGACAGGAGGGAAGGCGTTCTCATGTGCTTTCATTGTTGAGATTACTGTATGTTGTATGTGTAAATGAATATCATCATATATAAAGTTATTGAATCACTTGTTTTTCCCCCTAAAAATTCTAAGACTCTGTTCTCTGTGTTGTGGTATTGAGTATTGCCAAAACCCACTAGACTGTTCCTTATTATATGTAGGTAATTTCCTATTTCTACCTGGATTATCATAAGACTCATTATATTTAAACCTCTGTGATTTTGCCAGGATGTACTTTGGTGTTTATTATTCTTTATTAGTTTTACCTGGAAAATAGTGAGTGCTTTTAACTAAAGATTTTTGCTGTTGCTCCGCCTCCTCTTCCTCTCTCTCCTCCTCCAGTTTTCTTTCATTACATCTTTGAATACTTCTTTTTCTATTTTGTTTTCATCCAGGATATTTGTTAACCATTGTTTGGATCTCCTCTATTTGTATTATCTTAATTGTTTTTATTTCTTTCTCCTTTTCTTCTGCATTGTTTCTTTCTTAAACTTATCTTCCAGGTCACTATATTTTCTGTATAGTTGTTGCATCACTAGATGCAACCACAGTAGAGTGGTTTTCATGGTTTTATTATTACTTAGTTTCTTCTGCTCTTCCAACTCACTTTTTAATCTGTTGCTGTTTATATCACTTTGTTCAACTATTTAAAGAATTTATGTTCTCTTTCTTTTTATTTATTTATTTATTTGTTTGTTTGTTTATTTATCTTTAGAGGGGAAGGGAAGGAGAGAAGGGGAGAAATATCAGTGTATGGTTGCCTCTTGTGAGTCCCCTGCTGGGAACTGGCCTGTAACCCAGGCATGTGCCCTGACTGGGAATCGAACCACGATTGTGTGGTTCACAGGCTCGCGCTCAATCCACTGAGCTACACCAGCCAGGGCATGTTCTCTTTCATTTATTTGAAAGTATAGGGCAATATTGGACTTAAATTTTATTGTTTCCATTGTTATAAGAATTTAATAGGCTCTATGTTGGATATTTTTTGCTTATTATTCATAGTTGAATGAAGCTTGCTATTTGTTGAAAATCATGTAGGGGTGTGGGAGGGAGGGGAAGTCAGCTTCGTCAAATTGTATAATTGTCTCAAAATACTTTCTTGCCAAATTTGTACTGTAGGAGCATGCATCCCCTTAGAGTAAGCATATGTTCCAGGTAGGAGATAGGAGTGACTTAGAATGAAGACTTCTCTAGGCTTCCTTTTTATTTGGTGACTTAGTTGACTCTGGCCTGTGACTGCAAAGCTTATTACTGTTTTATCATTTATATTTTCAAGTACTCTCTCTGTGTCAGGAATCTAGACCTAAAGAAAATACAGATATTCTGTCTTTCAAGTTCTTTGAAGGTTCCGGTTTTAGTTGAAAAGTGTGAGCAATTAGTACGTTTGTAATACAGGGGCTACATAGCTATATAATTATCTTACAATATTTTCCATACTTTTTCTCCCAACTTGTGATATCCCCAAATCTTTTAATTTTATTCTTTGGTTAGATGTTAAAACATACTGTTCTGGATTCTGTGGCTTTAGTTGTGTTTGGAGACAAAGGCATGAATTCAAATAATACAGCAGCGTTATATCTGCATTTGTTAAGCTTTATATTGAAGTTATATTGGTAAAGACCCATATTTTCACACCCTTTAAAAAATAGTGCTCTGCTCCTGAGATTATGGTCTCTACGGATGAGAATCTTTTTAGTTAAAGATCCTGAGTTTAATAAAGCCCAGCATCTGAAGTACCAGTCACAAGGTCTTCATGGCCAAATGTGATTTTCATTTTTGGAATAAGATCCGTGAGTTCTTCTTTTTCCTTTCACAGGACAAGCAGGAGGACATGAAGACTGTTTTGGAGGGCATAAGTCCGGCCAAGCATCAGGTGAGGGTGGGCTTTGGTGCTTGTGAGCTACTGCGGAAGGACTGGGTGTTGTAGGTAATCAGGGTTCTGGGTATCTGAACTCCAACCAAGGAGTTCCAGGACCCTGATGTGTGAAAGAAGAAATCCTCTTCAAATGAGAAAGATTATGAAGTTTAAATAAAAAGAGATTTATATTACTAGTAATTTGCTTCCTTAGTATTCTTTTAATGTGATATTCCTAAAAAATCTTGTAGGTGAAACTAGGTTTTCTTACTCAGATAGTTCTTTTGTATCCTCCCTTATTGGGAGAGTTAAGAAACTCCAGGGGGGGAAAAATCTCCATTATAAAGACCTTTGCATTCAACTATGTTCACTAAAAAAAATGAACCTTAGTTTAGGGTGACTTGTTGAATTTTTTAAATATAATCCTCTGATAAACAAAAAATAAGTTAGCATTTTTGCTATATTGTTCATTTTCTAATTTATATAAACTTAACTTTTTTTCATAAAATTATGTTCTATTACCTCATTCTGAAATTGGTTTTTAAGAAGGTGAATACTTGTTCATAGGAAAACATTTCTTTTCTTTTGAAAAAATTTGTGGAATTTGTGCTAAATGGTTTTAAAAGTTAAGCAAAGTTAATATTCATTGTAATCCAGAGAGATTTGTTTAAACTCAGGAGCAGTGCTTAATTTATATAAATTACAAATAAATTGTGATTGGATCACAATTAACTTAGGTCACCTAAAATAAATTTTTCAGTGTCAAGCCACTCTTAATTATAATGCTTATTAAAATATCTTCATTAATGGCTTATTGAATAAGCAGTTATGTTCTGATTTGAAAAAAGAAAATCAATTTATTGTACAAAATATTATGTGAAAATGTGAACTTTTACTAAGTTTTGTGTAATGTAAAACTTTTACTAAGTTTTCAGACTCCTATATAAAATACAAAGCTCAGTGTTAACTTCAGATAAGGTATTTCTTTCTTCCTGGATTTGTTAAAGGTAATGCGATTATAAATCTCTCTCTCTCTGGCTATAAGTCTCAAAACTTGGGATACTTTTTACTATTTTTTTAAATTTAATCTTTATTGTCTTTTTTCCAGTACCATTTAGTCCTCTTTTACACCCCTTCCCTCAGCAGCTATCACACTATTGACCATATCCACGAGTCCTTTTTCCTTTTGCTCAGTCTCTCCACCACTCACCCCACCCTCACTAGTTGTCATCTGCTCTCCATCTATGACTCTGTCTTTGTTTTGCTTGTTAGTTCAGTTTGTTTGCTAGATTCCACATTAGTGAAGTGGTATGGTGTTTGTCTTTCTCTGACTGGCTTATTTCACTTAGCGTAATGTTCTCCAGGTCCATCCCTGCTGTTACAAAAGGTAAACTTTTCTTTTTTTTTCTTTTTTAATTTATTTATTCTTAGAGGGGAATGGAAGGAGAGAAGGAGAGAAACATCAATGTATGGTTGCCTCTCGTGAATCCCCTGCTGGGAACTGGCCTGCAACCCAGGCATGTGCCCTGGGTCCGCGATCATGTGGTTCGCAGGCCTGCGCTCAATCCACTGAGCTACACCAGCCAGGGCAACTTTTCTTCTTTTTTATGGCCAAGTAGTATTCCATTGTATAAATGTTTCATCGTTGTTTTATTCTCTCATCTATTGATGGACACTTGGGCTGCTTCCATATCTTGACAATTAATTATAAATAGTGCTACAATGAACATAGGGGTGCTTATGTCTTTTGAATTAGTGTTTCAGGTTTCTTCTGATATATTTCCAGAAGTGGGATCACTGGGTCAAAAGGTAGATCCATTTTAAATTTTTGGAAGTATCTCCATACTGCTTTCCACAGTGGCTACACCAGGTTGCATTCCCACTAATAGTGCAAAAAGGTTCCCCTTTCTCCGCATCCTCACCAGCACTTGTTATTTGTTGATTTATTGATGGTAGCCATTCTGACAGGTGTGAAATGGTATCTCATTGTGGTTTTAATTTGCATTTCTCTGATGATTAGTGACATTGAGCATCTTTTTACATGTCTATTGCCGTCTGTACATTCTCTTTGGAGAAGTGTCTATTCAGGTCCTTTGCCCATTTTTTAAAAATATTTTATTTATTTATTTTTAGAGAGAGGGGAAGGGAAGGAGAAAGAGTGGAAAAGAAACATCAGTGTGTGGTTGCCTCTCATGTGTTCCCTACTGGGGACCTGGCCTGCAACCCAGGCATGTGCCCTGACTGGGAATCAAAACAGTGACCCTTTGGTTCACAGGCCTGTGCTCAATCCACCGAGCTACACCAGCCAGGGCCCTTTGCCTATTTTTTAATTGGATTGTTTGGGGTTTTTTTTTTTTTGGTATTGAGTTTTGTAAGTACTTTATAAATTTTGATTATTAACTCCTTATCAGCTGTATCAGCAAATATGTTCTTTCATTCTATGGGTTGTCTTTTTATTTAGTTGATAGTTCCCTTTGCCATGCAAAAACTTTTTAGTGTGATGTAGTCCCATTTGTTTATTTTTTTCTTTTGTTTCCCTTGCCTGGGGAGATATATCTGAGAAAAAAATTTCTGTGAGCCATTTCTGAGATTTTGCTGCTTAGGTTTTCTTCTAGGATTTTTATAGTTTTAGATCAAATATTTAAGTGTTCGGTCCATTTTGAAGTTATTCTTATGTGTGGTGTACAAAGTGATCTATTTTCATTTTTCTGCACATATTTGTCCAATTTGCCCAACACCATTTATTGAATAAACTATCTTTAGCCCACTTTATGTGTTTGCTTCCTCTGTTGAATATTAATTGACTGTAACGGTGTGGGTTTATTTCTGGGCTCTCTTTTCTGTTGTGTTGATCTATGTGTCTGTGTTTATGCCAGTACCAGGCTGTTTCCTTATATTATAGTTTGATGTTAGGCAGCGTGATTCCTCCAACTTTGTTCTTCTTTCTCAGAGTCACTGTTGCTATGTGGGGCCTTTGGTGGTTGCATATAAATTTTTGAAATATTTGTTGTAGTTCTGTGAAGTAATGTCATTGGAATCTTGATGGGAATTGCTTGAATCTATAAATTGCTTTGGATAGTAGGGACATTTTAATGATGTTAATTCTTCCTGTACTTGAACGTGGTATGTGGTTTTTTGCTCATTTGTATCTTCTTTTACTTTCTTCAGTGTCTTATAATTCTCTGAGTACAGGTCTTTACACCCTTGGTTAGTTTTATCCCTAGGTGTTTTATCCTATTTTTGTAGCAGTTGTGAGTGGGGTTATTTTCTTAATTTTCCTTTCCGTTAGTTGGTTATTGGCATATAAAAATGCAACTAATTTCTGGATATTAATTTTGTATCCTGTTACTTTGCTGAACTCATTTATCATTTCTACGTTTCTTCATGAAATCTTAGGGGTTCTCCATGTACAGTATCATGTCATCTGCAAATAAAGACAATTTTACTTCTTTCTTTCAAATTTGATTGCCTTTTATTTCTTCTTTTTGTCTGATTGCTGTGGCTAGGACTCCCAGTAAGAGAGGTGAAAGTAGACATCACTGACTGTCTTGTTCCCACTCTTAAGAGGAATGCTCATACTTTTTGCCCTTTGAGTATGATGCTGGCAGTGGGTTTGTCATATATGGCCTTTAGTATGGTTAGGTAATATAAATGTTCCCTTTAATCCCACTTTGCTGAGAGTTTTGATCATAAATGGGTGCTGGATTTTATCAAAAGCTTTTCTGCATCTGTTGATATGATCATATGGTTTTTATCCTTCCTTTTGTTTATGCGATGAATGGCATTTACTAATTTGTGAGTGTTATACTAACCTTGCATTCCCAGAATAAATCCTACTTGATCATGGGGTGTGATCTCTTTGATGCATTGCTCTATTCAGGTTGCTGATATTCTGTTGAGTGTTTTAGCATCTGTATTCATCAAGGATATTGGCTTATAACTTACTTTTTTTTTGTAGTGTCTTTATCTGAAATTAGGATAATGCTGGCCATGTAAAATGAGCTTGGGAGCCTTCTGTCCTCTAGAATTTTATGAAATAGTTTGAGAAGAAGAGGTGTTATCTCTTATTAGAATGTTTGGTAAAATTTACATGTGAAGCCATCTGGTCCCAGACATTTGTTTGTTGGAAGATTTTTTATTGCTGCTTCAATTTCATTAGATACAGTCTGTCTATTCAGGGTCTCTGATTCTTCCTGATTTATTTTTGGAAGATTATATGTTTCTAGGAATTTGCCCATTTCATCCAGGTTGTCCAGTTTGTTGTCATATAATTATTCATAATATTTTCTTACAATCCTTTGTATTTCTTTGGTGTCAGTTGTTATTTCTCCTCTTTCATTTCTGATTTTATTTATTTGGGTCCTTTCTCTTTTTTTCTTGATTAGTCTGGTTAAAGTTTGTCAGTCTTGTTTATCTTTTCAAAGAACCAGCTCTTTGGATTCATTGATCTTTTGTGTTTTTTTTTAAGACTATTTCATTTATTTCTGCTCTGATATTTACTAAGTCTTTTCTTCTACTCTCTTTGAGCTTTGTTTGTTGTTAAATTCCACTAAGTGTGAAGTTAGATTGTTTATTTGAGCTTTTTCTTGTTTTTTTTTTTTTGAGATAGGCTTGTAATGCTGTGAATTTCCCTCTTTGGATTGCTTTCCCAAGTATCCCACAGATTTTGGATTGTTCTCACTTTCATTTGTTTCAAGGTATCTTTTGATTTATTCCTTGATCTTGTTGTTGACCCATTCATTGTTTAATAACATGTTGTTTAGCTCCCATGTCTTTGCGTGTTTTTTAGTGTTCTTCTTGTGATTGATATCTAGTTTCATACCATTGAGGTCAGAGAAGATGCTTGATATGATTTCACACTTCTTAAGTTTATTGAGACTTGTTTTGTGTTCTAATAACATGTGGTCTATCATAGAAAACATTCCATGTACATTTGAGAAGTATGTGTATTCTGCTGCTTTGGGGTGAAATGCTCTGAAAATATCAATTAAATCCATTTGATCTAGTATGTTGTTTAAGGCCGCTGTCTCCTTTTTGATTTTCTGCCCGGAATATCTATCCATTGAAGTCAGTGGAGTGTTAAAATCCCCAGGTATAACTGTATTTCTGTCAATCTCTCCTTTTATGTCCAGAGGCTATGCTAACCTCCTCCTAGGACCAATCTGGAACTACAACAAAATTGTAGAGAATCATCCAGAATAACCAGCTGAACACTGGAGAGAGGCATTATAACCAAGGGCAGACAGAAGAAACCACTTCACCACAGGACTGTGAGGCAGTGCAGAGTAGGTACAAGAGGGCTGGCTAGGCTCTCACAGACAGCCACTGAAGTTCGGGAGGGGATAGTTCGGTGGCTGGGAGTTGCCCCTGGGAAGTGTGGGGTCTAATGAAAGACCCATATATGTGCTGCCTCTAAGAGACCCATCTCAGATCAAAAGATGCACACAGACTAAAAGTAAAGGTTTGGAAAAAGATATTTCATGCAAATGGAAAAGAAAAAGCTGGGGTTAGTACTACTTATATCTGACAAAATAGACTTTAAAACCAAGGCCACAGTAGGAGACAAAGGGCACTTCATAATGATAAAAGGAACAATCCAAAAAGAGGATATAGATTTTAGGACTTCCGCCAAGATAGAGGCATAGGTGGAAACACTGTGCCTTCTCCCACAACCAAGTTTGAATACAACAAAGGTTTGGAGAAACAAAAAGAGGATATAACCCTAGTAAACATTTATGCACCTAACATGGGAGCACCTAAGTATGTAAAGCAAATGTTGATGGAATACTTTTTAAAATGAGGTTTGCAACCCCACTTTTAGAGGTTCAGATTCAGCAGATTTGAAATGGGAGTCTGCATTTTAGCTAATGTCCCAGGAGATTCGGATAACCCCCTCCACATTCCACGTTGCTGGAGTCTATACAGATTATTCTGCATCATTGTAAAGTTTTGTTCTTTTTCCATCTTTGCTTTATGATCAGTCATTTTTCCTTCATCCAAACTGAATAAGCTTGGCTTTTCTTTGTTACTTGTTATAGTGGGAAACTAAGCTAAGCAAAAAACCCTAGAAGAGTGCCTCTTAGTCTCTTTTCCATCTCAATTCTCCCAAGGGGTATGAACCTCATCAGTAACAGTAGATCACTGAAGTAATGAGGAATGTACAGTAGTAGGTTGGAAGAATGTACCCTGCAAGGTAGAATATCAGAATCCTCACAGGGGTGTCCAGCCTGCAGCCCATGGGCCAATGTAGATGAATGTGACCCAACACAAAACCATAAATTTACTTAAAACTCTTTTTTGCTTATCAGTTTTTGTTAGCATTTGTGTATTTAATGTGTGACCCAAGACAACCCTTCTTCCATCATGAAGAAGAAAAATACTGTCTCAAAGGGTAAAATTTTCCATCTGTACTGTCACAACGGGTAAAAATGTCTTCTTTTTTATGGCCAGATAGTATTCCCTTGTGTGAATGTCCCCTGGTTGTTTTATGTACTCATCTGTTAATGGACACTTGGGCTGCTTAGAGAAAATGTTAAACTACACAATAAGTTTGTAACCTTGCAAAATAATTTTCTGTTTTTATGTATATCCTGAAATTTTATTGATCCTGAACGAATATTGGCTGTACTAGTAAATGCAACATTCATAAGTAACATATACAAATTTGATTGCTAGTTTAAAAGGATTTAATGGCCAGATATTTTGGTACAAATACATGTTGTGGAATATGCAGTATTAATTTTAGGACATGAAATATTATAAGTACATTATAAAGTTGTAGCATTGTTTTACCAGCCACTTTCTCAAACATAATCATAGAGTTCAAAACCAAAGGAATGAGCTTTTATAGGGAGGAAAATAAAATTGACAGTTTTCAGACTGCTCATTTCAGAAAGTTCATGAGTGTGTTGAAATTCGAAATTTGTTTTGATCTTGGGACATTGCTTTCTGATTTCTTATCTTTTATCAGGTAATACTTTAAATATACAGAACTAACAATTACCAGTGCCAATACTTTAAAAGTTTATTCTAAAGCAGGACTGTCAAAGTCTTTTGTCTTTGAGATCTAGTTATGTTGATGGATGTAAGGCTTAAGAGAAAAAAAGATAAATTGACATTAGTATTGCCCGCCCAAGCTTTAGTAATAATGTGCATAATGCAGATAATGAAAGTCTTATTCTAAGTTTAGCTATTACTCTTACTTTCCTGATATTAACTTTTCTTTCTCTTATTTACTTAGTATAAAATTAAATCTTCAGAACTTAGTATTATGAGAGGGAAGATTTAAGAGATCAGTTATGTTTAGGTTCCTTCGTGGTGAATAGTAGTCAAGCCCCTCATTTGTTTTATATGTTTCGCTTTATATAATGATAAGCAAAACCGGTTGCAGTTGCTGTTCTCACGGAGCCTACATTTTAATGGCAGAGACATGTTAGCCAAATAGTTACACAAACTAATGTATAATTGGAACTTTTGAGGAGTGGTTCATAGAGCTGTAAATCAATAATAAAAAGAGTGATCTAGGTAAAAAGTTCAGAGGTGTCTTCCTTGAGGATGTAACACTTGACTTGATATGAAGGGTGAAAAAGCGCTAACAGACAAGTACTACTGGGAAGAAACAATAGCTTGCAATGAAAAGGCCCCGAGGCAAGAAGGGAAATAACGAGTTGCTATAAGAGTGATTTATTTCCAGTGTGGTGTTTGTTGTAATGATAATTCAGAAGTAAGTCAGATGAAAAATCGGACAAACAACTTTCTGGGTCTTTCTGAGTAAGATTTGCATGGTGTATATTTTGTTTTGCTTAAAGTAAATTACCAGAATCTTAGATTTACTTACATTGACTATAAATTCAAAATTCATTCTATTGTAAACCAGATTATGTTGGTATTATCTATAGTTATTCTTCCATACCTTAGAGTTAATAAAGGTTGTTGTCTAATCAACATACAGAATAGGGTAAAAACAAGTTTACAGCTGTTCATATGGAAAATAATACAACAATTAATAAATAATAGTATAAGAGTAAACTCCTTCATGTCTTCACAACTGTAAGCCTACTTTTATAAACAAAAGTCAAAGTATAAACTGATTTTTATAAGAGGTTGAAAGATTCGACATCATCAAGATTTTTAAAAATCTCTCTTAGAGTGCAGTTCCCGTCGCTGCAGGCCAGTACAACGTTTCCATTGAGTTGACAGTCTACTCTTATTTCTCATTGTTAGTTTGCCTTAGTTGTAGATCAGATATAGTTGTGTAAACAGATTAAATTGTGTCCTTTTGGCAGAGCACACAATTTTTAAATTGACTGTGTGATACCTAAAGGATTCTCAGTTAGTTAGAATAGAGCTGAAATAAGGCCTGACTTAATCACTGTTCTTTATCAAGTGTTTCTGAGTCAGAAAATAAGACCAGAACAACAGAAATTACTGTGTTTGCATACATAGTGAAAGTGCTAGTTACCATGAAAGTATACTTCTCTTAGTGTCATTTGATAGTAAGATGGTTAGAAGCTGTTTAATTGTTCATTCCTCTTGCTGGAAACTTCCTAGAAAGAATAACAATGTTTATGCTATTATAAAATTGTTTCTTTGGCCTTTGATATTCAAATATTTAATTTCTACCCTAAGAAATATCTGCTCATTGGTATATTTTTTGTTCTCCTTTTTACTTTACTCCTAAAATACCATAGTGTTTTTCTTCAGGGATTGGTTTTGTATCCTATGATAGAGTTCTTATTGGCTTCTGATAGAAGATCAAGGTCTTTTAATAACCTCACAATACTAAGGCTCCTTTCTCACAGTTCACATGAACAGTTAGGAAAACATCTTTTTAATCTTAGGAATAAAAAGAAAAAAAAAGGTCCTGGTTTGTGTGACTCAGGGGATGGAGCACCAGCCAGCGAACCGAAAGGTCATGGGTTTGATTCCATCAGGGCACATGCTTGGGTTGGGGGCCAGGTCCCCAGTAGGGGGCATGTGAGAGATAGCTGGTCAGTGTATCTCTCACACATCGACGTTTCTCTCCCTGTCTTTCTCCCTCTTTTTCTCCTCCCTCCTCCTCTCTCTAAAAATAAATAAATAAATAACGTTTATTTGCAAATGCAATAATTTCTGCTTGGGAATCAAAATAAACCAAAGTGTTATCTTTAATGTTTATTGCTTGGTATGCAAAACTCACCTTAAAAGGTTACACCATGTAGTGTGGACTGAAATTAATCCTATATTTTGGAGGGATGGAGGTAGTTTGTGTAAGTATTAAATCTTCATTATGTCTATGTCATTGGTAATAAGTATTTAAAATAGATGGTTAATGAATTGTTACAGATGGATTATTTTTGTTTCTTTAATAGGAACATGAATCTGAAGGTGGAAGAACACCTTTGATGAAAGCTGCAAGAGCTGGTCATTTGTGCACTGTGCAGTTTCTTATTAGCAAAGGTAAAGAGAGTCCAAGTGATTATTTCCAAGGGAAATGCAGTTTCTAAAGAAAAACCTTAAAACTGTTGCAATTTATATTAAAGCCACTTTGCCTGCAGCATAAGTGCTATATGCTAGTCTTTTGTTGCTCTATTTTATTTAGTAATCCTAGAGTTCCTGAAGTACTTATTGGGATTTTTCTTTTTTAGTTTTGATTTTGAAGTTTTTATCAACCAAGTAGCAGATGGTTATTCCTAAAAGTTGGAAAAGCCACATGTAAATGCCCAGCTATGTTCAGTAGATGGAGTGTTGTTTAGCAGATGATAAGGCAGTTCTGCTGGAAGTGGGGAAGCAGGTAGAATGGAGAAAACCTGCTACTGTTGTTTATGGGACAGTTAAATTAAGTATACAAGGGTATTATTTATTATTACTATATTTATTTATTTATATTTAGGCAAAGAAGTTTAAATGATAGATACATGAAGAGGTAGTTCAATACTGTTTACTATAGAAAAGTAAACCGCTGTTGCCTCCATGTTAGGTTGAACCATATAAAGTTGTCATTTTGTACATCAAAAATGGTATATAATATCTGCAGTTTCATCTGGTTCAGTCTAACTCAGTATTATATTGTTAGAGGTACTCTGGTATGTGATGAAAAATTCTAGTACAGGGTGGTGAAATGCAAGGAGCATCCACTCAAGTGACATCATACTATTAAAATTAAAATTTTATATCTGTTACCGTAAAATTCTGGCATTTTGTACCGTTAAGAATGCAGTGTAATATTTTATCATTTTAAATATAAAATACTTTTAATTGGATAAAACAAGGTTTATTTTCTTCATATCACATTTCTGCTACCAAGGAAGGCCTATCTTTACATAGTATTATACTCTGTAAAAATTATTTACCTAACCACATAGAAGTAATAAACAGATGGATAACCTTTGAAGTTCTCTCATGCTCCTTTTCACACACAACAACTATCCCACTAAGCATATAATAAGGCTCATCAGGAGTAGGAACACATTGATTGTGGCCTTTTTAGGAGGTAGTAACTGCTAAACAGCCCTGCCATCTAAATTCATTAAAAACTTTAAAAATAATCTCATGTCACCAATGTAAAGATGTTCATTGATATGCCTTGCCTTCCCCAAGCATGAGGTTCAGCTGGATATTTCTGAAAATTAAATAAATTAATAATAATTTCACCCATGGGGTTATTTTTCTCTTAATAACATAAATTTAGAATTAAGGAAGAAGGAAGAATGAATATTGCTATAGTCTCAACTATTTAATTTAGCCCTTCAAGGTCTGTAAAAGGTAGTTGAACTAAAAACCAGTACTTTTTTCTATGGGCCAAACACAGTTTTTCAAAAAGAGGCTAAGAAAAATTTTGTGTTTAGGTTCGCTTTTAGGTCATATCGTACAAAGCTATTGAGCACCTTAGTAAGTAGCCTTTTAGATAACGTGTTTGGATAATCTTGTCTTCTCTTCATATCCAGATCCCTCTGACTCATAAAATACACAATATGAAGAATTACATTTCTCCTAAATATGGTTTTTAAAAAAATCTGTTTTTTCTACTTTGAGACCTGACTATATTGCCGCGTTCTAGAAATAGGTCAAAAATGTCTTTGAGCCATTTTGAAAGTTACATGCAATGCTATTATTTGATGCTTATGTTAACCTATATATACTTATTAATCTTAGTCTTCTAGACTTTCCATTTTAAAAGTGGTATTGAATGAATGAGCTACAACTATGTGCAGCAATGTGAATGAATCTTACAAATAATATATTGAGCAAGAGAAGCCAGACACAAGCAAAAGAGTATATTGTATAACTTCATTCAGATGAAGTTCAAAAACTAAAATCAGTTTGGAAATCAGGATAGTAGTTACTGTCGGAGGGCCACTGACTGCAAAGGGCCACATGGTGGGACTTTTGGTGTGTGGATAATGTTCTGATGACATTATCACACACACTTTTGGTGCTGATGACACAGGTATGTTCACTTTGTGAAAAATTTTTGAAGTATGCAATAATGATTTATGTGTTTTTTTGTATCTGTATTATAGTTCAAAAAAGATCTTTACAATGGTATTGTCTGTGAACTGGCTTGATTCCAACTTTTGCTAAGATTGCTTCTTTTTTCTCTTTGAAGGTGCCAATGTGAATAGGGCTACAGCCAATAATGACCACACGGTGGTGTCTCTGGCATGTGCAGGAGGCCACCTGGCAGTTGTTGAACTACTCCTGGCTCATGGGGCTGACCCTACGCATCGACTCAAGGTATTCTACTTTAAAATAAGTGAATAAATAAATAATATATGTACATTACTATTAAAGTATGTTAAGAAAGAACCTCTTAATTATTCTTAAATTTTACAGTTCTTGTTCTGGGTAATAGGCACAGTTGTGAATTTGACCAGTTGCAAGTTCCGTTTATGTAGACATCTTTGCTTCATTTTATCATGCAGAATTGTCTTAATTCCAAATTGCTGTTTTGTTGTATATGGCATATTCTTTTTCACTATTACCCCCGAATTTCTCTCCATAATGTAGGTTTTAATTTATAGTTATTTCCAAAGTACCCGAAGTCTTTTCAATCTTGGTATTTATAATATTTTGAATATGTGCTACGATAGCTGAAGAAGTTAATATACTTTTTCTAAATATTTTTTCCTGGATTTCATGCCCTATTCTTTTGCATTTCTATCTTTCTGTTTTAGTAACTTTTTGATTCTATTTTTAGAATCTAGTTCCTCCCCAAACACATTCTTCAGGCCAAAGGCTTTAATTAAATATGTGTCTTCTAATACGATATATGTTTGTCTGATTTCTTAGGGTTAATATTCATTACTGTTTAAATGAGTTTTGATTTTATATAAGTTGCTAAGAAACTCAAATACGTATAGTAAACATATAAGAAGAAATTTACAGATATTAATTATGGTGTCAATTTTTCTCAGGATGGCTCAACAATGCTCATTGAAGCTGCAAAAGGGGGCCATACTAATGTTGTTTCTTATCTGTTGGATTATCCAAACAACATTCTGTCAGTTCCTGCTGCAGATGTATCTCTGCTCACTCCACCTTCCCAAGATCAATCTCAGGTAAAGTAAAACAGAGCTTTGTAAATATAACTGTTCTTGCAAATTGGGAATTTTTGTTTAAAATGTGTTTTTAGTAAAATTGTTTTGTTCTCTTTTCTACTACATACTGAAATAAACATGATCAGAAATTGGCTAAGGTTTATTTTCTTTGTGGAAATTATCTTATTTACTAAAAATAGTTTTTTTAGAAAAAATAATACCAAATACAAATATAAATATTGCAAGTTGTCATCTTACTACAACTAGTTTTTTAGGGTTTTTTTAACTTTTTATTTATTGACTTAGAAGAGAGAGAGTGATAGAGAAACATTGATTTGTTGTTCTGCTTATTTATGCATCCATTTGTTCATTCTGTGTGTTCCCTGACCAGGAATCAAACCTGCAACCTTGGCGTATCAGGACAATGCTCTGAGCAACTGAGCTACCCAGACAGGGCTAGGATGGTTTGTTTTTTAATGAATGCATTAAGCATAATTTTGAACCAAGAAAAAGGTTTTCCCTTAATACCTTCCAAGACACTGTAATTTATCCTAGAGATTACTTTGTCAACCAGCAAAGTATAGTTAACCAGGACATATGCCTCAAAAGTTCACTAAGTTATTTTTTAAACCTACCTAAAAATATGGAGAGAATATTGATAATATACTAAACATATAGAGTTCAGTAATATCATAAGTTCTTGTCTATAAAATTATCCTGAGCCTGCTAATATACTCCAATTCAGGAGATTACATGGAATTTTTTTCTTTTGACCCATGTGGAATTTGAACAAGGGTAAATTGGACAGTGAATATGTGACTTGTACTCAGCTATAATTGGAGTTAGCAAGGCTTTCTTCTTAGCAAGAAAGTATTATTAATTTCATTTAGCTTAAATCATTCACTACTTATAGATTGCCTGAGTTTGACCAGTCAGTATTCTCAGAAATTACTCCTTAGTGAAGGATTTTTTTTTTTAAGAAACAAAAAAGTTAATTTGGTGGTTTGAAGAAAATCTAAAACAGGATCTCTGTTTAATCTGTGAGCCTCTGTTTTATTCTTGGTCTGAGATTATTTTTTCTGAGTTGACTTTTAGGTTCCACGTGTACCGGTGCACACACTCGCCATGGTTGTACCTCCCCAGGAGCCTGACAGAACTTCACAGGAGAACTCCCCTGCCCTTTTAGGAGTACAAAAAGGTTAGTTTAAAATGTATTTTTCTTAAATTGGGTATTTATTATCTAATTAGTGAATACATAATCCTATGATTAATTGAGGTGGGTCATTCTGAAAATGCTGATAGTTCTTACATACTGTTGAAAATAGAAAAGACATTAAATACTAGGAAAAGTGACTTCTTATTTTCCTGTTAACATACTGTTAGGCGTACTTTTTTATTTAGCGCAGGTGAAAATACTGAAGAAGCAAACCAAGTTATTGATTAAAGTAGTGAAAATTCATCAGACATTAATTTCTCATTTGACAATTCTTTAGCTAAATAGTAGTATAATACGAAGAATAAAAATTTATTGTTGTCTAATTAAGTCTTAGTAACACCGATTCAATTCATTGAGTGAAAAGTTTAAAAATTCCTAAATTTAGTTTCTTTCACATAATGCAGAACATAGTGGATTAAATCTGTCAGTATGTGAACCCACACAAATAACTATCAAAAAGTATATAAATAACATCCAAGTGCGTATTAAGGAGTGTACACTATTTAAAGGACTCAAATTTATAAGCTCTAATATTTTTTTCTCTTTTCACTGTAGATATAAAAAGTGCCTCACTTGATCATTATGTATAGTTATGTCTGAGTTCTCTGAAACAAGAAAATAGGTACTTTGTAAACTACATGAGAACAAATTTGTGAGCAGATTTCATTCAGTATGTAATATTCAAGTCCTACATTTTTGAAATCACAATGAAGTGTGTTAGTATGTATCTTTAACACTGTGCTTTAAGAAAAGTTGGTTAGGGCTAATTTTTACAGCAGCAAACAGAAGCTTCTTTGAAATTGTGTCAATTTTAGTGATTTAGAGTATTGAGGGCATTCATGAAGGATTACTTCATTTCTAAACTATTAATTTCAGAGATAAAATGTCTGTAGTTTCTCTGACTTATGCTAATTCTAGCAGCTTTCCATTGGGTACATAGCTATTCCAGCTTTTCAGAAAATGAGGGCTGCCATTTGTAATCTTAAATAAAAAGCAAATTAAGCATGTACTTGTTAAGGAATCTAAGCATCATTACTGACAGTTTTTAGGAAAATATTGAAGTTTAAATGCCTTTGTTTCTGTTGTTTCTTGTTTGGATGAACCTGTAGAGGACTGTCCTAACTTTAGCTAGGGAAATTTAATACTAAATAAGAAATCTTTTAAAATATATATTATTAACATGGGCCACAAAATAGCCAAGAAACAAGTTAGGAAAGACATGAAATATGTGTAGGGTGGAAGTAAAACATTTTAAATTTAAATTTAATATGTAAGTAAACTGAAATTTTGGGGTAGTGATTTTTTTAATTGATAAGTGAGTAATCATTTTTGCATATTGAGATACCTTTTTATATAGAGTATCTACTTATCTTCTTCACTTTGATGTTTTATTACTTAATAATATAAAAATGGACTACCTTTTAAGGCATCTTAAATTTTAAAAAATTATTAGGGAAGGAAAAAGGTCAACACTCAACATAGACACTTGGGCACTTGCTGTTGCCAGCTGCCAAGTGGTTGCCAACCTAATATTTATTTATGCAGGATCAAACTGTGATAATGCATTGTGCTAAAATGTAGTGTTAGGATAACTCAGGTGCATCTTAGAATGTTATATCAGTATGAATTTGGAAAAATCAGTTGATATAAAAGTACATGCTGAATCTACAGGATAGAAAAACCTAAATTAAATTATTAAAGATATGTTATTATATTTTTCTCCTAAAGGTGGCTTTTTCTCTAAAACTTCTCATTTGTGTCTCTAGAGAAGTTCCTTGGAGTAATGAAATGATGCTTGACCCTTTTGTTTCTCCTAAGACTGTGTGTTACATCAGTGTTGCATACGTGATTAGGGATAAAGGAAGGATTCTTATTCTCTAAGACTCTTATTTTCCTCTTCTAGCAACCATCTTTTCAAGTTCCTACAACATTTTACTCCTGTGTGTTGTAAATAAATCTTATTAAACTTGTATCCTTTTAAAATATATTCATGCCCTTAGATCTTACCCTGGTGTTTTCTCTATATCCTGTTTACCTAGTCTTTTCTTTTTGACCCATGTGCACCATTTGTCTAGGCTCCATCCATCCTGACCCATGGTCTCCTCATTTAGGCAACTAATCTCACATATCTGTTGTCGATTTTCAAGGATTTGCGATTCTAGGTAGTATCTGACCGAGCTCAGAATCACCTCTATAAACAAAATGTGAAACTAGGTGAGAGTGATAAGCTCAGTTCTCTGGCATTATTTAGCTTTATTACATATAGTTATGAATATTCAGATGGGAAAGATTATATAAGTAATATCAACCCTTTGTCTTTCAAAGTCAATTTTTTAAATAAACTTGTTGATTGAAGCCATTCATTATATCTAACTTGTTGTAACTGGTTCTACAGAGATTCTAAAAGAGAGGACTCAATTATCCTATGCAGGTTTGCAGTTTAGAATTCTCTGTTACAAAAGCATGTAATTGACATGAGGATGAAACAAAACCTACATCTTCTGTGTGCACCTCAAGTCCTCTTGAGGAGTAATTTCTTTGCTCTGAACTCCTACAGCACTTCATTGGATCTTCCTTCTGGCTCTGGTCACTCCTACACCACCCGTCCCCTGTGGACCGCAGGCAAAGAAGGTTGAGTCAATCATGCTCAGTTCCTGCTGCTTTGACATGGTGGCTCCTCTCGTGTTTTACTTACTCCCTCTTATTCTTCTTCACATTCATTCTGTTTTGTTGGATATGCAGATTCTTTCGTTCTTACAAATTCTTTTTACTACTTTATAGGTATTTTTAATTTATGTAAATGGTATTGTGCTGTCACCCCATGTTGTTTTCCCTTTTTTCACTCAACATCGTTTTTAAGATCTAGTTGCGTGTCTACTTCTGTGGACTGTTCCTGACCGCAGCAGTTCTGCACCCTGTATGTCCTCCAGTTTCTACCTGTCCTTTCTCTCAGTGGTGTGCACCCAGCTGCCTCTCACTTCTCACCACAAATGATGCTGTGATGAAAATCCTAGTTCACTCCCTTTTATGGATCTGTGTGAGAATTTCTTTGGGATAAACTCAGGAGTAGAATTGCCTGTCATAGGAATGTATAATGTTTATCCCATAGCACTATTATACAAATTCGCTCTCTAGAATGGCTCCAGAACAGGTTACACTTCCACCAGCAATGCATAGGGTTCCTCTGTACCCCCATTTCCATGCCTGCCAATCTTTGGATTTATCCTTATATTTGGACTTGTACATTTTTTAGCTCCTCTTTTAGACTGTAAGCTCCACATGGGCAGGGTTTATATTGTTTATTTTTATATGGTCCACTACACCTCGTTTGTAATAGATGTTCCAGTATTTGTTGAATAAACTAACGCCAGGCTAAGAATATAGATTACTCTGAAGACAAAAGAAAATTATTAAGAATTTTTAAGAATGGAGACATTGTGATTAAAGAAAATGTTTTTTAAAAATTAATTAAAAAATCGTATTCTAGAATGATGGGGGAAAGATTGAAAACAGAAATGTAAATGTAAAGTAAGTATTAAATTAACATGCTGCTTTATATCCCAGAGTGAATAGGTAACATGAAAATTTCTCATGCTTTTATATCAAATCATTAAAGGTATATGGAAAAAAATATTTGTACAGTGAATTAAATTGAGTATTCTTATGGAAATTTTACTACTGATATTCTCTAGTAGATTTCCATTATGTAATCATGCTTACATGGATTACATATGCCCAAATTTAATGATGTCTTTTAACTTATAACTGCTTATATTAAAAGACAGAATGTTGAATTAATCTCTTAGCTTATAACAGTGTCTTTGGAAACTCTTGGTTAACCTTACTGTGTTAAAGATGTATAGCATGCTCTATTACTGTGGGAAGTCTTGAGCCCAATATTTAGACATAAAGGGAAAAAATGAGTCAATTCTAGGCCAATGGCTTTCATTTTTTACTATGAACACAGTAAGAATATTGAAACCCAGAATATAATATACATCTACTTATCCAAACACGAGTTCCATTAGATAATAGATACTGTGCTACATTTTATGTGCTGTGTTATTTTCTGTACTACTTCATTAACCTTTTTTTCTCTCTATTGAAGACCCAGTTGGGAATGCTGTTTAAAAAAAAGCATTCTTTAAAAAAAATTATTCTAGTAAGGTACTATGTAGTGATATAAGACAGCAAAGAGATCACAGATCAAAGTTTATATTTGATTAGACAAAACCAAAGAAAATATGAAACCAAATCTAGATCCATCTGTGTATCACACATTCTGTCCTTTGGCCATTATTTTTTTATTGCACAATATATTATTATTTTAGACATAAAGTGATTGGTAGAATTAACTCGTTTCAGTAGTAAACCAAATGTTTGGCGAGTACATGTTTGCTTCATTCCCTCACTGCCCATAAAAAATTAAAGGCCACATTCTAAGCTGTCTATATCATGGTTTTCTATTACATTTTTTTCTACTTTTATTAATGGAGGAAAAGTAAAAGATCAGAAAGCAGGATAGAAACCTAACCTAAAAGATGAGTTGGTGACTTTTCCTGAATTCCTAGAAAGTACTTTACAATGTTATTAAGTGTTACCAGTCAACATACTTATTTTTTTATGTGTGACAGCGCGGGGTGTTGGAAGGAGACAGAACTCTTATTTTCTAGATCTTATGTATTATTATCTTCCTACAAATTGAAAATTTGTTTCTGAAAGGACACTCATCACATTCTCTACTTTTCCCCAAAATTGAAAGTGTTGTTTCTATGAATGATTAAGTTACACTTTTTATTTTTTGCCAACCTGCTTTACTCTTAATGCTGTTATAGCTTGTATTAGTGCTTTGATGTGTATCCAGGCAATCCCACTGGCTCCGTGGTCACAGGTCCTCAGGCATTAACTCTTTGGGGAAGAACTGCTTTCTGTTCATTACGCTCACCATCCTTTGTTTTTACTGCTACATATATTCTAGGCTTATAGCTTCTATATTTGGTTAACTTGCTTTTGATATCTTACATTATAAACTTCTTACATCTCATTTGTTAACAAGAAAGGGCCCATTCCTATCTGTTACTGTCCTCAAAATTCTAGTCTTATTTTGGATCATCTTATTATTTGTAAGATTTTCAGTTTGTAAACACCTGAATATGTTCATATAATTACTAACATATAATTATATGTTCATATGATTACCTTAGTATTGTACTCTTACATGGATTTTCTTAATCTTACATACAAATTATATAGCAACTATATAAGGCTGTTTTAAAATTAATAAAAGTTTAAAGGAGCATTTAGTCTTTGCAGAATTTCTAAATTTAGTCTGCTGATGTCCTTGAATTTATCACAGAACTGAAAATTTCCTGGCTGGCCTAGCAGATTTGTATAATTGCTATTTGTGCTGGCTGACCTCTCTTTTCTTATCTATTGATTGCCATTAGGTACTTTGAACAAATAAATCCGAACCATGGACTCCTATATAAGCTTATGGAAATATTTATAAAATTATCTCACAAATCTAAAGGCTTTTGCTCTGAAAGGATAAAGTCTTTCCCTACCACTTTGCTCAGAGAGGAATATAAAATTTGAATAGAGACAATACTTTTTTGCTGAAGTTTGCTCTTAAAGAATAACAAAGTCTCTTAAAGTGGTGGCAGTGATTTTGGAACTGTGGTCTTCTGACTTTGTTGAAGACAGTTTCTTGTGGAAAAACTGTTAAACTTTTTCAGTAATAAAATGTGTTGCAGGTATTTAAGATGGCTGCAGTTTTAAGATCTCCTGTTCTAGAAAAAAAGCAGTTGAATGTCTAATACTATTCTTCAGTGGTTTTGTCACCCTCTTGCAATTCAGTAGGTTTTAACATCTAATGGGGACTTCTTTCTTCTGAACTTGAGAATCATTTTGAATGCATTGAATGATCTGTTTTTTAAATTTTTAACTATGTCATTAATATAGATTGACTACAATCCAAGAGTAGACAACTGTTTTTACCCAATTTTTTAAAAAAGACCTTCATTGTTGTTTAATTAATTTTTTAAGAAGATTTTGTTTATTTGTTTTTAGAGAGAGGGAAAAGGAAGGAGAAAGAGAGGGAGAGAAACATCAGTGTGTGGTTGCCTCTCACATGCCCCCTACTGGGGACCTGGCCCACAACCCAGACATGTTCCCTGACTGGGAATCCAGCTGGCGACCCTTTCTTTAGTTTGCAAGTTGCCACTCAATCCACTGAACCACTCCAGCCAGGGCTTGTTGTTTAATTTAAATGCCATGAAGTTCACTCACTTTAAGTGTACAATGCAATGACTTTTAATAAATGTACAGAGTTGTGCAACCATCACTACCATCTGATTTTAGAATATTTCTTCTTACTCCAAAAGATCTCTCATGCCTTTTGATAATTAGTCTTCATTCTCACCACTAACTCCTGGCAACTACTATTTTCTGTCTCTATAGATTTGATATAAATGAAGTTGCACAATATATGGCCTTTTGTGTCTGTCTTCTTTCACTTTGCATAGTGATTTTCAACCTTTTTCATTTCATGGCACACATAAACAAATTAAAATTCTGTGGTACACCAGAAAAACAACCTTTTTTTGCCAACCTGACAGAAAAAAATAGGTGTAATTTTGATTCATTCACACCAGACAGCTATTGTGTTAGCTGTTGTCATTTTTTTATTTGACAGTCTAAGTGAAAAGAGGTCAGTGCCCCTGACTAAATGATCAGGTATTATGAATATGTTAAAAATCCTTGTGGCATTCTAGTGTGTCACAACACACCTGTTGAACGTCACTGACTTAGCATACTGTTTTCAAAGTTCGTCCTTACTATAGGATATATCAGTAATTTGTTCTTTTTTATTCTGAATATTCCTGATTCTTCCTAAACAAGAAGTTTAAGCCTCGAATTAAAGTGTTTATTATATATATCCTTCACTCTATGTCCAGATGTTCAGATTGTTAATATTGATAATTTTTTGTCATGAGGGTGTAACTTAAGTGTGATTCAAACCTTAACGTAATATACATTTACTTTATTTTAACATACATTTTCAAAATGAATACTCTTACATTGGAAATCTGATTTTCCCCCAGGTAACATTCTTTTTTTTCTCTCATAGACTTTTACATGAAGAGTTTATTTAAACTCAGAAAAATTGTCCTTTTTAATATTAGTGTTTAGGTACAGAAGTGTTAACAACTTAATGGAAAATTTCAGAAGGATATGTCTTGAAAAAACTGATTTCATGGTATATTTTAATATATTAAGAGAAGCATTTTTGGCGATTTGAAAAATACTTTATTTTCATCTACAAGTTATAGTTTCATGTACTAATCTTGCACAATTAATATTGTGCAAAGGACAATTGGGCAGTTAAGCTAACATTAATAGTATCTTAACACTTTTGGTACTGCTTTAGATTTGATGTTCTTTAAAAGTCTAGTTAAATAAACAGAATTTTGAGGTTCTTTCCTCTCAGATTTTCTTTTCTCCCCATCCTGTTTTACAATCCAAAATCCTCCTGTTTTAAAGATTAATATTTTTATTTTAAAAAATCACATTTTTTAATTAGCAACATCCCAGTTTGTACTGTTAAACAGATGAGTATAGTCTTTAATCTACCTACCACTGTGTGAATCTTTGAACATTCATTCTGTAGCATTAGTTTTAAGGGTTTGGGGAGGGAGGTCCATGTGTGTGGGAGGGGGAGCTGATTTTTTTTTTTTAGCATGGCACTTTTTCAAACATTTTTCATGTGCTTAGGTACATCCAAGCAGAAGTCCAGTTCCCTGCAGGTAGCAGATCAGGACGTACTGCCACCTTTTCACCCATACCAGCCTTTGGAGTGCATAGTAGAGGAGACTGAAGGAAAGCTGAATGAACTGGGACAAAGAATTAGTGCTATTGAAAAAGCACAGCTTAAGTCATTGGAGTTAATTCAAGGTGAACCTCTGAACAAAGATAAGATAGAAGAACTTAAAAAGAACAGAGAAGAGCAAGTCCAGAAGAAGAAGAAAATACTGAAAGAGCTGCAGAAAGTGGAAAGGCAGTTGCAGATGAAAACACAGCAGCAATTTACCAAAGAATACTTGGAAACCAAAGGTCAGAAAGACACAGTATCTCTACACCAGCAGTGCTCTCAGAGAGGAGTCTTCCCAGAAGGGGAAGGAGATGGTAGTCTCCTAGAGGATCACTTTTCAGAGTTACCTCAGGTTAACACAATCTTATTTAAAGATAATGATGTTGATGATGAGCAACAGTCTCCACCATCGGCAGAACAAATTGATTTTGTCCCAGTCCAGCCTTTATCATCTCCGCAGTGTAACTTTTCCAGTGACTTAGGTTCTAATGGGACAAATTCTCTTGAACTTCAGAAAGTATCAGGTAATCATCAGATTATAGGACAGCCTCAGATTGCTATTACTGGACATGATCAGGGGCTGTTAGTTCAAGAACCAGATGGACTTATGGTTGCAACTCCAGCCCAGACGCTTACCGACACTCTTGATGACCTGATAGCAGGTGGGTTAAGAAATGTATCTGTGATGATTTTCTTTAATCTGTGTGCTCAACTTCTTTACCTGGCCCTCCAAAAACACCAGCTCTTTTCCATTTTAGAACTATCTTTGTAACATTATTTCTTGAGGTGTTTTGGAAGTGAGTTAGTAACTAAGCTCAACAGCACTAACACACCAAAGTGTGTTTGCCCCTCTTCTGTTTTTTTACTTGCAAAGACAAAGGAATAAAGTTGCCATGGTCTTTTATGTTAGACTTTTGGTATCAAAACCACCCTGTGTTGTGTCTTGGTTAGGAGATCTCAAAGTAGAATTTCTTTGTAGGCTTTAGAGATACTCACGTAAGATTATACATTAAATTTTCCCGCTAGTGATTTTGATGTTTGGAAATCAGAATTCTAAATTAAATTGCTTTTTCTTTAGTTATAATTTTATTAGATCAATTTAAATATTTTTAATTAAAAGGGATGTTCAGAGAAAATTATAAGCATTCCATGTTGATACATTGTGTGTGGGTTATGATATTTAAAGTTATAAATTATTGTCAACTTGATGATGATATGGAAATTGGGATTTTCATATTAACTGTCTTGATGAGAGCACACAGACAGACACACCATACACACACACACACACACACACACACAGAAAGGCCTGGTGACATTAAAGTCTATGTTTCTGGTTTTCTTTCTTTTCCTTTTTTTTTTTGGTGGAATATTACAAATAGATATGAAACGAGGTGCACTTTCCCTTTCATTGTCCTTGCAGCAGTGGGAAAACAGTGCAATTAATCATTTACCTTCCTAAAGATGGCTGGTGAATGTATCACCTCCATGAGAGCCCAGTTCAGAAATGCAGCCAGATGGCTGTTGGCAGTGGATGAAGACCAAGAACTAAGATGTATGTAGCTGGAGTGATATTCAAAGGCAGGCCAGTCCTCTTTCTCTTGATTGCAATATTTTTTTTCTTACTGTTGTCTTTTTCTTCTTGTCATACTCTCCTCCCCTCCTCCCAACCCAAATATGCTATCCCAGTTTCCTTTCTTTTGTGAGCCTTTAGTCTTCCTAATCTTCACTGAATCTTTAAAAATGTGGAATTAAATTACTTAAATCAGGAATTTTATTGGACATGTGTGTGACTTCCAGTGGTTATGGAATTATAATACAGCCTGTGAACTCCTCTAATGTGTAACTAGGCATCACTGTGTAGAGGAGCAGTATCTTAATTTTTTGTAAAGAAAATAAAAATTCTGGGAAATGTCGTAAGGAGTTAGAGTCTTTAATTTGGGTTTTTATATACTTAGCCCATAGCCACTTAACTCAGTAACTTTTTGTCGTTAGCTTTGAGAATTGTTATAAATTATGAATAAACTCTTATAGTTCATTTATAGTTCTGATTTCTAATCCAGATAAAAGCAGATATTGGGGTACAAATTATTTGAATAATAATAAAACTGGTGATCTGGAAGTAATTTTTAAGACATAAGGTTCTATACATAGCATTATAGTGCTCCTAGTTAAATACTCAGTCATGAAATCCACATTACTGATTGATCTAATTTTGTTGTGACTCAGGATCTGTTTTTTGTGTTTGTTTTTTTTAAGAGTGTATAAACAGCTCTAAAGGTAACTTGTAGATAAGAACTTTATGGTAGTGTAATAGATGGCTGGATGGTTCTTTTAGGGGAGGTCAAATTTTATTTCACTGAAGTATTTGTTAAATTGTTATGGTCTTTTACAAAGTTAACATGAAACTTCAAAAAGCTGATATAGAGAACATCTTATAATTATATATAGTAATATAAACTAATAAAAGGTAATTTCTGTTAGACTTTAATATCTAGTGATAGTTGACTTACCATATTACACAGTATTCTTTTATTAATAAGCCTTAATTTTTAAATCAGCCAATAAATATACAAATTCCGTTCATACAAAAAATTTCCATTAAGTCTAAATTAAATCTAGTTCTCATGCCTTGTATTTAATAAAGGAGAGAATACTGTACATCTTATAATTATACTTTAGAGAATATTCATTTGTAATAGCAATAAATTTACTCTTTAAATGTAGGAATTTTTTTGTTATTCTGTTCTCAAAATTTGTCATGATAATGAGTTGGTAATTACATAATTTATTAATGTCATGACTTGACTAGCTAACTTAGCCTTTTAGTATATAGTCTTATTTGTGTCATACTTGATTTAGTTGCAGACACAATATATGGAAATTCTTGATTGAGAGCACAGTTCCTCAAACCCTTTTCTTCTGAAAGTGTTGGGCTTTTAGAGTTCAGTGTAATCGTAAGTGACTCTCGGTTCAAGTGTCTAGAACTGAGGCCTGGAAATTTAAAGCAACTTAAAGAAATTCATAATAGCTTTGACCATTGAGCAATTCTAGAAACATCTAGCAAAAATTTTGCTATTACTATATAAAGAATTTTGGCTAAAAATCAACTACTATCAATTATTCACACTTACTGAGCACTTACCGTGCTCTAAACCCTGTCCAAATGCTTATATACATTGTCTCATGGGCTGTTTATAATAATCCTATGAAGCAAGTCCTTTTTCTACCTGTTTTTCTGTTAAAAAACTGAGACTGATGGAAATTAAGTTGCTAGTAAGTAACAAGAGTCAAAGTCAGTTCAGCCAGGTTTAAGAACCTTGGACGTAGTAAGCATGCATCTGATTCTACTTGAAGTTCTGAATATCTTAAAGATATTATTTTCTCCAACTTCTAAATTGTAATAAATAAAAAATTCTTATTTTTATATTAAGATTTGATGTGCATGTAAGGTTTAAAGTTTTGTGTCTTTAGCACATTAGTATGGCTGTTGGAACCTTAATAGGCTCTCTTACAACAAATTCTAGTTCAAAATATATTGCTTTAAATAATTCTGTGGTAGTCAATGTGATTTAAAAATAAAGGAGTAATTAGGAAATCCTTTTTAGAGGGCATTTACAATATAATAACCTCAAATAATTTTCTCTAATAGATATTAATATTTTATATCATTTTATTTATTTAGATAAAAGTACTAGTTATTATATAAGACAGATTATAATGAATGTATTAAAACTTTTTACAACAACATAGTTTATGTACATGTACTATCTGGGGTTTTTATATAATAAGGTTTATTATTATCTTCCGTATTACCTACAAAGTCTTAAATTTCGTAAAGAATTAAGTAGAATATTGCATTTAGTTCTTTTATCACCGCTGTTTAGAATGCTGCATGAGCTTAATTTGAATTATATGCTGACTTTTGGTAGGGATCTTAGTCATTTTCAGAGACATTTTGTTCAGATGTAGGAAACAATTTAGGACTTAGGAAAATGTCATAGTCCTGCTATAATTTTATCTTAATAAAACTTTTATTCCACATATTCCTTTAAATCTTTGCTATTTTTTAGTTTTATCTTTTTAACTTTTTGTATGCAATTAATTCTGTTAGAGTCATTTCTATTGAATGTTTCTGATTGTCACTATTACAAGGAGGAAAAACTATTTCTAAGAATATTGTAGAAAATGTACAATAATTGATATAATAACACATTTCTGGTAATAGATTTTTAAATGCAAGAAACTTTTTTTAAAAGTCAACTCTGTAAAGAAGTGTTTTATATCATCACATTTTAGCATAGCACTCTAGTCAGCTATTTAAAAATTTTAAATATCTGTTTTTCATATAACAAAGAAATAAACATGAATAAACAAAATTAATAATGAGTGAAAAATAGTTCTTCAGTAAGGCATATGTTAATAATTATGAGAACATTGAAAAATCTTATTATAAAGGTGCCGTAAATCAATCTTTAGTATCTTGTTTACTGAAGCTATTTTCCAAATATATCTACTATTTTGAGGAGGTATAACAAATAACCTGCTTTTAGTTCATTAAATGACAACAAATTTTAAAGCTTTTTTTCCATGTGCATGTTCTTATAGGTGAAAGAAATATATGTAATAATTTCTATTTTTAAATTTCTATAGTTAATTATGTATATTTATATGGTGACAAGCTACAGAAATCCATATTACAAAAATAATTATATGTATATATTGATGGGGGGAGGACAGCTGATATAGCAACATATCTGAACATCTTAAAGTTCGTTGTTATTTTTAAAAAGTAGTACATTAAACTGAGTCATTCATACTTGTGGATACCTTAGCAAGTAATTGGGTTCCAGTCCTATCGAAATTCTAGAGAGAAGACATTCTCTAACATTTGAAATGCTTAAATTTCCCTTGAAGACCTATGTGTTTCTGATTGATTTTTAGTCTGGGTAGTAGAAGTTTGTTTATTGCCATCACTGAAACTTTGTTGTCTTTTTTTCCTATATAATTAATAATCGTATGTTTTTTCTGAGTTTCTTCCTTCTTGAGTGACTAGCAATTTTTTATTTTCAATACAATGAATAATAGTACTGAAAGTCCCATAAAATATCTGATAATGGTACTTATTAAGTACTTAGTATTTGCCAAATACTATGTTAAATGCTTTTTATAAATTATCTCACAGACAACTCACAACATCTCTCTGAGATAGGTCCTGTTTCCCTCTCTTTGAGGCAAACTTCATCTCTAATGAAATGCAAGAAATATATGAAAACATAAAGATATAATTTCAACTAACAAAGTTTTCAAACGCCAGATATTGAAATTCCAAATAAAAGTTCCAATATTCATTTTTTAAATAGTTTGATTTTTCAGACACTGATTTATTGTAGCAAATTTTTAAAGCAAATACTGAATTTCTCTAAAAGTAGATGCTTTCTGCTACTTATGTGAGAAATATTCTAACGTGTTCTCTCGCCTCCCTTTTTTTGCATTGTTTTCAAGATATTTTTATCTAATTGCCTTTAACAAATTAAGATATAAAGTTCTTTAATTTTCTTAATTGCAAACTATTTTCTTTTCATTGATAATGTAAAAGGCTACCATTTGTTATATTGCACTCAATAACAGGCACTGTACCAAGTATTTTGCCTACATTATTCTAAGTAGTCTTTCTAACAGCTTTCTAAGGCATGTACTATTGTTATTATGCCAGTTTTAAACATAAGGAAAATTGATACTCCCCAAGAGGCTTAATTTCTTGCCCGAGAGTAGACAGTCAGTAGTGGGATTTGAACATAGGTCCATCTTAACTCCAAAGCTTGGTACTTAACTACTACATTATATTGCTGATACTGGATACTGGTTTTTTTTGTATATGAATGACTTCATTCTGTTTAGTAGAATTCAGGAATATGAATATTGTTTTTCAGCTGTGAGTAGCAGAGTGCCCACTGGTTCAAACACTTCCTCTCAGACCACAGAATGTCTTACATCTGAACCCTGTTCACAGTCTCCAAGCAATGTGGCTTCCCAGTCATTGCCCCCTGTGTATCCGTCAGTTGACATTGATGCACACGTGAGTGTTTTGGTTTATTTAAACTTATTTTACACATTTTGATTTACTTTGGAAAATTATCATTGTTTATTAATTACAAAAATATTATTTGCTCCTCAATTAATAACTGCATTATAAAAACAAAAGTCTAACTTATTTTTTCCCCTTCTAGACTGAGAGCAATCATGATACAGCACTAACACTAGCTTGTGCTGGTGGTCATGAAGAACTTGTATCTGTACTCATTGCACGAGATGCTAAAATCGAGCACAGAGACAAAAAAGGTAAAGAACATCAGTCAAAAATAAAGTCAATTGTAGTCACTGTCAATAAGTGGTTCCTAGATTATCTTAGTAAAAAGATGGGGAAGCATATTTTAATTCTGAATTTCAGATTTTTTTCATCCACAGAGCCAAATTATTCTCCAAAAATTAGACTGTAGATCATCAGTGAAGTACAAGTGTGTATAGTTTTCTTTGACTTAGCATTTCCCTTCTATCAGATGTTTATGTATTTTTGTAACTAACAAATTAGGGTTTAGAGCAGTTTTATGTTAAATGGTTATAAGCATCTACCCCAAAGACTTTTTTCTACTATAACAATAAAGAAATGAAAGCAATAGCTTAATAAGTAGAAACCAAACCACACATTTGTTTGAGATTTTTATTTTCTGGTTTAGGTTTTACACCACTGATCTTGGCAGCAACAGCAGGACATGTTGGAGTGGTTGAGATCCTTTTGGATAAAGGTGGAGATATAGAAGCACAATCTGAACGAACTAAAGATACTCCACTCTCATTGGCATGTTCTGGTGGACGTCAAGAGGTATGTTCCTGTTAATTTTCATTTTGTAAATATTTTGCTCATATTTTAAATATGCATGTAATAAATGAATCACAGTTCTGACATACAGGAAATGCAAATTCATTACTCAACAGTTGACAAATAGAAAGAGTAACATCTTATATTTTCAGTACAGTTGGGATTTCAAAGCTCCGTATTCCTTGATGTGAAACTGAATCCATTTCTCTAATGCTGATATTTGAATACATAAAGCCTAATTAATTGTATTGTAATTGAACCCTTGGTATAAACTGGACTTCTCTGTTCATATTTTACTTTCTAGGTGGTAGACTTGCTGCTGGCTCGAGGTGCAAATAAGGAACATAGGAATGTGTCTGATTATACACCACTGAGTCTAGCTGCATCTGGAGGATATGTTAATATCATTAAGATTCTGCTTAATGCAGGGGCAGAAATTAATTCCAGGTATCTATCAGTTGTTTGTTTTCTTCCTAATGATCAATAACTTACTACTTGGAATTAGTATCTTTCCCTAAATATTTGGACAGATATCATTTTTAATTAAGATAGTACTAAAATTGCAAGGGCCAACAATTATTTCTGTAATGTGCTTTAAAAAAATCACATATTAGTTCAGCTAAGGTGGCTGTTTTTAAAGAGATCTCCTTCAGAAAGTACTTTGTTATCTGTAGTTGGAAATTTATAACCTCTAAATAGGAATTATGTTTTAAATTGTGAAACTTTCCTAGTTCTAATTATTAATCTAAACAAATCACTCATTGGTTTCTTTTTACTGAAACATTATCATCTTTTGTACTTTTCTCTATACTGTTCTCTATACTTTTTAAAAAACAACAGGTAATATTTTAATCTTCTAATATGCACATTTCTTCTCTTAGGACTGGGAGTAAACTAGGTATTTCTCCCCTGATGTTGGCTGCAATGAATGGACATGTTCCTGCAGTGAAATTGCTGCTCGATATGGGTTCAGACATTAATGCCCAAATAGAAACCAATCGGAACACAGCTCTTACCTTGGCCTGTTTCCAAGGCCGAGCAGAAGTAGTAAGTTTGCTTCTGGACCGAAAAGCCAATGTTGAACATAGAGCAAAGGTAAGCATTTTATAACTTGTCACCTACTTCAGATATATTTCTAGTAGAAGGAGAATGGCATTTCAACTAAAATTCAGTGTGCTATTTTAAATTGTCACGAGTTAAACCTGATGTCCCAATGCAGGATTGGGAAATTGTGCTGTAGAGTGGTTAGTGACACACTATCACCACTCATGGCTTTTATTAAGTGCAGTGAAGAAAATAGAATCTCTTCTGGCCAAAATGGAGGCGTAGGTAAATACACTTTGCCTCCTCACACAACCAAAAGGACAACAACAAATTTAAAAACAAAAAAAATAACCAGACCAGAACTGCCAGAAAATCAAACTGTATGGAAGTCCAACAACCAAGGGGTTAAAGAACAGACATTCCTTCAGACAGGTAGGAGGGGCAAAGACAGGAAGCTGGGACAGAGAGGAACACATAGCAAGGCAGTGGCTGGAGGACTGCACAGGCGAAGTGGTGGTTGGCTGGTCAGGGCAGGCAAGGCAGTGTTTGGTGGACCAGGCCGTCCCACATTTACATGTGGATAAACCAGGAGGAACAACTGGGGAGTAAAACAGACCATACAACCCAGGGTTCCAGGGTAGGGAAATAAAGCCTCAAAACCTCCAGGCATAAAAACCTGTAGGATTTGCAGCGTCAGGAGAAACTCCCTGCCTCACGAGAGAGTTTGTTGCCCACAAAGTCCTAGAATGTTCACAGACCCGCCCACCTGGGAATCAGCACCAGAAGGGCCCAGTTTGCTTGTGGGTAGCAGGGGAAGTAACTGAAAACTGGCGGAGAGCCCAGCAAGTGGCATTCTTCCCTCTGACCCATCTCCTACATATAGCCGCACAGTGCTAAAACAAAGAAATATGGCCCAAATGAAAGAACAGATCAAAACTGGAGAAAAACAACTAAGTGATGAAGAGATAGCCAACATATCAGATGCAGAGTTCAAAACACTGGTAATCAGGATGCTCACAGGAATGGATGAATATGGTCACAAAATAGAGGAAAAAGTGAAGGCTGTGAAAAGTGAAATAAAGGGGAGTGCACAGGGAATTAACAGGGAAGGGAAGGAAACTGGGACTCAAATCAATAATTTGGAGCAAAAGGAAGCATTAAACATTTAAGCGGAACAGAATAAAGAAACAAGAATTCAGAAGAATGAGGAGAGGCTTAGGGCCCCCCCTGTACAAAAACGTTCCAACATCCAAATCATAGGGGCACCAGAAGAAGAAGCGGAAGAGCAAGAAATGGAAAACTTATTTGAAAAGATAATGGGAGGAGAACTTCCTCAATCTGGCAAAGGAAATAGACTTCCAGGAACTTCAGGAATCTCAGAGAGTCCCAAAGAAGTTGGACCCAAGAGAGTACACTCCAAGGCAAATGATAATTACATTAGCCAAGGTTAAAATGAAGGAGTTAAAAGCAGCAAGAGAAAAGGAGACAGTTACCTACAAAGGAGTTCCCATAAGGCTATCAGCTGATTTCTCAAAAGAAATCTTGCAGGTAACAAGGGGCTGGAAAGAAGGATTCAAAGTCATGAAAGGCAAGGACCTATATCCAAGAATACTCAATCCAGCAAAGCTATCATTTAAAATGGAAGGGCAGATAAAGTGCTTCTCAGTAAGGTCCAGTTCATCATCACCAAACCATTATTATATGAAATATTAAACAGACTTATCTAAGAAAAAGATGATGATCAAAACTATGAACAGTAAATGACAAACTCACAACTATCAACAGCTGAATCTAAATACAAAAATAAGAACAAACTAAGCAAACAGCTAGAACAGGAACAGAATCACAGAAATGGAGATAATATGGAGGGTTATCAGTGGGGAGAGGGGAAGTACAGGGAATAAGAAGCATAAATGGTAGATACAAAATAAACGGGGGGGTTAAGAATCATATAGGAAATGGAGAAGCCAAAGAACGTGCATGTATCACCCGTGGACATGAACTAAGTGGGGGAAATGCTGGTAGACAAGGGGTGCAGGGCGGCAGTGGGGAATAAAGGGAGGGAAAAATGGGACAACTGTAATAGCATAATTAATATGTTTTTTTAAAATGAAAACAATATCATTATCATCATGACCCTTAAAAAAAAAGTAGAATCAGTTCTTTTTCCAAGTTCAGGCCAGACTGGCTCTCTTAATCCTCCAGTTTGCAACTTTTTAAAAAAGATTTTATTTATTTGTTTTTAGAGAGAGGAAAGGAGGGAGAAAGAGAGGGAGAGAAACATCAATGTGCAGTTGCCTCTTGCCCGCCCCCTTCTGGGGACCTGACTTACAACCCAGGCATGTGTCCTAGACCAGGAATGGAACTGGTCACCCCATGGTTTGCAGCCCAGCACTCAATCCACTGAACCATATCAGCCAGGCTGCAACTTTTGAATGTAGCAAGATTAATTTATAGTAAGGTATTTTGGAGTAGTAAGGTTATTTTGTGGAGTCCGTTAATGTAGGTTTTTAAAGAACTCCTTTAATGAGGCATGTGCTTACTATTGGTTAAAAACCCAATCAAAAAATTAGTACATACATTATAAATTTAAGACAGCTAAAGTCTAGTCTGGCTATGAGAGATTCTGATAATTCCTTGACTATTTAGAATTCAGAAGGTAAAAGTATGCCAGTGTTTTTATTCTTATTTATTTATTTATTGCTTGGGATTGTTTGGTACTTAGATCCCTAGAAAAACATAGCTTATGTAGAATTCTTAATAATTAGACAACGGCCAATTTGATAGTCATTTCTTTTTAAAAAAAATATTTTATTGATTATGCCATTACAGTTGTCCTATTCCCCCTCTTCATTCCACTCCACCCTGCACACCCCCTCCCCTACCATTTCCTCCCTCTTTACTTTATGTCCACGTGTCTCAAGTTCTTTAGATTCTATATTTCCTATACTATTCTTGCCCTCACCCTATCTCTTTTCTACCTACTGTCTGTGCTACTTATTCTCTGTACCTTCTTGCCCCTTCTCCTCCTCCCACTCCCCTGTTGCTAACCCTCCATGTGATCTTCATTTCTATGGTTCCACTCCTGATCTGGCTGTCCTCTTAGTTTGCTTTTGTTTTAGGTGTGGTTGTTAATAACTGTGAGTTTGTCCTTTCACTGTTCATATTTTTTATCTTCTTTTTCTTAGATAAGTCCCTTTAACATTTCATATAATAAGGGCTTGGTGATGATGAACTCCTTGAATTTGACCTTATCTGAGAAGCACTTTATCTGTCCTTCCATTCTAAGTGAGACCTCTGCTGGATAGAGCAATCTTGGTTGTAAGTCTTTGGATTTCATGACTTGGAATACTTCTCTCCAGTCCCTTCTTGCCTGTAAGGTCTCTTTGGAGAAATCAGCTGGCAGGCTGATGGGAACTCCTTTGTAGATGACTGTCCCCTTACGTCTTGCTGCTTCTAGGATTCTTTCCTTGATTTTAATCTTGGCTAATGTAATTAGGACGTGCCTTGGTGTGTTCCTTCTTGGGTCTAACTTCTTTGGGACTCTCTGAGCTTCCTGGACTTCCTGAAGTCTATTTCCTTTGCCAGATTGGGGAAGTTCTCCTTTATTATTTGTTCAGATAAGTTTTCCACTTGTTGCTATACCTCTTCCCCTTCTGGTACCCCTATAATTCGGATGTTGGAACGTTTAAAAGATGTCCTGGAGGTTCCTAAGCCTCTCCTCATTTTTTTTTTTAATTCTTGTTTCTTTATATTTTTCTGTTTGGTCATTTTTTTTCCTTCTGGTCCACTCCCTTGATTTGAGTCTCAGTTTCCTTTCCATCACTATTGGTTTCCTGTGCATTTTCCTTTATTTCATTTAGTTTAGCCTTCATTTGTTCCTCTAATTTGTGACTAAAATCAGCCAGTTCTGTGAGCATCCTGATCTCCAGTGTTTTGGACTGTGCATCTGATAGGTTGGCTATTTCTTGGTCACTTAGAGTTATTGGCTCTGGGGTTTTGAGTTCTTCTTGAGCCATAATGTTTTGGTCTTTTTGTCCCTGTTATGTATGAGGGGCAGAGCCCTAGGGCGGGGCAACTCAGTTGCTGGGCTGTGATGCTATATGTGGGGGCGGGGTCAAAGAGGGGCAATGGCGGTCCCCTCTCTTGCTTCCCGCTGCTGGGGCCTGCATGGTCTGTCTCACTGATCGCTCCTTCACCTGGTTTATCTATGTGAATGAATGGTCATCGAATGTATGACCATGGTTAGCCTGCTGCCTTGCACCCTCATTGGGTCTGCCTGTTGCTACCCCACATTTGGGATCCGCCAACGGCTGCCTGCACGCCTGGGTTGGTCAGGCAGATCTTTCCTGCCCGACCCTGCTCCGCTGCTGGCTCCACCCCTCTTACCGGTCTGGCTGAAAGGTTCATCGTTGTCAGACTTCAGTATAGTTCAATTTTCTCTGTTTTGGTTGCGTTTTTGTTACTTAAACTTTGTTGTCTTTAAACTTGGTTGTGCGAGGAAGCAGTGTTTCCACCTATATCTCCATCTTGGCCAGAAGTCTGATAGTCATTTCTAATTGAGAGGGTTTGAATGAAAATTTCATATTTTCTCCCTGAACTTCATTAGTTATATTTCTTAAAATTTAATAAAGAAGTGTAGTTTTTCCTCAGACTTCTCTTTGCACAAAGAAATGAGATACCCTAGACTCCCGGGAAGTCCCGGAAGCTCAGAGAGTCCCAAAGAAATTGGACCCAAGGAGGAACACACCAAGGCACATCGTAATTACATTAACTGAGATTAAAGTGAAGGAGAGAATTCTAGAAACAGCAAGAGATAAGGGGAAAGTCACCTACAAAGGAGTTCCCATCATACTGTCAACTGATTTTCCAAAAGAGACCTTACAGGCAAGAAGGGGCTAGAAAGAAGTATTCCAGGTCATGAAAGGCAAGGTCCTACATCCAAGATTGCTCTATCCAGCAAAGCTGTCATTTAGAATGGAAGGTCAGATAAAGTGCTTCTTAGATAAGGCCAAGTTCAAGGAGTTCATCATCACCAAGCTCTTATTATATGAAATGTTAAAGGGACTTATCTAAGAAAAAGAAGATAAAAAATATGAACAATATGAACAGTAAAAAGGCAGCAAACTCACAATTATTAACAACCATATCTAAAGCAAAAACAAACAACTAGAACAGGAGCAGAGCCACAGAAATGGAGATCACATGGAGGGTTAGCAACAGGGGAGTGAAAGGAGAGAGGGAGGAAAGGTACAGAGAGTAAGTAGCATAGACAGTAGGGATATGGACATGAACTAAAGGGGGGAATGTGGGTGGGAGGGGGTGTGCAGGGTGGAAGGGAATGAAGGGAGAAATGGGACAGCTGTAATAGAATAATTAATAAAATATATTTTAAAAATAAAATAAAAAGAAATGAGCTTTCCCTGCTATCTAGTTTATCTTTTCATATTATAGATATTCAGTGTGATCCATTTGATTTTAGAAGTCCTAGAGAAATCATATTATTTTGAAAGTGATACCAGTAGGAAATGTCTTTTGTCAAAAATGTTGGAGACTAATGAACAAAAGATAGTAAAAGATTATGAAGTGGTATTTTAATCTGTTTTACCTAAATTTGAATACGATTGAAAGAATTTACCCTGAGTTATTTAGCAGACTGCATTCTCAATAAAGTATTTTCTAAAAAAGTTTTCCCATTGAACATTGTGCCTTATTTAAGTTTCTTTTTATTCATTTTTAATATCTTTATTTTTTAAAGAAGTTATGGTCTCATGTGTAAATTTATAACAATACACAAGTTACAGTTTTTTTAATTTAGCATGTGTTAGTATGAGTTAATTCATTCTGGTTTGTCTAACTAAATCTAATGATTTCCACTTGCTTTTTAGTGAAATTGTCTGAGTATTGCTTAAGTGTTGTATGAGAGAAAACCACAAATGGAAAACCCAAGTCAATTGTTTTAGTCTTTTAAAGAGTTATATTAACTTATTTGAATAATTTTTGGTTTAAACAGACTGGTCTTACTCCTTTGATGGAAGCTGCTTCTGGAGGATATGCAGAGGTTGGAAGAGTTCTCCTTGATAAAGGAGCAGATGTCAATGCGCCCCCTGTGCCTTCCTCAAGAGACACTGCTTTAACAATAGCAGCAGACAAAGGTCACTATAAATTTTGTGAGCTCCTGATTAGTAGGTGGGTGAATTTTATATTTATGTTTAGATCTTTCTACTATTTCTTTCACAGAGCCATTAAAGTTAATAAAATCGTTCTACTTTACTGACATTTTAAAGAGCAGATTATTTGCATGATATTTTGCAAAAAATAAAAGACAAAGAAAAACAGAAGTGTGCCTCTTCTCATAGGAAATGAACTATATTAAGATGTTTTGGTTTTATAGGGGAGCCCATATTGATGTCCATAACAAGAAGGGAAACACACCCCTTTGGTTGGCATCCAATGGTGGTCATTTTGATGTGGTGCAGTTGCTAGTGCAAGCAGGTGCTGATGTGGATGCAGCCGATAACCGGAAAATCACGCCTCTTATGTCAGCATTTCGCAAGGTAATTTGATGTGGGTGGGGGGGGATAAAATTTAATAATTTTAAATCAATTCTAAGTTAAAACCAAATGGGAAAGATCAGTTGACTTCAGATAATTGACTATATATTTATACACCAGTCACTACTATAGATTCACTGTATTTGTGGCCAAATCTAACAGCTGTATGGTAGTTCACTACAGGCAACTTTATTATTAGATCACTTTGTGTCTACACTAGTTTTATTATGCTGTTGTGGATAAAACATGAGATTTAAGGGTAAATATTATTTGCAGATGGATGTCTTCTCTACCAGAGGAGGAACAAAAATAAGTGCACTCTTTCATAAAAATTTATTACACCTCATACACACACACACACACACGGAGGTATATATTTATATATATATATATATACACACACACACACACATATATGTATATGAAGGTTCACTTGTCTGCTGTATTTTCAGAAGCCTTCTCATTGCAATTATGATAAACTATAAACTACTTAACATGGCTTACAAAGCCTTGCAAGGTACACTCATGCCAATCTCCCCGGACCAGTCATTTATGCTACTGTTCCCCTTCACTCTACTTCAACAACTGACCTAGAATGCACTAAATTTTAAACTGCCTCAGGGCTTTTTCTTACTGATTTTCTTTTCCTGAAATGTTTTTCCCTTGTTTATCACCTTGCTCACTTCTACTCACCCTTTAGCTCCCATTTTAAATGTCACTTTTCTCCCTGGCTGGTGTAGCTCAGTGGATTGAGCACAGGCCTGAGAACCAAAGGGTTGCTGGTTCAATTCCCAGTCAGGGCACATGCCTGGGTAGCAGGTCCCCAGTAGGGGACACATGATAGGCAACTACGCATTGATGTTTTTCTCCCAGTCTTTCTCCTTCCCTTCCCCTCTCTCTATAAATAAATAAACAAAGTATTTTGTTTAAAAATGTCACTTTTCAGTGAGTCCTTCTCTAACACCCATATAAAAAAGGTCTTTCTTCTCTTTTATAGTGCACTGTTATTTTTCTTAGCCCAATTTGTAATTATACATTCAAAAACATGTTTACTTTTTTAATGCCTATCTCCTCAACTAGGCTGGAAGATCCATGAAGACCAAGATCCATGACTTTTTCACCAATGTTTATACCCAGTTGGTTAGTGCAGTGCCTAACTCATAATAGCTGGTAACTAAATAGCTACTGAATGAGAGCAGTGTAAGTTATGTGTCTTAGGAAAAAATCTTAAATATTTTCTAGACTTAATTCTTTTTTTCAATTTTTTTCTTTCCTTTTGAGCTGTAATTTACATACAGTGAAATGCACAAATATAAGATCTATAGTTTAATGAGTTTTGATAAATACACATGCTCATATAACCCACACCCCATAAAGATATAAAATACTTCCATAATTCTAGAAAATTTCATCATGCTTTTTCTCAGTTAATTTTCTGCCCGGGAGGCAATGACTTTTCTGTTTTTGTTTTTGTTACCATTAGACTAATTCTAGAGTATGTTTTAGAACCTTAATAGAAGGGGAAACTAGGCAAGTTGGGTTGTGTCGTGATAGATGTACTAGGAATTGAGTACACATTATTCAGCCTCTGATCATGACATTTAAAGTGTTTTACAGGGTTTCAAGTCATAAGACTCAGATAAATGTGACAATCTACCTTGTTTAGTAAAGTGAGAACAAAATAATGCTTTGGGATCTAGAATGTCCTCATTTTTTTAGGACTACTTTACCAAACCTTTTCTACTTGCAGTGGGAAATGGGCATATTAAATTCAGGAGAAATGTTTTTTGGTCAATACCATACATTCCTGAGCATATTGTACTTTTTCTATTTATAAACTCAAAACTGTTCTTATTTCTATAATTTCAATTTGTAATCTAGTGAACTATCTAGAAGTATTACTATACCTTTTACTCTTTAAGTTTTTAAGCATATGGGCAAAATTTCAAATGATTTTTTTGTGTATTTTTTGTTGTACTCTTTTATAGGGTCATGTAAAAGTTGTTCAGTATTTGGTGAAGGAAGTCAATCAGTTCCCTTCTGATATAGAGTGCATGAGGTACATCGCGACGATTACAGATAAGGTACGTTTAATATGTTATTACGCACATTTTGGGGTTTTGTGGAGTTTATATTTCAAATGTGCAGTTACTAACCTGTTCATCTGTGAGACTGATCACCCGGGCTTTTCCATGCTTTATTTTCTCCATTTGTAAATAGGGAATGGATATAATACTTTTAATAAATTATTCCCTTTCTTTTCTGAACCATAATTACAGTAACAGCTAATGCTTATTGTTAGCCTTGATTTAGAAAGTTTTCTAAGAACATATAAAATTTTTATAAAATGGTTCCTTACTTTAATAAAAGATTGTTTCAGCCCTGGCTGGCGTAGCTCAGTGGATTGAGCGTGGGCTTGCGAACCAAAGGATCGCGGTTCGATTCCCATTTGGGGCACATGCCGAGGCTGTAGGCCAGTTCCCAGCAGGGGACACATGAGAGGCAACCATACATTAATATTTCTCTCCCTCTCTCCTTCCCTTCCCCTCTAAAGATAAATAAATTTTAAACATTTTTAAAAAAGGTTGTTTCATAATTAGACTCAAAGGATGGCTTGATTTGTTTTGGTGATTTTTTAATTATTTGAGCTTTAAGCTCTGGATTTTGGTATGCTAATCAACTCATTATATTTGGCCATTTTATGTTATGTGTTTCTATATTGACATAATTCCATTTTTCACTATAGGAATTGTTGAAAAAATGTCACCAATGTGTTGAGACAATTGTAAAGGCTAAAGATCAGCAGGCTGCAGAAGCAAACAAGAATGCAAGTATTCTTTTAAAAGAACTTGATCTGGAAAAGGTGAGTGAGAAAAATAATTTTACTTATTAGAAATTGTTGAGCCCTGGCTGGTGTGGCCCAGTGGATTAAGTGCTGGCCTGTGAACGAAAGGGTTGCCGGTTCGACTCCAAGTCTAGGGTACTTGCCTGGGTTGCAGGCCGGGTCCCCAGTGGTGGGTGCTCAAGAGGCAACCACGCACTGATGTCTCTCTCCCTCTCCCTCTCCCTCTCCCTCTCCTTCCCTTCTCCTCTCTAAAAATAAATAAATAAAATCCTTTTATTAAATTGTTGAAACTCTAGGATAAATTTGCCACTTATATGACCAATAATCTTAACAAAATATCTTAACAAAGGAAATGATTAATAAATTGTCAAACCACAATGATTTTTTATTTGAACTTATTCATAAAAAATTTTTGAGCCATAAGAGTGAGGGGCTAGTTTTCAAGCAGATCACAATTTACCAAATGACATTACTGCCTAAGTGGTTTTAACATTAGTCTGAGAAGAAATTTAGTAAAAGTGCAAAACTATTTATTGAAGATCTGGGCTATAAGTGGTTTATTAGATCCTCAATTAAACACTAAGTGTCAAGTATCCTAGGAGGTGTGGTAAAATGGAAAAAGTTAAGTAAACAAGACCACTGTTCTGAGACTCAGTTGGCTTACCAGGAAAATGAGCATGTTGTTATTGAATCCAGAATTTATAGTGAAAGAACAAACTCCATGATTGGTCATTCTACGAATGCAAGAGATGATATTTTATTGAGTAAAGGAAGAAAAAAGATGTGATCACTTTGAGAAATGGTAAAATTTTGGCAGCAATTTTTAATTAAAAAAATACAAAACAAAACTTAGCTAAGAACAGAAGAAAAGATTGCTTACAAGTCAGAGAAAAAGAGAACTTGCTTAGAATAAAAAATGATCATACATATGGGCAATCTATAGAAAAAGAAATACAGATGTTCAGTAAAGAGATGGAGAATGCCTAACATCATAAATAAAGAAATACACAATAAAAGAGTGATTTAAATTTTTTTGTCCAGACTATCAAAGCTTAAAGTTTAAAGGTCTGGTAATAGCTATTGATGGGAAAGAATATGGAGAAGTTAACACTCTAGTATGATTTTTTTAATGTATGGTATAAATTAGTATAACTATTAACAGAGATGTTTTGACAGATGAATCAGTTAAAAAGGTGAATATCCTTACTCCAGCCATTCCACTCACAGAAATTTTACCTAAGATAGACAGACTGATGCTCAAAGATAGGAATGTGTGTAAGGTCATTAATTGTTGCATTGCTTGTAATAGGGGGGAAAGTGTAAACTTTCAAAGTCTTATTAATTAGAGAATTGAAAAAATTTTAGTTCCTCCATGATAAACTTGATTACAGTTAAAATCAGAAGGGAAAAACTATCTTCATTTTTAAATAAAGTTTGAAGTTAGATGACAGCTACGATCCCATCCAAATATATAATTTTTATTTTTGTGTAACTGCCCAAGTACATGGTCAGCAGTTCTCTAAACAGCCAATTGAACTTAGGCCAGCAGAGTAATGAAATGATTTTTGATTGAATATACAGTGTCTTCTTTCAGTACTCAGGCCCTTTCTCATTAACATAGGGGATTGGCAATTTTTTTAAAATAAATTTTCAATAGTAAATGTTTTAGGCTTTGCAGGCCATATGGTCTGGCTGTGGATAACTGAAACTGCAAAAAACCGAATTGGGTAAAGGACTGGTATATACTTGATTCAAGTGTATACTTTCCAGGTGTATGTATGGTTTGCAAATTCCACCACCCCCCCCTTTTATGGATCGTCTTTCTACTTTCTTAATGGTTCTTTTGGAGCACAAAAACTTATTTCTCATGTCTGGTTTATTTATTTTTTATTTTGTTGTTTTTATAAATATGTAATTTGATTCTTTATCTTAAATTATTGCTTCGTTGGTAATATACATCGACTTTATTCACAGTCAAGAGAGGAGAGTAGAAAGCAGGCTCTTGCTGCTAAAAGAGAGAAAAGAAAGGAAAAGAGAAAAAAGAAAAAAGAAGAGCAGAAAAGGAAGCAGGAAGAAGATGAAGAAAACAAACCCAAGGAGAATTCAGAACTACCAGAAGATGAAGATGAAGAGGAGAATGATGAAGATGGTGAGAAATGACCCATTGAATTAATGATAAAATTCTCCAGTGTTTATCAACTTTATTTTGAGTGGTTTTTTCTCTGATTAATTCTAGTTAAATATTCAGTTACTCTAATCTGAAATGGACAGTTGACTCTTATAGTAATAGTAAATATTTGTAAATACATTGTGAAGTGATACAGAGAAACAAGAAGGGGAAGACAAACATAATTGGAGGAAGTTCAGTTGTATCGTAGTTTAAGTCACCGTGTAAAACATTGTGTATATCCTAAAAGCAAAATAATGAGAGACTCAGCTAGGTTCTTCTCTACGTGCTCCTCCCGCATTGGAAAGTGGTTGAGGTTCAGTTCCTCAATAAATTTTTAGCTAAGGTTAAGGCTCAAGTCTCTGCAATGCTGGAGTTTATTAATCTGAAAGAGTTGTTTATTGTACAGTCTGACAGTGCTTGTGATAGGCAAATAATCTTGTTTTATTTTGGTTATAATTCTAAAATCCTATTGGAAAAGTTTTCTAAATTCAAACTGTATTGTGATTTGTGGTTAGTTCTTGAGACTAGCATTTCAGATCTTAAGAATGTTAATGGTATTAATGTTTTATACCAATTTAGACATCAAAATGTGATATAATGTATTTGTTCTAACAACAGTAAAGATTTCTTTATTTAGTAGTAAATAGTGGTGAAAGGAAAATAGGATGTAAGGTACTGAATTATTATGAAGTATTACATATATCTATAATTTGTTTTGAGATATGTAGCTTTTGGTGATTTTTATCCTTTTTGATAATTTTAGTGGAGCAAGAAGTTCCCATCGAGCCTCCTAGTGCAACCACCACCACCACAATCGGAATCTCCGCCACATCTGTGACGTTCACAAATGCGTTTGGGAAAAAAAGGGCCAATGTGGTGACAACCCCCAGCACCAACCGGAAAAATAAGAAGAACAAAACAAAAGAGACCCCTCCCACAGCACCTTTAATATTACCAGAACAAAATATATCCTTAGCACAGCAAAAGGCAGATAAAAATAAAATAAATGGAGAACCCAGAGGTGGTGGCACAGGTGGGAATAGTGACTCAGATAACTTGGACAGCGCAGACTGCAACAGCGAGGGTAGCAGCGGCGGTAAAAGCCAAGAGTTAAACTTCACTGTGGATGTGAGTTCCTCTGGTGATCGGAGACACCCTCCGCTGCTGCTCCATTCCCAGGAAGAAAAAGCGAGTACTGCCACTTCTAAAACTCAAACACGGTAAAACTTTCTGATTTGTTAACTCGACATCCACCTGTCCTTTTTTGTTCCTGGCACAATGATTTGAAGTTTATTCTTCAAGCACAAGTTGTATTAAACAGTTTAAGTCCACCTCATTATCTGTCTTCTGTATTCAAAAGTGAAATTTATCAATCTCCTAACGTGTTATTTATGAAATGAAATTATTAAAAAATTTTATGTTTCCATTTTGAAGTTGAAAATATTAGCATACCTTGACTTTCACTATGTTATTTTTATTGATTATAGTACAACTTTTGGCTTCTGAAATCATTTTTATACTAAAATAGATGTTGGACTCTTTGTGCTGTTTCTTTTTTTCTGAATTATTGGTAATTTGATGTGCCAAATTTTAATTCAAATATTTCAGCATAACTCTGTTCATAAAGTAACAGTTTCTTGAGTTTCTAACTTAAAATGTTTATTTTATTGGACTTGATACTTCTGTCTTCTCAGACTTGAAGGTGAAGTGAATCCTAATTCCTTATCAGCAAGCTACAAGCCAGTGTCATTGCCGATAAGCTCTCCAAATATAAAGCTGAATCTGACGAGCCCTAAAAGGGGGCAAAAAAGAGAAGAAGGGTGGAAAGAAGTCGTACGAAGGTAATTAGAGTTAGTCTTATCTTTTTTAACTTTCATAGACCATACAGATTCTCCTCTGCAAGATGGTTACCCAATTAATTAATGAATAATTTGAATGTGGTTATTATTTTAAACTACAGTGTCATACTAAGTCCAGGACAGGCTAAAGCAAAATTAGAAGCAATGTATAAATTTTGCATGCCTATTTTATATGAAACAAGTGTTGGCTTTAGAATAACAAAATATAGTTTATTAGAACATAAGATTTTTATAAAAAATAAAGAATTAAATAGCCCTGGCTGGCGTAGTTCAGTGGATTGAGCATGGGCCTGCGAACCAGACAGTTGCGGTTCAATTCCCAGTCAGGGCACATGCCTGGGTTGCAGGCCAGTTCCCAGCAGGGGACTCACAAGAGGCAACCATATATTGATACTTATCTCCTTCTCTCCTTCCCTTCCCCTCTAAAGATATTTAAATAAGTAAAATCTTAAAATAAAAAAAAAAATTTAAAAAATAATAAAATAAAAATAAATAAAAAATAAGATTTACAGAAGTTTACAAATCATATAAAATGGTTACAAGCTTCTTCTTAAGAAGAAGAACCTGACAGCAGAGTCACAATGTTGTTAGCGAGGGCTGTGATGTTTGTTTAATGGGTTCCATTTTGGTTCAGACAATCAAGGTTATCTACTTATAGTGTTTAAATTAAGTTAGACTGGGCTAGAGAGCATATTCTGAAAAATTAGCTGCTTTTAATGCAAGTAGATCACCATAAAATGGGGAAAAAGGAGCCTGTAAAATTAAAACCACCTTCCTCTTCAAAAAAAAAAGAAAGAAAGAAAAAAAGAAAAACACCCATACCTCTGCAGCTAACCCTGACAACTACCTTCATTCACACCGCCTTACACTTAAGCCGTGATGGGGGAGTGAATAAAAGCAGAGAGACTCCACTGCTTTTAAATGATACACTCAATCCAGATGGTACTTCTAGCCTCTGCTCACACTTTACAACTGGGAATCAAAAGAAGACATAGATTTGCCAATGTGCATTTAATCACCAAAGGAATGAGATATCTGATCTTTTATTCTGTAATGTTTCCAAGACTTTGTGTCCATATATATAAAGAAGAAAGGAAGAAGTCTTAACAGGATAGGAGACATGATACACATTTGATGATCAGATTAATTTAAGTATTATTTGTGGCATATAGCCTACTCCATGCTCTAGCTTTCAGAATATCTAAATATATTTCCAACTTGTCTGCATTAAGATAATACACTTTGATTGTGAAATGTACTTTAGGGGCTGCCATTGGGTATTCTTCAAGTTTAAAGGTTTCTCCCTCAAAGGGGGAAACTTAGGGCCCACAAATGAGCACATGAAAATAATGGGTGTTGTTCGCATCTGGTTGTGGCAGTGAACACTACGTTTCTTTGATAAGCCAACACAGCATCAGCTTCTAGTCTTCTCTCTGGCTCCACTCACCTCACACACAAGTGGAGGTGAGTGAAACCTGTGAGTTTCATTTTATGTAGTTCAAATCTAATACTTTATTGCTAAGTATAAGTCGTGATATTGATAAGCTAGCCTCTGTTATTCAGTATGAAGTATAACAATATGGTCTGCATTTTAAAAGATTTTATTTATTTATTATAGAGAAAGACGGGAAGGGAGAGAGAAAGAGAGGGAGAGAAACATCAATGTGTGGTTGCCTCTCACATGGCCCCCACTGGGGACCTGGCCTGCAACCCAGGCATGTGCCCTGACTGGGAATTGAACTGGTGACCCTTTGTTTTGCAGCCCGCACTAATCCACTGAACTACACCAGCCAGGGCTCAATATGGTATGCATTTTAATTTAGAAAGAGTCAATATGTATGGTCACTGCAGTTTAGTTGACATATGATATTTTGGTCAAATTTGAATGCTTAGATCATAAGAGATTAAAATGTAACTTTTGTTATTTTCTGGATGGTGTCGCTCAGTGGATTGAGTGCTGGCCTATGAACTAAAAGGTCGTAGGTTCAATTCCCTGTCAGGGCACACATCTTGGTTATGGGCTAGGTCCCTGGTAGTATACAAGAGGCAACCTACTGATGTTTCTCTCCCTCTCACCCTTCTTTCCCATCTTTCTAAAAAATAAATAAAAATTTAAAAAACAACTTTATTGAGATGTAATTGACATACCATAAACTGGATACATTAAAGTGTACAGTTTATTAAGTTCCCACCCAAGAACTGTGGCTACAATCAAGATCATAAGCAAACCCGTCACTATAAATGCTCTCTAATGTTCCTTTGTAGTCCCTTCCTTCTGCCTTCTTCCCAGTGCCCCTCACCCCAACCTACCTGTCACTTTAAACTGTTTGCATTTTCTAGAATTTTATATACATAGAATCATATAGCATGTTACTCTTTTATTCTGGCTTCTTTCAGTCAGCATAAGTCTTTAGAGATTAGGAATGATCTTTGATTTTAAGATGTCTCTGAAAATAAATAAAATCTTTAAAAAAATTTAAAGATACAATTTTCCTTTTAATGGCAGTGTAATTTTTACCTTTACTAAATTAAATATGATGAGGTCAGTTTTTAAGGTAAAAAAAATCTTAACAATTTTCTCTTAAGATTTAAGAAATACTATTCTGTAGATGTCTATGAACATATACTGAGACATCTTTTTTGTAAATAAATTTACTATTCAGAGACGTTTGATTTCATAAGCTCATGTGTGGTCTTCATTTCCTAGGTCAAAGAAACTGTCTGTTCCAGCCTCAGTGGTTTCCAGGATAATGGGAAGAGGAGGGTGCAATATCACCGCAATACAAGATGTTACTGGTGCCCATATTGATGTGGATAAACAAAAAGATAAGAATGGCGAGAGAATGATCACTATAAGGTAATTGTAGAAAATGTCTGTTGGCTAATTCTGTGTGGAAATTAAATTTCATTAAAAGCCTATTTTTGATAGGTATGGTAGAATCAAGAATTTTCTCTCATGGTAAAGATCACCTGGATTTTTGTTTTTGATATTGTTTTTGGGTTTCTCCCCAGGGGTGGTACAGAATCAACAAGATACGCAGTTCAACTTATCAATGCACTTATTCAAGATCCTGCTAAGGAACTGGAAGACTTGATTCCTAAAAATCATATCAGAACACCTACCAGCACCAAGTCCGTCCACACAAACTTCTCGTCTGGAGTAGGCTCCACAGCAGCTTCCAGTAAAAATGCATTTCCCTTGGGTGCTCCAACTCTTGTAACTTCACAAGCCACAACATTGTCTACGTTCCAGCCCACTAATAAACTTAATAAGAACGTTCCAACCAATGTACGTTCTTCTTTCCCAGTTTCCCTACCCTTAGCTTATCCCCACCCTCATTTTGCCCTGCTGGCTGCTCAGACTATGCAACAGATTCGGCATCCTCGCTTACCCATGGCCCAGTTTGGCGGGTCCTTTTCACCCTCTCCTAACACTTGGGGACCATTCCCAGTGAGACCTGTGAATCCTGGCAACACAAATAGCTCTCCAAAGCATAATTCCACAGGCCGGCTACCTAACCAGAATGGAACTGTTTTACCCTCTGAGTCCGCTGGACTAGCTACTGCCAGTTGTCCCATCACTGTCTCTTCGGTCGTTGCTGCCAGTCAGCAACTGTGCGTGACTAACACCCGGACTCCTTCCTCAGTCAGAAAGCAGTTGTTTGCCTGTGTGCCTAAGACAAGTCCTCCAGCAACAGGGATTTCTTCTGTGACAAGCACTTGTAGTTCCTTGCCTTCAGTCTCCTCTGCCCCTGTCGCTAGTGGGCAAGTTCCCACCACATTTCTACCCGCAAGTACTCCTCAAGCACAGCTTTCTTCACAAAAGATGGAGTCTTTCTCTACCTTGCCACCCCCCAAAGAGAAAGTGTCCACACAGGACCAACCCATGGCAAACTTGTGTACCCCATCTTCAACTGCAAACAGCTGCAATAGCTCTGCCAGTAACACCCCAGGAGCTCCAGAAACTCACACAGCCAGTAGTCCCACTCCTCCCTCCAACAACACACAGGAGGAGGCCCAGCCATCCAGTGTGTCTGATTTAAATTCCGTGTCAACGCCTTTTGCATCTAATTCAGAATCTACTCCACTGACTTTGGCATCACCAAGATTGGTTGCTGCTGATAATCAGGATACCAATAATTTACCTCAATTAGCTATACCAGCACCTCGAGTTTCTCATCGAATGCAGCCCAGAAGTTCTTTTTACTCAGTGGTACCAAATGCAACTATACACCAGGATCCCCAGTCTATTTTTGTTACAAATCCAGTTCCCTTAACACCACCTCAAGGCCCACCAGCTGCAGTGCAGCTTTCTTCTGCCGTGAACATTATGAATGGTTCTCAGATGCACATTAACCCAGCAAATAAATCGTTGCCACCGACATTTGGCCCAGCCACACTGTTCAATCACTTCAGTAGTCTTTTTGATAGCAGTCAGGTGCCAGCGAACCAGGGTTGGGGAGATGGCCCGCTGTCCTCACGAGTTGCTGCAGATGCCTCTTTCACTGTTCAGTCAGCGTTCCTGAATAACTCTGTACTTGGACACTTGGAAAACGTGCACCCTGACAACTCTAAGGCACCTGGCTTCAGACCACCTTCCCAGAGAGTTTCTACTAGTCCAGTTGGTAAGTTATTATAACTATCGCTGCAGCTAAGTTTGGGGCTCTAACAGCATAATCTGTTATTCCAAGATAATAATAAAATGTTTATTTTGTGCATAATATTGCATAATCTTAAATGAGAGTGTTTCATAAAGAGTAAAGACCCTTTAACAATTGCTGATGGACTAGGCAAGACAGTAGCTGTAAGTAAGTCACTCACATGTAATGAGCTGCTTTATGTTCTCTATATGATCTCTGTCCTTGTAGCAATGACCTTGTGTCAGTCCATTTTCTTACAGTTGGTATAAGATGAAATTAAAACAAGACATGCAGGTCTTGGGCCAGATGCTTCAAGGACTCCAAATTTACGGACTTAAAATCACAGTCATGGCTTACTTTTCTCAGATTTAAAAGGTTTGAGTTACAAACACAAAGGTGAAGAAGATTATCAGTACGTAATCTTCATTCTTTGTTTTCAGTCTTGGGTGCTCTGACCAAATATTAAATGATGTTGTTTAATAGTATTCTCGTTATTTATATTAGATGGAGCTGGTTGAAGACATCCAGTCTTCTTTGAGCTGTTTATTTGAAAAAGATCAGCTTGGATGCAACTATTTTTCCTCAAAATCAGAAATTAGCTGCTGAAGCATTGTAAGAAAAATATAGAAAGATATGAGGCCAGCGTTGGCTTGGAGATATTTGGAAAATCAGAATCTATTCTCTAGAATCCAAGAGCCAAATTTTGCTCAAATATGTATTATTCTGAAAAACAAATTAGAATCTGGCAAACCTAGAATGGGGGTAAAAATTGATGCCACTTAACATTTTTCTTAGGGTTGGAAAATTGTTCCCATATACCATCCTTCCTTTTTTGCTAATTATAAATTGATCTGTGTTGTTTAAAATGTATGAGTTTAGTCCTGGCTGGTGTGGCTGAGTGGATCGAATGCCAGCCTGTGAACCCTCTAGGGTTGCTGGTTCGATTCCCAGTCTAGGGCACTTAGTTGCAGGCCAGGTTCCCAGTAGGGGGCACACTACACATTGATGTTTCTCTCCCTCTTTCCCTTCCCCTATCTAAAAGTAAATAAATAAAGTCTTTTAAAAATAATAATAATAAAATTTATGAGTTTATGCTTATAATAGAGCCTTAGCTTTCATCTCTGATAGGCTTCCATTTACTTGTCTTTTCAGGAAAACATAACTCTTGTGTCATCTTTCAAATAGAAATATAAGCTTACAAGAGACCATCTATGGTCCAAAATATTCTCTAAGATTTTTTTCGTCTTTTTTTTATAACTAGGTCTCTATTTTAACTTTTCAATTTGGGGAAACTCACAGAGGTTTTCAAAGGCCCAAGAATAAAAGAGGCGAGCATTGTCAGTGCTCACACTGTGCTAGAAGGCATTAATTCTTGCCTTAGCTGGCACTAAAATGTAAATTCAGAGTACTTAACCAGAGCTGGACCTCGGAGCTCTCACTTCCAGTGTTTAAGCCCTTTGCGGTTCACATACTACATTCCAGAAAATGTACAGATTATGTATGTCTGGAAAAAAGAAAAAAAATCAAGGAAATCGTCTGTCTGGTTTGGGGACTGGAATTATTCATGTCCATAACATCAAAATAATGTATTGCTGATTCAAAATAATAATAAAAAACAAGCGTTCATTCTTGACCTTTCTTCTGGGGTCCAGATTTGGTTAAGTTTGGCCTCCTTTCTTAGCTGCCTGTCTGTTCTCTTTTGTTGGTGCTCTTCTCTCATGGATAGTATTTAGCCATGCCCCGCCCCCTCCCCCTAGTTTACAGAGAAGAAATAATAATACTTAAGATGAGAAAGGATATGAAAAATCAAAACCTTTAAACACTGCTTGTGGAGATGTAAAATGGTACAGCCACTTTGGGAAAAGGTTGACAATTCCTCAAAAATGTTAACAGTTACTATAGGTTCTAGTAATTCTGCTCCTAGGTATACCTAAGAGAAAACATGTGCCTGCATGAAAACATGAATGTTAGTAACAGCATTGTTCATAGCAGCCAAAAAGTGGAAACAACCCATTGTTTCTTGACTGATGAATGGAAAAACAAAATGTGGCCTATCTATATAATGAGATACTATTTTTTATTATATATAACAGATGAAATTATGTATTAATATAGAATATATTATAATTTCTACATAATATAAAGGAAGTACTGATTTGTGTTACAACATGGATGAACTTTGAAAACAGTATGCCAAGTGAAAGAAGCCAGTCATAAAAGGCCATATATTGTATGGTTCCAAATATAGGAAATTGACGGGATAGGCAGGCAAATCTGTAGAGACAGAAGGTTTGTTAGTGTTTGCTTACAGGTGGGGACGTGGAGTAAAGGACAGTGGAGACTGACAGGTAACGCACACAAAGTTTCTTTTAGGATAGACAGAAATGTTCTAAAATTGATTGTGATGGTTGCACAACCCTGTGAATACACTAAAAGCCTTTGAATTATATACTGTAAACACATGAATAAGACCTGCTTGAAAGTTCTGACAAGTTTTTGTTGATATTAACTACTTTTTCCTGCAATGAGCACCTATAGCCCTTTTCCAGACCCCGTTCCCTTTCCCAAGTATCTTTTTCAGAGAAAGCAATGGAATTTGAGAAGACTGCTAAGTTTAAACTTATGCAAACTATATAAAAAACTTTGTTAGAGTTTGTGTCTGTCGATGTATTTTTTAGATGGCATAGTGAAATTATCTTTAGTTTAATAGCATGCTCTTCCTCCATGTTAGGCAGGAAACATTCGTAGGCTTTGTTATTCATCTTCCATAGAAAATGGCTATAGTAGTATAGGTGCACATCTGCACTTTGAGATCTTCCACAAAAGAGGAAAGCAGAAGTTATTGATGGATATCACTTAGTCACAACATGCTCTCATTTCATGTCCTCTCCAGTGAAAGCTTTGAAATTTGTCTAGAACATACTCCTGGTGGCTACCATTTATAAACATTGGGCTCCCTTTTTATGTATCTAGTGCTATTTGGTGATACCCTTCTGTACTGTAAGAAAAAATGGGCTTGGACTGTACAGCCCATAAGTGGATTCTTTTTGCCGTGATCTACAAAATTAACTATATGTTTTTTTCTTTAAAAAGAAACAAAATGAACCTTGGACTTTCCATTTTGAAGCCTTGGCTAATTTGGATGTCTCGGACCTGTTTTATTTCAGGGTTACCATCCATTGACCCATCAGGCAGCTCCCCATCTTCCTCCTCCGCTCCTCTGACAAGTTTTTCCGGCATACCAGGAACACGTGTTTTCCTGCAGGCGCCAGCTCCCGTTGGTACTCCTAGTTTCAACAGACAACATTTTTCTCCCCATCCTTGGACAAGCGCCTCAAACTCATGTAGGGATCCTGGAGGAACTCTTTCCTAAGAGTGTTGAATAAGTTGTTAAACTCTTTGTGTTTCAGGGAACACTATTTAACTTCAGTATTCTAAATGGTATGCAGGTACTCAAGGTTTATATTGCAGTCATGTCAAAAATGGCCAGTCATTTGTAGGGTAGAAATCTTGAGAAGGGTCAAGCTCTTCTTCCAAGCCCAAAATGTTTATTTTACATTGGGACTTAGATCAGAAAAGGGGTAGTACAGATAGTTTTTTTAAATATTTTTATTTATTTTTAGAGAGAGGGGATGGGAAGGAGAAAGAGAGGGAGTGAAACATCAATGTGTGGTTGCTTCTCATGTGTCCCCTACTGGGGACCTGGCCTGCAACCCAGGCATGTGCCCTGACTGGGAATTGAACCAGCAACCCTTTGCTTCACAGGCCCGTGTTCATTCCACTGAGCTACACCAGCCAGGGCCAGATAGTTTTATGAAAGGACCATTCGGGGGCAGTATTATGAAATAATTTCTTAAGTCTGAAAAGTTCAATATATGTATCTGGTCAGTTTGGTATGATTCTTGATTTATTTATTTTTTACATTTTTGGCAATTATGTGATTGCCATTTGTAAGTAATAGTATTCTTCTGCTCTGACTTATTTATTTCAATATTTTGAAACAGATGAAGTTATAACAGTACTTAAACAGGACCTGATTTTTCTGAATGAGCATCACGAGGTAGTCAGTGAGGACTGCCCCTTTTGATAAGGAAAACTACCCATGTTACCTGACAGCCCTGTAAGAAACAAAGCCGTGAATTGAATCCTATAATGCTTTGCTAACATTTAACCTGTCTTCCTTATGAGAAAGAATAAGGGGCTCTAGAAAGGGAAAAAAAAAGAAAATAGCTGCTAAGTATAGACATAGAGGGTTATCAGCTGTTTTCCAGACAATATGCTAGGTACTATGCAAACATTGCTTATTATACATCCTGTAGGCAGAAGTAGTGTAGGGTAATGTTCATAGAACTTACATATTCTCATTTGAATGATCTTAAAATTTTTTAAAAATTTTCTTTACAGAACCTATGTTGTGGAATAGATCTTTCCAACAAGGTTTCTCATATTCTTATCATTAGTTTTATATGTAATAAAACAATAGAGAAATATTTTGCCACCAGGTGACTCTCCTATTCCATCTGTTTCTTCGGGATCATCTTCACCTCTTTCAGCCACTTCTGCCCCACCAACATTGGGCCAAGCCAAAGGAGGCAATGCCAGTCAGGATCGAAAGATACCTCCCCCCATTGGAACGGAGAGACTAGCCCGGATTCGGCAAGGAGGGTCTGTCGCACAAGCCCCCGTGGGGACCAGTTTCGTCGCTCCTGTTGGACACAGTGGAATCTGGTCATTTGGTGTCAATGCCATGTCAGGTACTATTACCTTGCCCTGTGTCTAGAAGGATTTCTCCAGTAAGTTGTGGGATTTTGCCATTAAAAATTAGTTCCTTAAAAATAAAACAAAACAAAGAAACTTATATCCTATACTTAACAATCAGTAGTAGTAGTGTTTATACTTTTGAAGAATTCAGTCTAGTCTCAGAGTCTGGAATATTATATATTATATAACTATATAATATTTATTATAATACACGATATACATAATAATAAATATAGAGTTAATTAGAAGTAAAAGATTCAAAGCATATTTCCTTTCTCTCTTATGTGTAAAACTGGGACAGTCATTTGAGTTCTTTCAGAAAGCACCTAATCTTTTGAAGGACAAGGTCAAATGTTCGGGGTACTCAGAAGACTTTACCCTGTTTTCCAGGAACTTGTTTTTGTAGCTTGTGGAGATTGTCATGAACATGCCCTGAGTTCTTCAGAGGAATGATTTTGATAACATTTAGTATGAAAAAGATCAAGTGCTAATGTTTTGTTATTTTATCCAAAGTAGATATCAAACCCTGTTCTCAATTTTTCTTTCCAGAAGGCTTATCAGGTTGGTCACAGTCCGTGATAGGGAACCATCCAATACCTCAACAATTATCAGACCCAAGCACATTCTCTCAGCATCAGCCAATGGAAAGAGATGATTCTGGAATGGTGGCCCCCTCTAACATTTTTCATCAGCCTATGGCAAGCAGTTTTGTGGATTTTTCTAAAGTGAGTTGACAAACATCATTGTAACTTGTTTAACACTTTGCCAGCCAATGTAGTCACATGTTAAAAAATAGTTTGTATTGAAATGATTCTCCCTTTTGGTGCAACTGATTTGTTTCCATGACTTTGCCAGATCTTTTACTCAATTTCAAGAGTGGATTATGTTGTGTCTCAAACTATCCTAAAGATGTCCCCTTAGTCTCAGAAAGCGTGAGAGATTTGGGTTTTGCTGCCACAGCGTTAGGGCAGCCTCTGCCCCTCAAAAAGCTGGCAGCCATCTCCCAGATGCCCTCTTGTCTGCTCTGAGAGCTCCCTGACCGCCTTGAAGTCAGATTATGACTGCAATCAATTGTATAGTTAGTTCCCCTTTTCTTCTTAACACAAGCTTCTTAGTGAAACTAAAATATGGAAAAATTGAGGTACTATATGTGTTCATCAAATACGGGAAATTTCCTAATGATTTGATACTGGATTTAATTGCTTTTTTTCTCTTCTTGTTGAAAAGTGTTGCTGATGCAGACAGCCACTTTTGGTTTCTCACCACTATGCAGTGCTGTACTTACAGGATCCTTTGGAGTTCTTTGAGTGGAGGAAAACTAGAGAAATCTAAGTTGGCATTATAGAATCTTCATTTATAATTACATGAGGTTAAGTCTTTCTACTGTTTTAGGGTCTGCCAATTTCCATGTATGGAGGCGCCATAATACCTTCCCCTCATCAGCTTGCCGACGTCCCAGGAGGCCCTCTGTTTAACGGACTCCACAACCCAGATCCCGCTTGGAACCCCATGATAAAAGTTATTCAGAATTCAACTGAATGCACTGATGCCCAGCAGGTAAAACAGATTTAGTGCTCTTTTATTTTTCAGAAGTTTCATGTCATTCTTTGGGTAGTGCAAGTTCTGAATATCAAAAGTCATGACATCTAATCACCATGTTCTGAATTAAGTTTTTCTGTATCAAGATGCTGCTGCTAAACATTTTATTTCATATATATGTATTCTTCCTAGGCAGAAACAGTGAATTACCATTGCATTTATATATTCATTTTGTAAATGTCTAAAGATTCCTAATTAGAAATTCCAATTTTTCCTCCCCCTTTTCAGATTTGGCCTGGCACGTGGGCACCTCATATTGGAAACATGCATCTCAAATATGTCAACTAAGTTAGAAGGTCTTATTCTTTAGCCTTGTTTGAGAAACCTATGACCTTGGAAGAACCCTGGGGATTTTTTTTTTAATGTGCCTAACTAAGAAATTTTCTCTGAGGCTTTAGCAATGGAAATTTGATTGCCCATTGTATAAGAACAAAGTGATTTCCTATCCATCTGATTATGTTCTGTGATTAGTTTAGCCATTATGAACTTAGTGCTTTGGCTAAACATACTGAATGCTATTTGTATGCAGAAGAGAATTAGATGATTACCTTTTAGGGAGGTAAATACATGTACAGTTGTTTACATACTTAAAAGGAAAAAGTTGAATAAATTTCTTGTCATATAGTGGCTCTACTTAATGTAGCCTGTATTAATGTGAAATATTTACCAGAATATTCAATAAAAAGATGAACAGTGTTTAGAAGTGAGGTGTGATCCTTTCAGTGGTCATGCAGGTACCACCCAGTCCACAGTCTTATTGAACCAAGTTGTTGATACTATATTTGTAACAAGTGTCTCTCATTTTACACTTTAGAGTCCATTCTTAGACTGCCTTGAAAAAGCACTTTTAAGACTCATTATCTACTTCTGTGTTAAACATTCCTTGTTCTCTCTCTCTTCTCTATCATTTTTATAAGGGAGAAAATTTCAAGTCCTGCAGTGTGTCTTATTGGACCTTAGCAGATTGATAGGTTTAGCTCTTTGTGGGTCATGGGTGTTATTAAGAACAATAGGGTTTCAATCAGATGATACTGAACAGACTTGGGAACACCCAAATCATCAACTTCAGGTTCCTTTTGTACTTCCTGAGTTTTTCATCCATAAGTATTTTGGCTTTATGTATTTCAAGTTTTGTTTGGGTTGAGACATGGGAGCAGGTGGGGATGGCTCAAATAACTCTGTTGTATTGTTGAATCAGCTGAGTAATGCTTATAAATAGGTGACTAATTCTGGGCTTAGTTCCATGGCCCCAAGCATGAAACAAGCAAAACGCAGGAACACTGGAATGGATCACTCTGGTCAAACCATAGGCTATGCCAAGAATCTGATGCAATAAAAAAGGAAAAGCTATCCCACTGAAAGGAACAGTCATCAACTTGCTCATATTTTAGCATAGTTTAATTTTCTGGTCCTATGTATTAACAGTCTAAAAAAGAAAACAAGAAAGTATTTGAGGTTGATAGAAAAGCCAAAGTACACGCATACCACGGCAGTGGAGGAGGCACAGACAAAAAATAACAAAACAAATTTTTTAAAAATCAACCCCCCAAAAAAGAAGAAGAATGCACAGAAAAATAGTCATTAGGGGCAGGCCCATACAGGCAGCACTTTTCTGTTCAGACAGCAACAGGAGTTCTTAATTTCTGCCAAGCTCCTAGAGCCACCACCAGATGAGACACCCACGTTTGTTCTGTGTTGGACATACCTGGTTCTTTTGTCTTCCATATCATCTTCTGTATAAGAACTTCTTTAAGTTAATTTCTTATTTTTTTATTTTGAATGGATTTGAAATGTATCACTGGTGTTGAAGCTATTGCGTTTGTAGTGTTTGATAACCACATCCAGTGTTCTCAAGAGACCACCCCCCCTTACCCTGAGGGAGGTAAAAGACCCCCTGGATCACCTCCATGTCCTGCTGCTTCCATTTAGCACTAACCAAAAAAAGCACCTAATACTGTGAATGAAACTACTCTTGATGAAACATACACTAGTGAAAGATGATAATAAGTAAAATATTCAGTGGGACAAAAAGGTGAATTTTGTTCTATCTTTTCTATCTACATTTGAATTATCTGGAAGAGCCCTTACCACCCTGTCTTCTGCACCGTGAGGACAACAGAATGAAAAATTGTATCTCAGCTCAGGAACTAGAACCCATGAGAAGGGAAGGCAATTATGAGAACCCCCTTAGAAGGAGTAGGAGGAAACAGGAGCCATGCAGTTGCTAGACATTCAGACTAATCTCCTCTCTGCCCTCTGACCAGCACGGCCTTCTTTTCTCTCTATTTGGATCCCAGTAGCCTACTCCCCATCCCATTCTGCCTGGTATAATCTCTTCTTCCTCTGTCTTGCCTCTTCCTGGCATTACTTTACTGCTATTTTATCAACCAGAACCTTGGATTAAGCCTAGCTCAGGTAAGAACTTAATTACTTTCCAAATATATAAGGGATTTGGTGGGGGAGGCAGCATGGGTACAGTGGAACAAGGGTCAGGAGCCTAAACTGTTTTCATTTCTGCCACTTGAAGCTATATGACCTTGAGCAAGTGACTTCTTATTTCTGGGCTTCACTTTCCTCATCTGAAAATGAAATTGAACGTTAGTATACTCAAGAGTCTCTTAGTTCTAACACAGATAGATTCTCTTCTTTTTCTTGTGAATGAGAACATATGATATGAGAATACTGGAAGCCAATAGTGTTTACATTGCTGAGGTTTGAGAGCCCCTGCCATTGGTTCTCACATGGAATAAAATCCTGCTCTTGTGAAGTCCAGCATTGATTTTGAGATTTTAGTGGAGGAAGAAGAAAACCTTGTAACATCAATAGTGAGCCCTGAAGTCATTAAGAAACATCCTGCTGAGGCATAGCTCCAACCCAAGAGTAACACTGCTTTCAAGGAATAAAACTGTATCATCAAGAACCCACTTATTTAAGTAGTGTTCGGTGTAAAAATATTTCACTATCAATAAAATTATTGATGTTTTAAGACCCTTTAAACCTGTTGTGGCTACAGTGTGCTGACTTGCCCTTTTATAGGCCAGTCTGCTTCCTTCACTCCCTGCCCTCAAAGGGGAAATCCCACCACTTCAGCTAACCAGAGCGAAGAAGAGAGTCGGACAGCCAATGGTGGCCTCTCCTAACCAGAGGTAAGACGTCTCAGGACTTGGAACTACAGTTTCTATCTGTTCTTGCAGATTCTGGTCAAACCCAACTCCAGACCCCAAAATTAGTGCATGAGGAGACCATCCTCTGTTTGAGGTAGCTGGTAGAGGAGAGAGGCTGGTCATACAGTTTCAAGCCAAACAGAGAGCATTTAGTTTACATGGCTGTGTCTCACTGTTTAAGTGAGACCTTTGGACCACATTGTAATCTCAGGGAAGTGGCAAACAAGCCAGTACGAAAACAGCTTCTGAACACCTTGTTCTCTAACTAGCCCCAGGTGTCTTCGTCTACCAACAAGTGAGGCTGGTTGTGACATCTTCCAGTGAACCCTGCCCTGGGGTGAAGGACTCTGATAATGCTGCATTTTCTCTTTATTCTCAAAGATTTGTCACCATTTATCAACAGACAGGTTCTTTTACCCTCACACTCTTCTGTTAGGAAATGGGTGAGAGAAGGGTGGTTTTATTTATTTATTTCCTTAGATTTTATTTATTTATCTTTAGAGGGGAAAGGAAGGAGAGAGGGAGAGAAACATCAGTGTATGATTGTCTCTTGTGCGTCCCCTGACGGGAACTGGCCTGCAACCCAGGCATGTGCCCTGACTGGGAATCGAACTGGGATCCTTTGGTTCGGAGGCCCACTCAATCCACTGAGCCACACCAGCCAGGGTGAGAAGGGTGGTTTTGAATACCTACAACTTAAGTGTATTAAGACCACCAACAAAAAAGGGCAGGGGCCTGAGATTCAAGATCAATTTGGAAAACAAGATCATGAATCTAATGGTCAGATTGCAGACCTATTTTGTGATTACTTTTCAACTCCTGTTTTATCTTGAAGGTATTTGTGTGAGTCCAAAGTACAGTCATCCCTTGGTATACAAATGGGAAAATGGTTCCAGGACACCCTGCAGAAGCCAAAATTTGAGACACTCAAATCCCTTCTATAAAATGGCACAGAATAATGCATACAGTCAGCCCCATGGATTCAAACCCTGGGGATATGGAGGGCTGACTGTACGAGGTCTGTCCAGAAAATATCCAGCCAAGTAGTATGAAAAATAGAAACTTTTATTAAAGAAGATACAAGAACATTGTACACAGGACAATGACACCTCAGTCCCCTTCAAAGTAGGCACCTTGGGACCTCATACAGTTCTCCCAATTGCCATCAGCTGCCCCATCATATTTTCCTGAATCTCACTGGTGATCTGAAATCTCTTCTTTTTTATTTTTATTTTAAATATTTTTTAAGTTTATTTATCTTTAGAGGGGAAGGGAAGGACAGAGGGAGAGAAATGTCAATGTATGGTTGCCTCTTGTGTGTCCCCTGCTGGGAACTGGCCTGCAACTCAGGCATGTGCCCTGACTGGGAATCGAACCGAAACTGTCTGGTTCGGAGGCCCACACTCAATCCACTGAGCTACACCAGCCAGGGTGAAATCTCTTCTTCAAAGGTGATTTTAGTTTTGGGAAAAACCAGAAGTTGCAGAGTGTCAAATGTAGGCTGTAGGTGGCTGAGTCACCTGGGTGATTTGATGTTTCACAAAAAAATTGTGCATGAGATGTGATACATGAGCAGGTGTGTTGTCCTGATGAAGCTGCCAATCACTAGTTGCCCATAGTTACAGCCTTCTGAATCATCCAGATAGTTTCCTCAGACAAATGTTCAGGCTTAGTGTACAAAATTTGATGCAAATTCATTGCTCTACTGTCTCAGTCATTTTGAATGAGACAGCCACACAGTGTACAAATGCTCACTCAACCGCATCTACTGCCCCCACTGACTGGTACAGTGAAGTTGTCTTTGTTCACACATGCGTATTCTAGTCCACTCTCCTTGGCTGCCAGGTTACATCAATTTTACGCAAACCATGGTCTTTAAATTAACATTGGCTGGACTTTTTTCTGACAGATCTCATATATTAAAGAAAACAGTATTTAAGTGGGCCCACACAGTTCAAATCCATGTTGTTAAGGATCAACTGTAATATACCTGGTAGCACTGTAATGTCTCTGGTAGCAGAGACCTCATATACTCTTATGGATTAAGGCAGGTCTCCGGAACTGAGGCATGCAGATAGCATTTTTTTTTAGAGGGGCAGTAGGAAATAATTTTTTTTAAATTTCCTCGTTTTGTTTTGTTTTAAAGCTCCTATTCTGTAGTGGGTAGTTAGTGTTGATCGTCTGATTTAAAATCTTGGTCCTTCATCCAGGTTGCATGGATGATGATCTGGCTTTCTTTCTCTAAAGCCAACGACCTAGTCTTTAGTTCCCCAGCCCCTGTAGCACACAGCATCTCAAAAAAGTGTTTCTACCAGCAGACTTATAGTAGTAGAGCCTGCTGCTGTAACAGAAGGGAGACCTCATTTCCACAGTGATCCTTCTTGGAAACCGTTGACACTTCTCCTAATCTACTCTGACTGATCTCCCTCAGTCTGTTTGGTGAATCCCCTTCCTTCACTACCCTGTAAGTGCTGATGTGCCCAGGTCTCTTCTTTCACTGTGTCTTCTCAACAAATGATATCTTATCCCTTGCTCTTGGATCTCACTTCACTGAGATATACATCACTAGCCCAAAGTTCTCTGAACTTCAGACCAGTATATCTAGCTCCTTACTCTGCTCCATCTGAGCATTCCACACAGGTCCTGTAACCCCAATATGGGATAAGCCCCTCCCTTTGTTTCCCCTATTACATTAGGTGGTATTACCAGCTACCATGACTCTCAAGTTGGGAGACTGAGAGAATCATCTCCCTCTCCCTCACCCCACCCTAGTCTGTCACCGTATACTTCATCCTCTGTGTATCTGGATTCCCTCCACTTCTCCCCGTGCTCAACAGTCACTGCCCTTTTGGCTGCCCCATTTCACTAGGCTCTAGTCCTCGCTTTCAGTCGCACTGCCCTGCATCCCATCCCCCTCCCCTCACCATACCACTTACTCACCTGCTTAAAAGCTGAGTTGTCATGGGTGGCTCCTTACAATCTGCTCCTAAGCCTTACCCTCCAGCAATGTTAGGACACTTTATTTAGGTATCCACCACTTTGTTAAGAGACTCAAAATCCTTTTTAGAACATAAAACATACAGATCCTTTCTCCCTGTGTGATTCTAAGGACCTGCTGACCTGAGGGCCTGTATCACCCAGGATCTTATTAAAAACCCAGAATTTCTGGTCCCACCACAGACCTGTATCAGAATCCTCATTTTAACAAGACCTCCAGGTTATTTATGTGCATATTAAAGTTTGAGAAGCCCTGACTTATAAAAGCATTTATTATTACTATTTGTATTACTATTATGATCATTATTAATAAATGAAATCAGAGCTAAGGGAAAATCTGATAAAGCCAGAGCCCAAGTAATATCGATGCATGCATGAAGTCAGGTGGTCTGTACTTTATTTGGAGGGTCGGGGGCAGAGGAATGCTGATTTTGAGAAAGCCAGAGGACAGCCGGAGGAAGAGACCTTCAGTGTATATAGGTACTAGACTTCCTCTCCCACCGCTTCCCCTGCCTCTTTTCATATCACTGCATGCATCAGAAATCTAAGGCAGGACTCTCTGAGCTTCATTTCCAGAGGGTGAAAGACCAAGCCCTTTCACCAGCCACCCCCCACCCCCCTTAGTTTCCCAAGGTTAGGTTATCCATGACTGAGAGACTAAAGAGCAGACCTCTTTTATCCCCCAACCTTTATTCATCCTTCAGTCAGTGCAGGTGTTGCTCCCTCCAGAAAACCCACCCTCCATCCCTGACCTTTCCCTGCTGTGCACCAGGCCTTCAAGGCAATGGCTTGATTAACGGGAGGCAGTATATGGCTGTGCTGAAAGGCAGAGGCTCTGGAATCAGATACACTCAGGTCTGAACCCCAGCTTCCCAGAACTCCTAGAAGATACGTGACTTTGAACCAGTAATTTAATCTCTCTGGGTTTTAGCTTCCTCACCTGTAAAATGTGGCAAACATACTGTCTTCAACTGCTGAAAAGAATGGGTGAATTAATACATGGCAGTAACTTGTGCTGGACCTCACTTGTCCCCAGCACCCACCCAGCTGTAAACAGGGAGTAGTAACTAGCTGATCGTCAGCGGTATTCAGAGGTCGGCTGGTCAATGTGCCAAGAGGAACCCCAGGCCTTTGAGACCTGGGTGGTACTGAGACCTGGTACTCCAAACTTTTGCCAAGCCCTGCCTCGCTCCCTCGCGGGAAGGCGGGACTGTCGGATGGAGTGACGGGCAGGTGGCCCGCCCCGGGCATGACGTTGTCCTGGTGGTGTTGCTGCGGTTGCACGTGGTCCTCTGAGTCCGCTTCAGACTCTGCTGCGCTCCGTGTCCCTCGCCTTCCTGCTCATCTGGTTCGCTATGTCCACATCCACGAGCTGCCCGATTCCCGGGGGTAGAGACCGGCTACCCGACTGCTACAGCACCACGCCGGGGGGCACGCTATACGCCACTACCCCGGGAGGTCAGCGGGCCGGGCTCGGGTCCACGGGCAGTGGGCGGGCCAGCGCGATCAAGCTGGGGTCCACGGGCAGAAGGCAGGCCGCGCGTGTGCTCAGTCACAGGCTGGGGTGGGGAGCTACGGCCCTTTAACTCGTCTGGGGGCCCCTCTGCTGGTTGTAGCTTGGGGGAGAGCGGGTGGAGCCCAAGTGTAGTTTCCGCGCGACTCTGGGCCAATCCTCACTGGCCTGAGTTCGGGGCGTCTTGCTTACCCACCTCTCCCGAGTTTGCCGAGTTTGCCGACTGGGAGGCAGAAGCTGCAACTGAGCTTATCTTCAGCAGGGATCACCAAGGTCTGGCAAAGTTGCTAGAGCCGGTTAGGCAGTTGGAGGCATGGGCTTCGGGTATCTGTGGCTGGCTGGCTGGCTGGCTGGTGGCTGTTTGATTAGGCAAGCAGCCTGGGATCATGAGCTGCTGGGCTTCCGACCCAGGGGTGCCTGCCATGTGAAGGCTTAGGGGAGGGTTGAGAACAAGAGCAAGGCCCTCTGAGGACAGAATTCTGTGCCAAGTTCCTTTAAGTTGGGCTAGGCCTGATAGAACTTGGGAGAGGTCAGGATAAGAACAGCATGTCCCTGTTTCAGAGAGAACACAGCTCCTCCCTCCAGGATATCAGGGTCCAGGTGGCCACAGTGGCGAGGTGCCTTCACATCTGTTTGGTTTCCTGATCCAACTAAGGCCGGAGGCCTAGGCCCCACCCTGTGAACCAAGGCAATGAAATCAGAGTCCGGGGAGAGCAGCCTGAAGTACCTGGGCTCCCAGTTTGATGCTCGTCCTAGAGTCAGGACCTGAAACTCCCCTAAACCAAAAGCTGCTGCCTGGGCCAGCTGGGATGTCCCAGTTGCCTAACAGCATCTTGGTTAGGCCTGGAAGTGCTGTGAAGTCCAGTCAGCTGAGATCCTGGCTGCGCTGCAGAGCAGCAGCCCTGTAACACGGGGAAGTGTGACCTATAGGTCCTTAAAGGGCCTTTCCTGGGCCCCAGGCAGCTGTGCACCCAAGCTCCTGCCTCTTACACAGCCCCTACTCCTTGACAGGCACCAGGATCATCTACGAACGAAAGTTCCTGCTGGAGTGCAAGAACTCACCCATTGCCCGGACACCCCCCTGCTGCCTCCCTCAGATTCCCGGAGTCACAACTCCAACAGCCCCACCCTCCAAGCTGGTGGAGGTGAAGGAGAAGGAGACAGAGGAAGAGATACCCGGTAAGGAAAGCAGGACCTGACCCCAAAACTAAGAAATACCCTTGAGTCCAAATGTGCTGGTTAACCACAGCTGTGTTTCTGCACTGACACTGAGCCTGCAGACCGTCAGCCCAACAACCAGTCTTCCTGCCTTCTCTCTCTCCAGATGACGCCCAATTTGAAATGGACATCTAATCCAGTGCAGATGACCCGTGTATGGAGTTAAAGGAATCCCTCATGCCGCTGCTGCCACCACCTCTTCTTAGAATATCCGAAGGCCAGCTGGCCTCATCTGATCCGGAAGGGAGTGACTTGGTTCTGGGCCTCCCTTAGTTCTGAAGCAGCTGGACCAAGGATGGGGGGGGCACCTTGCCAAGCCCTTAGCTCTACTTGCTCTCTGGTCTGTGGGCACTCCTCTCAACCCCAGCCCTCCTCACCCAGGGGCTGAGGCAGGGACTCGGGGATGGAGTATATCACTGACTGCTCAGTAAACATTCAAAGAAATGCCTTGGCTCCAGTGTTCTCAATGCTGAGGGCCCCAGCAGACCTGGTTAGGATCGGAGGGGCCAGGGCCCTTCCCAGCTCAGATTGGGTCTGCTCCCAGTAGCAAGAGCCTGTGGCAGGCTATGTGGGCAAGTTACACAAGGTGCCAGACTGTAAACAGCACTAGCCTTTCCCTGCCAAGGGCCGTTCCAGACTTTCCAGGAAGCAGCCTTCCTGGACTTGGCCTCTCCAGTGACCCCTCCCTGTCTTTTCCAAAGTAGGAAAAGAGAGGCGCTGCCTAACCCCTTAGCCTTCTGTGGTCTCTGCCCATGCCTTTTCTGCCTCCCACGTAGATGTACCAATCCTTATTCCGACACTGAAAGCCTGTACTGGCCCTTCTCACAGGCCCCTTCAGCCTGACTCTGTTGCTTCAAAGGGTCAGAAGAAACCTTAGGGCCCACATTTGTTCAGCTATGTTCTAATACCTGGTTCTGAACTCCATAGCACTTGCACACCTCAAGGGTGATTCAGTGCAGACAAGGCAGACTCTTTTCCTGAGGGAAAATGTTCCCTGTGCTATTTGAGCCTTTGTTCTCGTGCTGAAGTGAAAGCATACAAAGATAGCGTTACTCAACCCAGCAAGGGGTGTGCACTTAGCTCTAATTTGGGGGAAAGTGGCAGGCAGTAATCTGGTCATTCCCAGTAAGGCCATTCACGATGCATGGAGGAAGAACAGAGTTTGTAAGGTGCGCACACAGAAGGAGAGTCAAGGACACCACAAGTGACCAGTATGGCATGGGACGGGTTTATCTCCTACCCAGGACCCACCATTGAGATGTTTTTATTGAAATGTATATGTTAGTGTTAATAAGTAACCTTCCTGAGGCCCAGGTGAGACCCCTTCCCCTACAGGTGCGTCAGCCAAATATCCCCATGGGGCAGTCAGTCTCCTAGGCGCTAAGAGGAAGTCGAGTGAGACAAGGCCTCCCATGCCAAGGCACAGGAGATGGTGTGCGTTGAGTCCGGCACAGGATTATGGGTCCCGTTGGACACCTGGTGTGGTCTGGTTCTCCTCGGTTGTGGCTGTAGATTTCTCTTCACTAGCCATCTCCTCTGAAGACAGACTCCTCTTTTCTGCAATTAACCTTTTAACTCCCACCATCCACTGACTGACTTCGGTCACATGGTCAACCATAAGAGAGCGGTGGATGTCATCTGCGGCGTCCCACCGGTGGTTTGAAAGCTCTGGGGAGAGAGAGAGACTGAGCGACTGAGCATGCAGTCTGGGACAAAAGACAGCTCCTACTCCTCCCTTCCCACCACCTATCCCAGCTTAGCCAACAACCAAAGGATAAGAGACTTAGGCTATACCCAGGGACCCGCCCATACCCTGCACCAGCAGAGCCATCCTCTTCTTTACAGGTGTTGACAGCTTCCCTCCAACCCACTGTTCCTGCAGCAGAGCCAGGCGTCGGCTGATATCATCACACACCTGCTTCTGAGAGACAGAAACCTCTCCAAGTCAGTGCTGCCAGCCAGCAGGGGCAGGGGAAACCTAGCACATAGGCGCACCTGCTTTCTCTGGCCCAGGAACTGAATGCCTAATCTTAGCATTCTGGTTCTTTACCCAAAGGATAGAAGCCCCCTGAGAATCTGATGAAACCTATGGATCTCCTTCCAAGAAAAAAGCTTTGTATGGCTAGAGTTTTTAAATTTCCTGTTTCTCAGGCCCTCAGAAATTCATTTTATAGTGCTACTTTACAAATACAAAAACTAAAGACAAGAGAAGTGAAAATTACTATGCTGCTTTCCTTTAAAACTCCTCAGATCTGTTGCCTCCAGAGAACTTAAAACACTATAGATAGGAAAAAAAGGCTTCACCCTGGCTGGTGTGGCTCAGCAGATTGAGTGCCGGCCTGCACCCAAAAGGTCTCCAGTTCGATTCCTAGTCAGGGTGTATGCCTGGGTTGTGTAGGCCAGGTCCCCACTTGTGGGCGTGCAAGAGACAACTGACAGGCGTATCTCTTGCACACCAAGGTTCCTCTCCCTTTCTCCCTTCCCCTCTAAAAGTAAATAAAATCTTTTTAAAAAGAAAATGAGGGTTTTCTTTCCTCCCTGAGCACAAAACCAGCAGGGTCTGCTCTGAATGGCCTAGAGTCCTAGAGGTATGAAAATCAGGCTGTCCATCACCAAAGGGATTTGAATTGAACTCTTGATCCTACAGTAAGTCCCTTGAAGCCTCCTGAAACCCTGTGTTCATTTTTTCTGGGAAGTCCTTAGCAGATCCCAAAGGGGTCCATAACTCAGAAAAGGTTAGGAGCCACAGTGCACAGAATAAGACTGTCTACCTTTGAGGGCCACACCTGCAGCTGGCTGTCCATAGGAACCCTCCCCTGCCCCACAGGAGGGGCAGGGCTTACCTTTGTGTGCCCGTGGCAGTCATCCAATGCCTGTTCCAAAGGTCTCAGCACATCTTCCAGCAGAGTCTCACACGCAGCGAAGGGCAAATCTGTGGGCTCCACAGTGGGGGCAGGACAAGTCACCATAGCTGGGGGCCTGGAAGACTTACTTGAAGGAGGTGGAAGCCCCATTGGGGGGGCCCCAGGAGAAGTCTCTGAAGTAGGGACTAAAAGGTAAAGCAGGATCAGACAACAGCTGCTGAAGTAGGTAAGCTCAACTCTACTCCATCCCTTCTGAGAAGGGCTGCTCTAAGACAATGCTCACTCAAAAATGTATGTATGTTTATGAAGTCCTTACTGTGTGCCAGACAACATGCAAAATACCAGATAGGAGTAGACAGACAAGGTTTCTGACCTCAGAGCTTAAATTCTAGAGGAAAGGGGGAAGAAAATCACCAAATTATGTTGCATGCTACAAAAAAATACAAAAAAATAAAATGGATTGATTAATAAAGAGGAACAGAGGGACCTATCTAGAAGACCATTTAATTTTATCCCAGTACAGTGACTACGTAATATTTGGCAAGTTAATTTTAACCTGAGCTTGGGTTACAGTAAAATGGACATATTACTGTAATAGCATTTATTTTACAGAGTTGAAATGATGCCTAAGAATGCAGGTACAGCCCTGACCAGTGTGGCTTGATTGGATGTCATCCCGAAAAGCGAAGGGTCACTGGTTGATTCTCAGTCAGGATATATGCTTGGGTTGCAGGTTCGGTCCCTGGTCGGGACGCATACAAGAGGCAACCAACCAATGTTTCTCACATTGAGGTTTCTCTCCCTCTTTCATCCTCCCTTCCCCTCTCTCTAAATATAAATAAATCATTTTTTTAAAAGAACAGAATATAAATACAGCTGCTCAATTTTAGTGTGTAGCAAAAAGTGCTCACAGAGTTAAGAACTGATGGATGAGATAGCTGCAGCCATTACAAGCCGAAGGATACGAATACCAGGTAGATGTCAGGACAGCGCCCAGGAGGCTGGAAGAGTCAACACATTAATTCTCACTCTCACATCACAGTTTTCTTCCTTTGCATATCCCTTACCACTATTTCATTTGTGTGTCTCCAAAGCTCCACAGTGTGGATTCCACGAAAACAGAAACCTTTTTGTCGTTTTCATTGCTGTTCTAGTTCCCTCACACAGTGCCTGGCACATAGAGGGTGCTCAGTGGATGACAATGAATGAATGAATGACATGTTAAGTCTGAGATGCTTATTATATAGCCAAGTGAAGATGTAGAACAGACAAGTGGATATACCACTATGGAGTTCTGGGAAGAGATCCAGGTTGGAAATGACATTTGAAAATAATTTGAGAGTGAAAGCTACATTAAAACCACAGATTTGTATGAGATCACCTTGGATGAAAGCATAGAAAGATTCTTTTGAAACCAACGTATTATTTATTGATCTGGGTATCAGAGAAGAGGCTCAGAAAAGGGCCTGCCCTATGGCCCTTTCTGGGGCTTCAGCCTCTCACGGAATCTTCAGAGAAGCAAAAAGTCCCCTTGAGACAAGCTTATCCCTGGCACTGCCCATTCTCGGCCGGTCTCTGCACCCAGAGCCCCCACGCACCTCTGGGGGATCCATCCTGGGGAGCGGCGACTCGCTTGGTTAGCGGACTGCGCTTGGGTCCCCCGGCCTGCGTCTGCAGCCCGTAGGAGAACTGTGGCGGGTCATTCCAACCGCGCTCCTTGTTACCTGAGGAAGGGAGGCCAAGTGTGAAGCGGGCCCGGGGAAGCCGGAGGGTCCGCACCCCACGCTGTCACCGCCCCCGCCCCCCCTCCCCGCACCTGGGCAGAGAGGAGGGCCCGGGAACCCTGCCCACTGCCTCGCTCACCAGGCTTAACGTACAGCTCCGCCATCTCCACTTCCGCAGAGCAAGCGGGCGACGCGTCACTTCCGGGGCGGCCGCACGTCCCTGCTGCCGTTGGCACCGCCCCCGCCCCCCGCCCCGTGGTTGCGTGGCACCGTCCGGAGGCGACTGTCGTTGAGTAACGCCGGGAGCCGCTGCGGGAACCCTGTACCCACTGTCTTAAGGGGTGGGCCCTGATCACAAGGCACCAAACAGGGCTCGGCTGTCTTCCAGGAGGCGGCGCTCTAGGAGCCCTAGTACCTCAATCTCTCCAAGCCTGACAATTGCTCTTAGGAGCAAGTTTAAACCGCCAGGAGCTCCCGGCCGACTCATGCTCCTCTGTGACCTAACCAGGCAGATTTCTGAAATCTCACCCTTGACCACTCCTCTACATGTATACCCTCTAGGGTTTATTATTAGTACAAAATTCAGCACTAAGATGTCAACTCATCAGAAGCCTAGTACTGCTCTGGGCCAAGATGTCTCATCTGAGCCCCCACGACCCTCTGAGATTTCCTAGTTTTACTACACACTGTCTTTTATCTTGTTTAACTCTTGTTCCTTTCTCTGACAGTCTCAGAAAGTGGAAACCCTATTTTATTACATCCCTAATGCCTGGCATAAGAGAAGACCTTAGAAAATATATTTGTTGAATGAATGACGTCCGATTTCCATCACACCCAAGTCCTCATGTGACTACAGGCAGTCACCAACACCAAGCACAGACACAGACACTCACGTCACACAGGTTAACCCCCCAACCCTGTCCCAGGCCCAACATACTCACACCCAGTGAGGTCACTGAGGGATTTTTATTTGTACTGATTTTGCTATAAAGTGTTGCTGAGGTAGAGCCAACTGTCCAGGGCTGGACAGGGGCAAGGAACACAGAGACCCAGGGAAAGGAGAGCCAGGGTCCTGGGTTGTGGTGCAGGGCCTCTCAGCCATCTATATAAACAATTAATAAAATGGGCAATAAATAAAGGGTGCACAAGGTGGGAGGGACAGGCAGAGAGGGCTCCAAAGGGTGAGAGGCTACAGGCCCCTGAGAATGAAGGGGAGCAGAGGGTGACACGGACCCACAGCCTCTTTTCCCAGTCCTCCCAGATCAATTTAGGGCATATGGAGCAGAGAGGGTTTCAGCCGGAAGGCATCAAGAAAAGAGAAGATGCCCCGCTTTCGAGGGGCTGCACCCCCAACCCCTCCTTTGAGCATGGGGAGAGGCAAGGAAACTCCTGGGGAGTCCACGGAGCTGGTCCGCTTGAGCCGCAGGCGGGCACGGGCCTGGGCACCCCAGGCCTTGCCTCGAGCTGCAGAGGCCACAAGACACTTCTGGTACTGAACCTAGGGAGAATGGGTATGTGAGGATCCAGCTCCTTTCTGTCTCAGGTTCCCTGAAAGCTTCGGCAGGGCAGGGGACTGGCCAAGGCTTCAGTCTAATACGAGACTCCACTACATCCAGAGCCCCTACAGCATTCCCAGGTAGCAGGAGAACATAAAACTTGACATTTACTGAGCACTTAAGGGGGGCTGGACACTGTGCTAAATGCTTTGTATAAAATTAACAACCCAACTATTTATCAGGTATTATCCCCACTTCACTAATGAGGAAATGGAGATTGAGAGAGATTACTCACGGTCGCCTAGCCAGAAAATGGTAGAACAGGGATTCGACCCTAGCTGCCTGACCGCAGAGCCTGTACGCTAAACCACGTCTTACCGCTATGCCCACTCTCCATCTCTCACTGGAGTAGATGTGCCCCTAGCAAAGTGGATTCCCTAGTCAAGGAGAGGGTCTTTAACTCAAACTCCGCTCCCAATCTTCTATCGTTTGAACTCAACAGGGTCCTGAATGGTCTTCTTGTCTTCCAAATCTTTTTCGTACACTATAGCTTAGGTGGTCTTCCCAGTCCACAAACGTGACTTCACTGTCCTCAAAACCTCTCCATGGCTGGGAGTGTCTCAGGATAAAATAAACTCATCACCTGTCTGACCTATAAGTTCTTCCATGACCTGGTTTCTGCCACTGTTTCTGCCCTTATCCCTCACTCCATCCCCCCAGCACTCCAGAGATGCTGGGTTCCCTCAGGTACGCTCACTTGCTACCATCTCCCACCTTCACAGTGGAAGTTCCCTGGACTTGGCAAACCTCCTGTCCTCCGCCCCTTCATCTAGCTAACTTCCTCCTTAGACCTTTGATTCTCAATTTCCTATCACCTCTTTCAGGTAGATTTCTTGAACGGACCCCTGAATGGACCTTCTCCTCCATCATCCTGTGGTATACAACTTCCTTCTGGTCTGTCTCCATTTTAACCTAAGGCTGTGCTCTCTATCCCACTGACTTCTCAGGGTCAAAGACGGTGCCTTGTTTCCTGCAGGCACTCATATTTGTTGAGTGAATGAGTAAACTGAAGAGTAAGAGCATTCCACATTCAAATGCCCACCAGGAAATAACCTATGTAAGACAAAAAGGAAAGACAATGCCCACCTTACAGGGCACAGCTCTACACAATTCCAGCTGAATGTTGAAATTTATGCATGTGGACCCAATGTCAAGGCTTCTGATATTTAACAACAATAAATAGCAACTATTTTGTGAAATGTCCTGGCCATTAAATATTGGCACCTCATTAAAACTTATTAAAAACAGCATGAGGGCCAAATGAAACACTATGAACTACAGTCAGCCCTGGTATCATTGGTTTGTGATTTCCAGACAGGGTGCCAAATCCTGAGCCCCAGGCACCAGTACAAAGCAGCTGCAGGGCAACCCTACCCACCATTCCCACCCCAACTCACCATGCAAGCAGCCTGCACAGCTTCGGAGAGTGCCCCGGCATGGGGCTGGCACCAGAAGGCCGCGCACTGGAAGCTCTGACAGCCCAGGTCAGCAATGAGGCCAAAGGTGTGCGGGTCGCGGCCAACACCAATAAAGGTCACAAGGCGCACAGGGCACTGCCATAGTGGCTCCTCCTCTGCATCGGCCTCTGCCTGCCCACACCAGGCCCAGTCACTAGAGGGCCAGGCACAGGCTAGACCCACTGAGCTCTTCCAGCAGCAGGCAATGACCCTCAGCAGCCCTGCCCACCCCTCCACAACCCCCAACTTCACCTTCTGGTACCTGAATGGGGTGGGCAGTCATGAGAGAGTCGGACACACTGAGCACGGTGGGGACCCAGGCATCCTGGTCCCCCCGGGTGGTAAGGACACCAATGGCCTCGTTCAGCACATCCATTCCTGGGGGAACATGTCCACCATGGTGTCTCCCAGATGTAAAGAAGGAAAGAATCTGCAGGGAGGGCCTAGGCCCATCTCCCTGACTTGGAATTCAGAGAGATGGGAAGAGAATTCCTGGCACTGGACTTAGACTCTGGAGTTGGGAAAGGTGTACATCCCAGGCCGTACAGGGCCACGGACACATGCTGAGAAATAGTGGTAGAGCCCACCTCATCCACCTTCCCCTGGCCTCATGCAGCGCCCCCCCCCACCCCACCCCCAGCTGTAGCCCACTCAGTCCTCACCCATGGCTTTAGTGACTGGCAGGGTCCCCATGTACAGTGCCTCGTACTTCTGAGCAGCCTGGCTCACGGCATCCAGCAGCTCCACTAAAACATATACAGCATGCTAGCCTGGGTGCTGTCTCAACAACCCCTTTCCCCACCCTTCTGAGAGAGCTGGAGCTAGCATAAGACAGAAGAAAAGACCATAAATGCACCTCCAATTCAGGGCTTGGGATTCCTGGGACCAGGACATGTCAGAGGCCCCATATCTCCAAGGAAGTACTAACTAACCAGGACCACCTCCCCGTCTTTCACCTACAGAGCCTGTTGCTGTGACACAGACCTCCCTCCCCATACCTTGCCTCGGCAGATCTTCAGGGGAGATGGGGTCCGAGGAACAGCAAGAGGAATCACCACCAACCCCTATTCTCTCAGACAAGATCTGAAACACAATGCAGCTAGCCTGAGGCACAGGGAGAGGGGGGAATCAAGGTAAGGGAGTCAATACCACCCTGCCCCAACCACCCTAGCAGCTTCAGACCCAGCTTCCTCCCACATTCCCTACCCCACTCCTGGCCCTTACCTGGGCACAGAGCCCATGTAGGGCACTGGCGATGGCCTTGGCAGGGACATCACAGCGAAACACGTGGCACTTGAGCATACAGCTGTCTTTGTCTCCCGCCACAAAAGCGAAGTCCCTGGCAGGTCAGAGATGGGGCTGGGGTAGAGGCTGGGTAGGGACAGGGACCTGCAATGCCTGCAGGAGGAGCCTAGAAAGTCAGGCAAGGGATGTGGAGAGGACGGACAGAGAGGTCAGGGCTGGGGCTCCAGGCACCTGGCTGGCACTCACCTGTCACTATTCCGGAAGCATGTGGGAGCAAAGGAGAGAATCAGCTCAGCCTCTCAGGCTCTCCCCCATCTGTCCCCATTGAGCTGGGCCCACCCTCCCCAACTAGGGCTGCACCAGGCAGGGGAGGCAGAGCTTGGGTCCATGTCAGAGGATCTGTGTCCAGAGGTTCAAGTACAAGGGACCAGCATCAGTAGGGAGCACAGCTTGCAGCGTGGGGGTGAAAGGAGCAACTTTCACTTGGAGCAATGTAGGAGTTCTCACCGGCCCTTGGAGCTGCCCACGCCCCACACACGGATGTGCACCAGAGGCTGGCAGTGGATCAGACTGTGGTCCAGGGGATTCACCAGGCTCATGGCATCCTTCTTCAGGATCATTAGCATGTTCTGGCCCTGCCAAGGACAGAGCGCAGCCTGGAGATAAGTGGTTGCCATGGGGAACAGGCAATTCAGAGATAACTACCTCTCCTAGACCCAGGGTTGCACCCCTTGAAGGGCTGGCCAGCTCACCTCACCCCAGGCACCATCTGGCGGCTGGCTCCGGCCTCGGGTCTGGGCCAGCTGCTGGATGCAGTTATTGACTGCGATACTGCTCTTCCCTGGTACAAGATCCTCTTCGGGTATCTCTACCCAACCCAGAGAGCGAACTGCAAAGCACTGACCGGTTTGGAGAAGAGTAGAAGGGCACCAAGTGAGTAGAGATGGAGTAGAGTAGGAGATGCCACAGGCTCCACACATATAAAACGTCCGGTACACCCTCCCTTCACCCCGATCATCTCTGCTTAGCCCAACTCCCACCCCTGACCTTTCCCTCCAGACCATTCAATGCCGTGGGCTGGCCCTCAGGCCCAAGTCACTACCTTAGCCCCTGGTTCCATGTTCTGGATGTAGGACTCCTCACCATACCAGGATAGAGAGTCACTGGAACAGAGCAGAGCTGATAATAGACCATATTTCCTATAGAAGGGACCCTGGTGAGGCACAGACTACTTGATAGGCAGTAGATGTAGGATAAGACCCAGAATATAGTGTCACAAATATAAAGCCAGAGCAGGACAAGGCCCAAGACATTAAATAAATGTAATGTAAAGAGTGTGACTTAGAAACTGAGGAAAAAATCAGGACATGGGACACAGAATAAAAGATGCAAACATGGCCCCTGGATGGTGTGGCTCAGTGGATTGAGTGCCGGCCGGCCTTCAAACCAGAGGGTCACAGGTTCGATTCCCAGTCAGGGTAAATGCCTGGATTTCGGGCCAAGTCCCCAGTAGGGGGTGCACAAGAGGCAATAGCACATTGATGTTTCTCTCCCTCTCTTTCTTCCTTCTTTCCCCTGTCTCTAAAAATAAGTAAATAAAATCTTTTTAAAAGTTGTTAAAATAAAAAAAGTTGCAAACATGGAGCAGGGTCCAAAATGTGGACCAGAGCCCCAAATCAGGACAAGAGACCCTAGAACATGCGATGGGAGCCTCCGTAACAGAGTCCAGGACAGTGGCCAGGGTCTAGAACATGTCAGGACCCAGAATATAGTGTCCCAAATGTGGAAAAGAACATATGGTAAAAGACAGAGTTAGTAACGAAGACAAAACTCAAAATACTGAGATCCAAGAACATGGGCCAGAATCTAGAATCAGGGGTGGAAAGCAGACTGTGAATACAGCTGCATCTCTGAATGCCATGGCACTCAAGCCTTTCATTTGGCCCGGCCTATCTATCCCAGTTACCTCTGGTCTAGTGAGCTCTCCAAGCTGGAGAAGGATCTTCCTTTGGGCGGCCGAAGTTCCCAAATCCCTTTCGTCCTCTGCAGAGTGGGAACTAGGTCAGTACCGAGGCAGACTAGGTCCACACACAGGCTCAGGGCTCCTCCTCACCCTCCACCTACCGTGCATGGGCCCTCTGCATCTCCTGGCTCCCAGGATGGGCGCTGCCACTGGGTACTACCGCTGGGTACATGCCAATAGTAAGTACCTGCAGCATCATGAATCTTCCTCCAGCCAGGGGGCAGGCCTGGCTCTCCCTCCAGACTCTGGTCACCCCACAAGTCATCTATGGAAACACGGAATGAGGAGAGGAACACGGGATTGGAGGAGGGCATACGCGTGGGTTCACATAAACTCTTTGTCAACCCTCATGTTGGAGGCCCAGGCTCCCAATCTTGGGTAATTTTTACAGTACAAAGATCAGGTTTAGTCTGTACCCTGATTCTCACCCCGGGATGTTCCCCACCTCCCTGCCTTTGAACTTTGGGGTAGCCCTTCACGCTCCCTCGTCCCCTCCCCGTGCTCCCTCCCATCGGGCCCCTCCGTGCACACCATCGCAATTGACCAGAATTATGGCCAACATGTAATCCTTGCCCAGCATTGCCCCGGCCGCGTCCCCGCCGGCCTCCGCCCGCTAGCACTCCCAGCGCAGCTCGACCTCTGGGGCTGCTGCACCGAAAAGCCCAGCCTCTCTGCGCCGGAGTCAGCGGAGCCCGAGGACACCGCCCAAATACGGGGCGGGGCTGGGGCCAAGGGTTGGGTGGTGAAATAGGACGGGCCGAGCAGCAGCGCCCGCCGAGGGGTGGTGCATGTAAACAGGCGTCTGGATCCAGAGTCGGTGCGGTTTCGTGACCAAGTCCAGAGGAGGAGTACCGGAGCCTGAGAACCCACCGACACCACCCCGCAACTACAAGCTCATCAGGCGGCGCATGACCCGCCAGGCGAACGTGTGCCGCGCGCGTCCAAACGCACACAAGTGAGATCATCACGCCCAGGTCGTATGCGCGCGCGTGCACGCGTTCGCGTAGCCTGGGAAGCAACAGCAGTCGTCACTCGAGAGTGTCTGTAGACAAGCTACCGCATAGGCTCCGGCGCCGGGAAAGCGCGTCCACCTTCACCAAAAATGCCCCGGAAGTGCCTCCACTCTAGGTAATGAAGGCCCTGGCGCTTGGTAAGAGGGAGGCGGGGCTGCGCCTGCGCTCCAAGTTCGGCGGGGAAGATGGCGGATGACAAGGTGAGTGACCATGGGGGTGATCTGCAGGCAGAGTAGTATACACACCTTTTTAGAACTGGGGGAAGACCGCAGTGGAGCGGCTCATGGGTGGGGGTGCCCCTTGTTTTCCCTTGCGGCAGACCTTTGCTCCTGTCGACGGCCACAACAGTGGGGAGTAGAGTGGCGGAGCGCTACGCGAGGCAAACGGAGTTTGGGATCCCCTAGTTGGCCCTTCTGGGGGACCATCACGATCCCTAGTTACTCACACACACTCAAACCCTTTCACTCGGACACACTCCTCACTCTGCTCCATTCCCTAGCCCTCGAAATTTCCTCTCCCAGAGGGAAATTGTTCCCGATTCACACAGGCACACACTCAGTCAGCCACTCCCTTGGGCACGTAATGAATTCCATACTTACATGCCATCAGGGTCACTCAGTTCATTTGCCCGCGCCCTTCCAAACAGCCATTACCCATCACCTACCCTTGAGCCCGTGTGTATAGTCATACATTCAATTTGGGATGGCCTTAGGGGGAAAAGGGGTGAAGCCTCGGGCCATTTCTTACCTTTGGTCTGAAAGTTCAGCACCACTCACATTTGCCCTGTATCAGGCCTTGGAACTCAGCAGACAGGACAAAGTGGTCTCCACTTCCAGATAGCTTATGGTCGTGTCATTAGGGCTTCCCGATCTGGTTGCAGGTCCCCTAGCTGCCCCTCCCACCGTCCCTACACATTGCTTACTGAATAAAGTGCCTGTAAATTACTGATGCACATCCTGTCTGTCGCCCCCTCCCTGGCCCCAACGTGAATTCTGTCCTTGTCAGTGCCTTCTTTCCTTTATCACTGTCATCTCAGGAAGGTATTATATGAAGATATATAATCTCAGGCTCACCCCATCCCAGCCTCTTATGGATGGACTTGAGCAGGAGATGGAGCTAGGTCAGTCTGCTGGAGCCAGTGTCTCCCTTGTCCTAGGATTCTCTTCCCAAGCTTAAGGACCTGGCGTTTCTCAAGAACCAGCTGGAGCGCCTGCAGCAGCGTGTGGAAGATGAAGTCAGTAGTGGTGTGGGACAGGTAATGCTGCTTCTGACCCCACCCCCTGGGCTTCATTGCCCAGTATGCTTTTGAATGGGTGGTAGAGATTTATTCCGCAAATGGTTATTGGGGGCCTGTTCTCTGTAACTTTAAGGAGTGTTTCCCTGGGAAAATGACACTTGAACTAGGATCTTAAATGGGGGCTAAAAAGGTGAAGAGGAGAGGAGGAATATTCCAGGCAGAAGGAGCAACAGAGGCAGAATTCTTGTGGGAAATAGCATGATGAACAGACGGGTGAAAGCAGTTCAGTTTGCCTGCAGTAGTGTGAGAGCATGCTGGGATATGAGAAGCAAGCAGGCTCAGATTCCTCAGGGATATCTCTGTTGCCTTGTGGCAGTAAGGTTCTGTGTTTATATAATCTCAGAACCCAGGGGTTCTGAGATTATATGATCAGAACTCCTAGGTTCTTTTTCTGCCCCCAGAACCTTGAGAAAGTCTTTGGAGAGAATACTACAGTATTCTACAGTATTTCCAGAGTAAGGAGGAGCAGGTAGTGGGCTGCTCTGAGTCCAGCTTCAGTAGCTCCTGGTTAGAGGAAGGGAGAACCTACTGAGTTTCCTCGTGAATCTTCTTCCACAGGATGGCTCGCTCTTGTCCTCCCCATTCCTCAAAGGCTTCCTGGCTGGCTATGTGGTGGCCAAACTGAGGGCATCTGCAGTATTGGGCTTTGCTGTGGGCACCTGCACTGGCATCTACGCAGCTCAGGCATATGCCGTGCCAAATGTGGAGAAGACATTGAGGGACTATCTGCGGTCGCTGCGCAAGGGGCCTGGCTAGCTCTGGATGCCACGGGGAGGCAGGATGAGCAGCTGGGACCTGCATGTGGAGACCTATCGACCACAGACACCATATCTGGCTTCCCCAGCTGTCACCCATTTGCTGTCTTCAACTTTCCTGCCACCTTCGTCCTTGCTTCCTTTCCTGCAGAGGGTACATAGTGGCTCATAGCCACCACCCTGGACTCCTCCTTTCCTCCCTAACTCTATGGGACTGATCCCAAGACCGTGGCTTCTAGGGCCACCAGAATTCTTCCCGCCCTGACTGTGGAGTTCGCAGCTTGATTGTGGGCCTCAGCATTCTCTCTGGCCATGTACCGCAGCTCTTCCCTCCTGGCAGCCAGCTACATATTTTGATTCTCTCCAAACATCACAATCCTCACTGCCCCTTGCTAGTTTCACCCAGGGTCTGGTGTGAGCATGAGTGTAGAAGATGGGGGTGCGGCAGGCCTGGGCCGGCCCAGGCAGGCCCGCTGGACCCTGATGCTACTCCTGTCCACTGCCATGTATGGTGCCCATGCCCCATTGTTGGCACTGTGCCATGTGGATGGCCAAGTGCCCTTCCGACCCTCCTCAGCCGTGTTGCTGACTGAACTGACCAAGCTGCTGTTGTGCGCCTTCTCCCTCCTGGTGGGCTGGCAAACGTGGCCCCAGGGGACCCCACCCTGGCGCCAGGCTGCCCCCTTTGCACTATCAGCCTTGCTCTACAGCGCTAACAATAACCTGGTGATCTATCTTCAGCGGTACATGGACCCCAGCACCTACCAGGTGCTAAGCAATCTCAAGATTGGAAGCACAGCCCTGTTCTACTGCCTCTGCCTCCGGCACCGCCTGTCTGCACGCCAGGGCCTAGCACTGCTGCTGCTGATGGCAGCGGGGGCCTGCTATGCTGTGGGGGGCCTCCAGGACCCTGGGAACACCCTTCCTGGGTCCCCTCCAGCAGCTGCAGCTGGTCCTATGCCCCTGCATATCACCCCACTGGGACTGCTGCTCCTCGTCGTGTATTGCCTCATCTCAGGCTTGTCATCAGTGTACACCGAGCTGCTGTTGAAGCGACAGCGACTGCCCCTGGCACTTCAGAACCTCTTCCTCTACACTTTTGGTGTGCTCCTGAACCTAGGTCTGCATGCAGGTGGCGGCCCTGGCCCAGGCCTCCTGGAGGGCTTCTCAGGATGGGCAGCGCTCGTGGTGCTGAGCCAGGCACTAAATGGACTACTCATGTCAGCTGTCATGAAGCATGGCAGCAGCATCACACGCCTCTTTGTGGTGTCCTGCTCGCTGGTGGTCAACGCCGTGCTCTCAGCCACCATGCTGCGGCTGCAGCTCACAGCCGCCTTCTTCCTGGCCACACTGCTCATTGGCCTGGCGGTGCGCCTGTACTATGGCAGCCACTAGCCCCTGACCACCTCCACCCTGACTCCTGACCCTGGAGATTGGGCATCGCTATTAGAGCCACCTCCTAGCCCCCTTTCCCTCAGCAGCCCTGTAACAAGTGCCTTGTGAGAAAAGCTGGGGAGGTTGAAGGTGTACCCCTGGGAGACTTGGATCGTGGCTTTGGTCAAGGAAACTGGAAACTCAAACACCCCCTCTTCCCCCAGTTCTTCCTAAGGAATTAAGGGAGCATTAATACCTAGGCCTGAGAAATGACCCCATTCCTGATGGAGAAGGTTCCCTGCCTTATCCTGTGTGAATGCAGTTGCTTAAAGTGGGCCATGGGTGACAGTTGGTTTTTCTTGCCTACTGTGGCTACCCCAGCAGACCCATGTCCCCAAGGCCTGGTGCTGGCTGCCAAACTGTGGTGCATGATTCCCCCGTAAAGGATACTTGCCCCTAACTAGCAGAAAAGCCCAATGCCACAGATTCCACGCCCATTGCCTCAGCCATTCTGGCGAGCTCCCCTGGCTCTAGCAGCATCTGGAGGCTGCCTCCTGCTCCCTCCACAGTGCTGCTCTCCACATCCAGCCTTTGTTCTAGAAACCGCAGAGGGGCTGGGACTTAATTCGTCTCAGGAGATGTCCCTGGGCCCTGGCCTAAGTCTATACTCTTGACCTCTCTACTCATCCAAAGACCCTCTTGAAGCCCACTGCCCCGTCCAGAGCTCCTAGGGGTTGCCATCCTCCCCACTCTAGGTCCTGCTCCTACCTAGCAATGTCCCAGCTCCCAGCAGCCATGGAAGCTCTGCACAGATTGACCTGGGACCAGGCACAGGGAAACTTGTGTAGCTCAATCGTGTCTAGCTGCATAAGCAATAAAGTCTTAATAAAGCTTTCTGGAGTATAGGCAGTTCCTCCAGTTGGCCATGACCTGTGTCTTGTGTCTTGTGTTACATAGTTCCTCTCAAACAATTGTATTCCCCTGACTCCCTTAGTATCTTAGCCCTGGGGTAACTCAGACTAGGAGAAAGGACTGTTCTCAGACTAGGAGAAAGGCTTTTGAAGTTTTGCTGAAGCATGAAACTTGGGTGCTGGGGAATTTGGGTCTTGGGAATAGAAGGCACTAGGCCCAATAGGACAAGCTAGACAGGCCAGAGAACTCGGCTTAGAGTGGTTGATTCCCATTTCCTCTAGGTCCCTTACTGCCTGTCATCTGATTTCATTGCCAGAGAAATGCTAGGCCCTGCTGCTGTGGGTAGAATGCCCAGTAAATTTGCCTTTAAAAACATCCTAGTCCTATTGAAGCATTATCTTAGGGAGTGGGTTTTCGGAATCTTTCTTAAAGCAGCTCCCTAGGTGACTAGTGCACGCCTGTGAACCACTACCAAGTGCTGTGTGGAGCTATAGCCAGCTAGACTTGAGTTTGAATTCTGCCTCTGTCACTTAGCTGACTGAACTTGGGCAGATACTTAACCTCTCCTATCTTTAGCTGGCTTCACTCTGAAATGGGAGTTGGTGGTGCCTACAACTATTTGGGGGAGCAGAAAAGGTTAAATGAAATAATGGATATTAGATGCTTGGCAGGCACTGTCATGACACTGGCTAGTGGTATTAATTGCAATGAAGGTTCACTTGGTTATTGTGTCTCAACGTCCTCCTCCTTATAGGACCCTTAAGAATAAGAAGAGAAGGCCCTGGCCAGGTAGCTCAGTTGTTTAGAGCATCATCTTGATATGCCAAGGTTGTGGGTTTCATCCCCTGACAGGGCACACTCAAGAATCTACTAATGAGCCACTGAGCTAGTGGATTGAGCGTGGGCTGTGAACCAAAGGGTCGCAGGTTCGATTCCCAGCCAGGGCACATGCCTGGGTTGCAGGTCCCCAGTGGGGGCCACATGAGAGGCAACCACACATTGATGTGTCCCTCTCTCCTTCCTTTCCCCTCTCTAAAAATAAATTTTAAAAATATTTTTAAGAAAAGAACTGCCCTGGCTGGTGTAGCTCAGTGGGTTGAGTGCGAGCCTGCGAACAACACGATAGAGGTTCGATTCCCAGTCGGAATATACCTGGGTTGCAGGCCAGTTCCCAGCAGGGGACTCATGAGAGGCAACCATACATTGGTATTTCTCTCCTCTCCCCTTCCCCTCTAAAGAAAAATAAATAAAATCTTTTTTAAAAAAGAAAAGAACCGATGAACACATAAATAAGTGGAACAACAAATCAATAAGTAAATTTTTTTTTAAAAAAGAAGGGGAGAGGAAACTGCCTTTGAAGAATTCGTGATCACCAGAGTTCTCCCCAGGGCAAGGATCCAACCTAGTCTGCAACCTGCCGCAACTTCCGGTTCTGGGCTTGGAGCTCCTGGTTCTGTGCGGCCAGGTGGATAGTGTCTTGCAGAACGCCAACCAGCAGGTGGCGGTGCTGATGCTCTGTGGTCTTGGTCCGTTCTTCCCACAGGCTCCGCCAGGCTCGGAACACCTGCGCCCAGATTCAGAGATGTCTGTCAGTTAGCTAGCTTTGTCACCCACTCAAAGCCTGTCCCTACTGACCTGTAACAGATGGCAAGTCTGAGCTCGAGTGGCCTGCACGTGCAGGTCATAGAGGGCTATGAGGTCCTGCTCCGCAGTGTCGCGCTCTGCCCGAAGAGCCTCCAGCTGGAGTCTCAGTGCTGCCTGCTCGCGGTGCCATCTCTGGCTCGTCGCGGAGGCCTTAAGAGATAACACAGTCAGCCCTTCGTATCCACAGCCCGCTCACGGATTCAACCGACCACAGATTGAAAGTACATTTTGTAAATAGTACGCTATTGCTGATGCGTACTCCATAGTTTGGCCCACCACGTTGGCTGCATGTCTGAATTGAACATGTACAAACTATTTTTCTTCTCACTATTCCCTAAACTATACAGTACTTCAACTACTTACATAACATTTACATTATATCAGGTATTCTAAGTAATCTAGAGATGATTTAAAGTATGCAGGAGGATGTCGGAAGGTTACATGTGAACACTGTGCCATTTTATATGGGGACTTGAGCATCTGTGAATTTGGGTATCCACAGGGGTCCTAGAACCAATCTTCCGTGGATACCAAGGGACAGCTTTCCTGAGTGCCACCTGTGGCCCCACTCTGTTCTACATGCTTCATGTATATGATCTCATTTTATCCAATGTCAACCCTATGAAGTAGCTGTCATTTTGCAGATTTGGAAATTGGATCAGAGGAGTGACCTAACACGCCCAAATTCCTGTGGCCAGTGAGGGGCAGAGCTGGGATGACATGCCTTTCAATGGCTCACCGTCGTCCTCGGGGTAAAGCCCAACTCCAGAGGCAGGGCACGTGCTGATCTGAGGTGGACACTGGCCCACAGTGTCCATGTTATTATGGGTGAAATGAGACATTCACACAGACTACCAAGTCCAGTGGAGGAGAAGGGGCAGCATGGCTTTTTCTCTCAAGGGAAGCAAACACCCAAGCCCTTGCCAGCCCAGCCTTTGTTGGTTTTCTCAGCACGTTACCTGATGGTCCTCATTTACTAAGCACAGGTTGCCTTAGATGGTTACCTTTTACCGAAAACAAAGGAGCCAATGACCCTAATCTTAGCACGGAAGATGGATTTTAGCAAATGAAAAGGCAAAAGTGGTTGGACAGGTTACACTGGTCCTAGGAAGGTTAGCATGGATTTTAGGAAGTTATTTTGCAGTAAATGTTTGCCACTGGGGGCTGGGCCCACACCATGCAGAATGGTCTCCTACACTGATCTCTTCAGCTCTGCCTTGGACCACGCACCTGCCAGGCTCCAGCCAGATGGACAGTTTGCACCACCCAGAACCCATGGTGCCAGTGCTCACCTCTGGACCTTTGTCCATACAGTACTGTCCTCACTTAGAAGGTATGTTTCTCCACCCCACCCTCCAGACCCATGCACATAAGTTTTATCCTTCAATTCGTTCAGACAAGTTCTGTGTACTAAGCACCTCTGTGTGGTGAGCACAGACTGCCCCTCTGGGGCTCAGAGTCCAGTTGGTCTCTCTGGCTGGTTCACTTGTCTTTTACTTCTCAGCTTCAATGCCATCTTCTCTGATCCACTCCATCCTGGGTCAGGTGGACCTCTCTGTTTCCACAAGCCCCTAGCTCCCCCCATCACAACACTTAGCACCAAAAATTGCCTCAAATACCCCCTACAGAGCTGTGAGGGCCAGGAGAGAGGGCCCAGTCTGCTGTTATTGACACTGGATCTCAGCACCCCAGCACAGTGCCTGGCTCCACCAGAAGGAGCTAAAGCCTCCTACATGACCCTCCTTACCTCTTCTGCCACCAGGCCTTTGACCCGGTCACCTGCCTCCTCCTGATCCAAATGCTTCAGTTCCTCTTGGATCCCAAGTCGGTGCTGTTCTTGCACTCTCTGCCTCCGGGCCTGGGCCAGGAGGAACTGCAGGGCCACATCTGGGGCCTGCCGGGCATAGGTGGCATCAGTCGGGGCCCAGCTAGGAACCTGTGCGTGCACACAGCCCTGGGACATGGGGCCATCATTTCCAACAGAATCCCATTACCAGGGCTACTGTCAGAAGTACCACCCGGAACTAACTGGCCTGACAGAGCCTGTAGTCTGGACAGAGACCCGGAGGCCACGGGGAGGCAGGAAAAGTATTGGCTCTGCCAATAGACGCCAGGGAGTGGCCCTGAGGATCGCATACTCCCAATCCAACCCCGTAGGAATACGGGGCCTTCCACACCCCTCCCTGAGCAATCCAGTAGACCTTTAGGTAGGTCCTTTATTTGCCAGAAGTTCCTTATCTCTCCCCATTGTGGGCCAGGGTAAGCCAGAGACATATTAACTCTGCAACTCTTCACTCCCCCCACAGCCTCCCACTGCTCTGGGTACATGGGGTTACCTGCTCCTCAGAGTCCCTGAGAGGATGTTTTTGGTGGAGCCCAGGTCCTAGAGATGCTGCTCTTCCTGCCACTGGTGGAAAATGCAATTAAGCACATCAGTAGTAAAGACCCCCAGCTCCACCCACCTGGGAGTTCTCCCTGACCCACCTGGAGGTTCTCCCTGGAGGCCTAGACTTGCTTCTGAATTTATCACCTGCTGAGAAGATATTAGGAAGGGGAAGTCCACATGCTTCCTCCCAGGACAGTGTGAGCTAAGCCCAAAGCTTTGAAATCAAATAGATCAGGCCCCAGCGCCTCCTTTTCTTAGCTGTATGACCTCTGGCAGGTGGCTAGTCCTTTGAGTCTTCATTTTTCCTCATCTATAACATGGAGCTGATTAAAGTTATAGAGAGTATGGAATGGGATACAGCACCCAAAGCACTACACTGCTCAGTACATGGGAGCTTACAGGCCTAATTTCCAAAGCCTAGTGCTGTAAAAACAAGTTGTAAGTGTTGTGAAAAGGGAAAAACCAGGAGAAGCTAAGCAGGGGCAGCCTTTCAGCCACCCTGTGGCGAATCATGGAAACTGGCACCCTCTTCTGCATGAGGGTGGGCATGCACCCCGAGAGAACGGAAGGGCACCACTTTGAGTCTAAGGACTTGGGCATTTGCACCTCTGCGGACTTTGATTATCCCTGTGACCCTGGGATACTCAGTTCCCTTCTCTGAGCCTCAGTTTGCTCACATGAAAAGTGGGAGCAGACCTGGCCAGGTGGCTCATTTGGTTGTAGTGTTGTCCTGTGCACCAAAAGGTTGTGGGTCCGATCCCCAGTCAGGCACATACCTAGGTTGTGGGTTTGATCCCAGGTCGGCGAACATATGGAAGGTAACAAATCAATATTTCTCTTTCACATCGGTTTCTCTGTCTTTCTCTTTCTTTCTCTCTCTTTCCCTCTCTCTCTCCCTTCCTCCCTTCCATCCTCTCTCTCTAAATTCAATAAACATATCCTTGAGTGAGGATTTAAAAAAAAAAAAAGGAAAGTGGGAGCATCCCTGGCCAGTGTGGCTCAGTGGATTGAGTGCCAGCCTGCAAAGCACCAGGTTGCTGGTTCGATTCCCAGTCAGGGCACATACCTGGGTTGCGGGCCAGGTTCCCAGTAGAGGGTGCATGAGAGGCAACCACACATTGATGTTTTCCTCCCTCTCTTTCTCCCTCCCTTCTCTTCTATAAATAAATAAATAAATAAATAAATAAAATCTTTAATAAAAGAAAAGTGGGAGCTATGTTGTTCTCCTGGCTTGACTTACTTTTGCGGCTTCCTTTGGACTGTCAAGATAAAGTCCAAACATCTCAATAGATTTACACAACCCTGTGTGACCTGGTCCCTCCTTCCCTCTCCAACCCTCCTCTCCTGACTCTCTTCCTCAAACTCTATTCTCCAACAAATCCAGCTGCTTGCAGTCCCCCAAAGAGATCAGGCACTCACTTCTGAGACCTTTCTTGTTATTTTCTCTGTCTAAATGTCCTTCCTTCATTGCTGGCCACCTCCACCAGGAATCAACTGCCCCTGAAGTCTTCTTTCCCTTTCTTGCCAAGACTAACTTATATGCCCCATAGAACCTTGTCGATAAGCCCTTTAAATTAGCACTGGTATGATGTTGTAATTGTTTCTCTCCAGCAGATTGTAAACTCTATGAGGACAGAGATTTCCTAGGGCCTACATGGCACTGTGCCCAGCACGTAGTGAATGGTCAATAAATGTTTGGGAATCAACAAATTAATGAGTAATTTATTGGTTCCCCAGGCTGCGCTCTGCAAACAGAGGAAGGAAGGCAGACCACGGTGAGGCTCCTAGGAGTCTGGTTAAAAAGACCTACCTGTGCCTTGGCTGGTGTAGCTCAGTGGATTGAGCACAAGCCTGTAAACCAAAAGGTCGCAGTTCGATTCCCAGTCAGGGCACATGCCTGGGTTGCAGGCCAGTTCCCAGCAGGGGACTCACAAGAGGCAACCATACATTGATATTTCTCTCCTTCCCTTCCTCTCTAAAGATAAATAAATAAAATATTTTTTAAAAAAGACCTACCTGTGATTCTGGTTGCACCGCAACCTCAGCTCTGACCCCCTTGGGCAAGCGGCCGCCTGGGTGCCGGCTCCAGGCTTTCACTACCTATGGAGAGACAGTTCAAGGTGGGCTCTGGCCACTGCTGACCCACACCCTCAGGGCTTACCTAGCTCACCTGCAACTCCCGCAGTGCCCTGCCCAGCTGGCTGAGCCCACGATCTGTCAGCGGGACCCCAAGGAGGCCTGAACGTAGGCTCTTCAGGCCAGCCCGGCGGGCTCTGGCCTCTTCTGCTGCGTCCCACAGGGTGGGCTTCACCTGCTTTACCTGCATCCTCCTTCCCGCGGCCCCCAAGAGAGCAGCCTGGAGCAAGCTCAGGGAGCTGCCTGGTAACAGGAGACTCAAAGTGAATCGCTTCTTCCTCTGGACTCCAAAGCATACTGCCTATGACTCCTTTAATCTTTACTAACAGTACTATTCATAAAAAACAGCGAATGCCTACCAGGCTTTTTTACATGTGCTGATATCCTGTACTCAGGCTCTCTCTGGGTGCCTCTTTTTATCCATACAACTCTGCAGTGAGGCAGCAATCCCCACACAGTTTCCAGATGAGGCAACGTAGGCTCAGAGAGAGCAAGCGACCTCCTGGTGACTGGCAGAGCTGAAAGCCCAGGTCTGCCTGTGCCCTTAATCAGGATACCAAACTGGCCTATAAACATGTGTCTGCTTTATCCTCGACGGTATGAACTGTCCCAGCTGATCTTCCACCCTCCCCAGGGTCTGGCACAGGGGAGGTCTGGGAAAGCGTTGGCCAAATGAATGAATTTGTTGATTTTAGAGACAGGCGGCCAGAGTTTGTTGGGGGGGTTTTTGATGGGTGTGTGAATATAGGCAAGTTTACCTTTCCTTCTCTGATCCTCCCTTTCCTTGTCTGTACATTAGAACTACTTCATGGGATTTAGTCAGAACCAAAGGGCCCTGGCTGGTGTGGCTCAGTGGATTGAGTGCGGGTCTGCGAACCACATGATCGCGGTTCGATTCCTGGTCAGGGCACGTGCCTGGGTTGCAGGCCAGTTCCCAGGAGGGGACTCACGAGAGGCAACCATACATTGATGTTTCTCTCCCTCTCTCCTTCTCTTCCCCTCTAAAGATAAAATAAATAAAATCTTAAAAAAAAAAAAAGAACCAAAGGTGTTAGTGTAAAAATGCTTGGTAAACTGTTGAAGGCCTCTGGAGGGTGAGGGGTCGTTTTTACATTGGCCCTGCCTCTCCAGACTTCCACGGCGGGCTGCCCACCCTGGGACCTTGCTGAGTCCTGGCCCTCCCAGAGAGTCAGGATCTCTCTGGGCTAGGGTGGGGGCTGTGGTTGGCGGCTGTGGTTGGCAAGGAGGAAGTGTGGAGCAGGCTTAAGACCAGATCCCAGAGCTTCCTAAAGAACCCCACACTCCCCGCTCCTACCCCCAGGTCACCTTGAGGGTCCAGGCGAAGAAGAATGCCATTGTAGTTGTTTCCTTCCAGGAGCCATGAGACAATCCAGGGCAGAGAGCCCTCTGCCTGCTTATCAACTGCCTTCCCAGCCAACACCTGCAGCAGGGGGCAGTCTCTGCCAGAGGGAAGAAGGAAGAGGCGTGTCCACTGGTGGACGGGGGAAGAAACTGTCCCAGATCACGCTCTGATGGCAAGTTCGACTATTTCCTGTCACCTTTGTGCACTCTCAGACAGATTGGCAGCCTTGCGTAGATTTTTATTTTATCATTATTTAATTACACAAATAACATATTCTCATAATAAAAGACTTAAATTGTCTACTAACTATGCCCTTGTATCCAGTATCTATAGAGCTCTTGCACTTCAATGAAAAGAAACCCCACAATAACCCAATTTTAGAATGGCAAAGCGAAGTGACATCAACAAAAAAGGCAGAGTAGGGAACTCTGAGGATCTGTCTCTCCCCAGAAACACCTCGCAAAAACGGCCAGAATCAGCCTTGCTAGAACCCTGGCAGGCAGTCAAAGGTTTATAGGAACTGCATGAATGCTTGTCCAGGAGAAAGGTGGCTTTGACAGGGTGAGAAATCTCTGCGACGTTGTAACCAGTCGGCAGTCTCCTCCCAGCACAGAGGTGTCTGGTAGACAACAGTCCATGTTTCCCGTGGGGGTGCCGGGTGCTGGAGGGAGCAGAGCAGATCTTGTTCCCAGGGAATTGTGTTTGTTTTGACTGATCGGGGATTTCCTAAAGGACTAACCAAAGGGGCTCCCCTTTACTTAATTTTTCTTGGAACTCTTTCAGGGCAGAGCAGTTACACCAGAGGACATAAAACACTGAAAACATTGTTTTAAAAACAGAACCTTCTCTGCCCCCAAAACACTGAAAGACAAAAGAATAAGCAAATATAACAATTGGGCCCTGGTCGACATGGCTCAGTGGTTGGCACGTAGTCTCATAAATCAAAATGTCATGGGTTCAATTCCCAGTCAGGACACATGCCTGGGTTTCAGGTTTGGCGCCCAGTCAGGGCGTATACTAGAGGAAAGCTTCTCTCTCATATTGATGTTTCTTGCCATCTCTCTCTCCTTGCCTTCCCCTCTCTCTAAAAGCAATTAAAAAATAACAGTTGCTGAAGACTTCTGGCCAAGATGGAGGCGTAGGTGGAAACACTGTGCCCCCTCCCACAACTAAATTTAAAGACAGCTAAGTTTGAGAAACAAAGACGCAGCCAAAACAGTGAAAATTGAACTGTACGGAAGTCTGACAACAACAAACTAGTCAGCCAGACCAGTAAGAGAGGCGGAGTCAGCGGCGGAGTGGTGTCGGGCAGGAAAGACTGCTGGGTCCCACCGACCCAGGAGCAGAGGCGGAGGTGGTTGGTGGATCCCAGGTGTGGGGTGGCGATGGACAGACCCAGTGAGGGCGCAGGGCGGCTGGATGACTGTGGTCACACATTCACATGCAGATAAACCAAGTGAAGGAGCGAGCAGTGAGACAGACCCTGCAGTCTAGGGCCTCAGCAAGAATTAGAGCCTGAAAGAACCAACTGGAAAGACTTTCTCGGGGTCAAGAGGCTGGGAGAGGCTCCCAGGCCCACAGAGAGGTCATTGGAGAGACACACAGGGTCCTGGAGAGTACACGGGCCCACATACCTGGGAACCAGCACCAGAGGGGCCCAATTTGCTTGTGGGAAGCAGCAGAGGGGACAGAAATATGAGAGAGAGCAGAGTAGAGGAAAGAGCCATTTTTTTCCCCTCTCTGACCCTGCCCTGCGGTTGCAACATACAGCGTTGCAACGCAGCAACTGGATTGCCCAGCCCTGGTGAACACCTAAGGCTCCGCCCCTCAAACATAACAGGTGCAAACAGATGAAACATTATGACTCAAGAACAGCTCAAAGCCCCAGAGCCTATAATTCTAAGCGACCAAGAAATAGCCAGCCTTTCAGATGCACAATTCAAAATACTGGTGATCGGGATGCTCACAGAATTAGTTGATTTTAGCCACAAATTAGAGGAACATATGAAGGCTAAACTGATTGAAATGAAGGGAAATGCACAGGAAACCAATAGTGATGGAAAGGAAACTGGGACTCAAATCAAGGGAGTGGACCAGAAGGAAGAAAGAAGCAACCAAACAGAAAAGAAGAAAGATACAAGAATTCAAAAAAATGAGGAGTGGCTTAGGAACCTCCAGGACATCTTTAAACATTCCAACATCCGAATTATAGGGGGAACAGAAGGAGAAGAGGAACAGCCATGAATGGAAAACTTATTTGAACAAATAATAAAGGAGAACTTCCCCAGTCTGGCAAAGGAAATAGACTTCCAGGAAATCCAGGAAGCTCAGAGAGTCCCAAAGAAATTGGGCCCAAGGAAGAACACACACCAAGGCACGTCCTAATTACTTTAGCCAAGATTAAAATGAAGGAGAGAATCCTAGAAGCAGCAAGGGATGAGGGGACAGTCACCTACAAAGGAGTTTCCATCAGACTGTCAGCTGATTTCTCAAAAGAGACTTTACAGGCAAGAAGGGGCTGGAAAGAAGTATTCCAAGTCATGAAATCCAAAGACCTACAGCCAAGATTGCTCTATCCAGCAAAGCTTTCATTTAGAATGGAGGGACAGGTAAAGTGCTTCTCAGATAAGATCAAATTCAAGGAGTTGATTATCACCAAGCCCTTATTATCTGAAATGTTAAAGGGACTTATCTAAGAAAAAGAAGATAAAAAATATGAACAGTGAAAGGACAGCAAACTCACCGTTATTAACAACCACACCTAAAACAAAAGCAAACCAAGAGGACAGCTAGATCAGGAGTGGAACCATAGAAATGGAGATCACATGGAGGGTTAGCAACAGGGGAGTGGGAGGAGGAGAAGTGGGGAGAAGGTGCAGAGAATAAGTAGCATAGACAGTAGGTAGAAAATAGACGGCGGGGGGGGGGGCAGGAATACTATGGGAAGTACAGAATCTAAAGAACTTGTGCCCTAGCTGGTGTAGCTCAGTGGATTGAGCACGAGCCTGCAAACCAGACAATCGTGGTTCGATTCCCAGTCAGGACACATGCCTGGGTTGCAGGCCAGTTCCCAGTGGGAGACGCACCAGAGGCAACCGTACATTGATATTTCTCTCCCTCTCTCCTTCCCTTCCCCTCTAAAGGTAAATAAATAAAATCGTTTTAAAAAAGATTTTTAAAAAAGAAAAGAACTTTTGACACATGGACATGAACGAAAGGGGGGGAATGGTGGGGGAGGGGTGTGCAGAGTGGAGGGGAGTGACGGGGGGAAATGGGACAACTGTAATGGCATAACCAATAAAATATATTTTTAAAAGTAACAGTTGCTGTAAGATACATGGAAAGATTCAAGGGAAAATTTGGGGAGTGAGATTTGGGGGGAATAAGGACTTTGAAAAGGAACCTAGAAAGCCAAGCACATGGCCAGGGCAGAATGCTCTCTCAGAAAAACCCTGAGCAGGCTCAACAGTGGGGAGGATGAAGCAGAACTGTGAATGGCCTAGTTAAGCTTAAGGGGTGACCCAACACAGAGCCAAATCTGTAGAAATCTGGGGAATTTTTCTCTCCTTGTCCTCCTTCCTGTTCTTCTCCTCCTTGCCTCCTCCTCCCCTTTCTTCCCTGTTCTTTCTCTTTCTTCCTTTTTAAAGTGGTTTTGTTTTTGTTTGTGTGTGTGTGTCCCACGAGTTTAAGGAATGCTATGTCAGGTCACTAGCTAACCACTAAGAGTAGAATGGACACTTCAGCGACCACAAAGAATGCAGTCCTTGCGGAAGTTGTTCGGAAAGGTGAATAAGCAAAGAGATGGCTTCTTCGAAGAGCAAGCCACAGCGCAAACCCTGTGGAGGAGGGTAGGTCTGTCTGGCTTTCAGAGTTTCGGCATCACCACATTCAAAAAGTCGGAGCACCATGGGGAAGGAAGGAAGGCATAAGACACCAACACAATAGATACAGACTTTACAAAAAATACTCAGATTGGCCAGTTTCCAACCAGAAAAAAGGTTGAGGCATGCAAATAAATAAGAAAGTATGGCTCATTCATAGGGAAAAGAACAGACACTGAATTCACTAGACAAAGATTCGTGTGGTTTTTAAAAAGATTTTTATTCATTTATTTTTAGAGAGAGGGGAAGGGAGGGAGAAAGAGAGGGAAAGAAACATCAGTGTATGGTTGCCTCTTGCAGACTCCCTACTGGGGACCTGGCCCACAGCCCAGGCGTGTGCCCTGAATGAGAATCAAAACGACGACCCTTTGGTTCACAGGCCAGCACTCAATCCACTGAGCCACACCAGTCGGGACTAGACAAAGATTCTAATTCAACTATCTTAATTATGCTCAGGAAACGAAAGAAAATCAATAAAATGATATCTCAATGAATAGAGAATATCAATAGTAGGGTAGAAATTTTTTAAAGTAGAAATTCTAGACTGAAAAACACCGTAACTGAAATTAAAAATCCACTGGAGGGCAGATTTGAGCAGGTACGAGAAAGAATCCCATCCAACTTAACTGTAGGTCAAGTAAAATGATCCAGCCTGAGGAGCAGAAAGAAAAAAGAATGAAAGAAAATGAGACTCAGGGACCTGTAGGGTGCCCTGAGGTCTACAAAGACAAGCATAATGGGAGCCCTGAGGGGGAAGAAAGACAGAAAGGGGCAAAAAGGGTATTTAAAGAACTACTCAAATTTTCCCCAAATTTAATGAAAGACATGATGAATTTATACATCCAAGAAGCTCAAAAAATTCTGAAGAGGATAAACTCCAAGATACACACATCGAGACACTTTACAATCAAAATGTCCAAAGCCAAAGTCAGAGACAATCTTGAAAACAGCAAGAGAGAAGCAACTAGTTATGTACAAGGGATCCTCAGTAAGATTAAAAGCAGATTTCTCATGAAAAACTACGGAGGCCAGAAGGCAGTAAGAAGACATATTTAAACTGCTGAATGAAAAAATACCTGTCAGCTAAGAATTCTGTATCTGGCAAAACTACCCTTCAAAAATGCAGGATCTGGCTGGTGTGGCTCAGTGGGTTAAGCTCAGGCCTGTGAACCAAAAGGTCGCCAGGGCAATTCCCAGTCAGAGCACATGTCTGGGTTGCAGGCCAGGTCCCCAGTAGGGGCACACAAGAGGCAACTACACATTGATGTTTCTCTCCCTCTCTTTCTCTCTTCCTTCCCTTCTGTCTAAAAATAAATAAATAAATAAAATCTTTTTTTAAAATGTAGGAGAAATTAAGATGTTCCCAGATAAGCAAAAGCTGAAGAAGTTTATTGCTAGTAGACCTGACTTACAAGAAGTGCCAAGGGAGTCCTCCAGCCTGTTGGAGAAGAGGAAAGAGAAGACTCAGATTCGGCCCTGGCCCTCGACATCCGTCTTGCAGTCACCCCCGCAACTCACCTCATCCCCCTAAGCTGTCAGACTTACGGGGCTTCCGGGAGCTGCAGGATCCTCAAGGCCCCTCGCCATACACTCTGAGTCCCAGGACCCTTAGGAGGAGTAGGCTCTGGGCGGGACATAGTGACAGTAAGCAGAGAGCAGGCCCTGTGAAGGAGAAACTCGGATCAGGCCAAATGCCTATGAGGTGGGTGGCGACAGGAGGTACCCTCTCGTCCTCACCTGCCTTCACCCACTGTGCTCTGCAAGTACAGTTCTGCAGCAGCTCTTGAGTCAGACACCTCCACTTCGGTAGCGCCTTCCACCACCCTGGGAAGAAGAGAGGCTGAGCTCAGTGCTTAGACACCAGAGTTCCCCGGAACCTCTGCCTGGGGAGCCCTTGGGGCTCCCAAGAGACTCTAAGCATCACCCCCAAGGCTCCAAGCTCAGTATATCCCCTAAAATCCTCTCATTTTTACGACCTTATGTTTTTCTGCCTTGTCATCTATCCAGGGAGGCAAACAGGGTAGTCGGGATTGCTCCCATTATACAGATGGAGCAACTGAAGTTCTGCTCAGTGAGATGCTGGAATTGCCCTGGATGGTGATGATGGAGTTGAAGAGGTGTAAGTGCACGGGAGAGAGGAGTGAGAAGAATGGGGATGTGGGATGGCGGAAAGAGGGTGAGAAGAGCTTCCCTCCTCTGGGGTGGCAGAGGGGAAGAAACACCTAAGGGCCTCATTTGGGATGTCAGCCCTGCCTTAGGAGAAGCATCCTTGACTCTGCTGGGCCCCGGACACTCACAAGCCTAGAGGGGCCACATCCAGCACCGACAGGGGCTCTGCCATTGGGGACAGCAGGTCCCGAGTCCCTCCGCTGGGGCTGAGCTGAGATCACACAAACACAACACCTGTTGTTACACACCTAGCCTTTTCCCAGCATTCAACTCACACAATTCTCACACTGGAGCCCTGTGGGCCAAGCAGGGCGCCAACATTCGACCGTTTCAGGCAGGAGAAAGGAGACCCCTGAAAGGCAAGCCCACATTGGAGAGCAGCAGAATGGAGCTAGACCAGTCTCTTCTGGCTGCCTCCAGCCTGAGGCTCTTTCAGGAGCATCACCGTGGCCTTGGCTCCCCAGGTCTCCCTTTCCCCCAGGGTCTCACCTGCACCAGGCTAAGAGTGCTAAACACAGGATCAGAGCCTGCAGGAGGCAGAGCTTCCTCAAACAGCATCTGCAGCAGCTAAGGTGGAAAAAAGGGGGGGGGGAGGGTTCGATGGGGATTGAGAAATGAATTGACTAAGGGATTGATGCAGAAATGTCTTTCAACATTTCCTGAGGGTGACACCTGTGCTGTGCACTGTGCTTGGTGTTGGGAAAACAGTGTTTGGGACACAAGTGAGCCCAGACCTCACAGTTCACAGGAACCTAGACAAGTGGATAGACATTTTTAACAGGACCTGCGGCTTGCAAGTGCAGGGGCCCGTGACAAGGTGTGAGGGAGCTATTTTGATTTGGGGGCATTTTGGTGAAATCCTATTAAACAAAACTTTCAAATTTATTCTCATTATTAGTATTATCAAGGACGGTGAAATAATATCTCCCTGGATATTTGATCTTTGAACGCCACCCTTCCCTGACCTTCATCCCATCCACCCCAGCCTCCTACCTTCTCTGACCTGTTAACTGCTGAATAAAGTGACCCTGGCCAAACATATTGTGTTGATCTCCGGGCTCTATAGGGGTCCCATGGAGGGGTACAGGTATGGTGGGGAAGGGAAGGTTCTTGAAGGCCCCCTAGAGGAGGTGACACCTGAGCCTCAGGGTACCTGTACCCTGAGGTGGCTCCTCTGGGACTCACCTGAGGCACGAGGCGGGGTGCCTCTGTTTTTCGACCCCGAAGCAGCAGGGCCACGTTGTACCCTCGGCCCACAGAGCCCAGGGTGGGCTGGACTCGCGCTACCAGCTCCTGCTCTGCCTCCTGCCGGGAGACACAGACACAGCCCCTGCCCCAGGTGCCCTGCCCCAGCCTGGCAGAGGCCCCGGAAGCACTCAGCACCCCAGATCCAGGGGCGGGAGGGCTCCCGTCCTCCTCCCATCACCCTATCAGACCCCCTTACCTGAGCAGCCTCGGAGTCCAGGACTCTGTCAAAGGTGATGCATTGTTCCTGTGGGCAGGGCTGGGGTCAGCAGCGTCGCTCCCATCTTCCCCTGCCCCACCCACATCTCGTCCCATCTCCACCTGCATCTCCAGAGTCCCTGGCTGAAGGAGTCGGATGCTGTTGGTCCCCTCCAGAAGGAGCATGGGGTGACAGGTCTCCTGGGGGCCTAAGAAAGGTAGACTTCATATCAACTGTAATGAGGGAGACCCAGCTCCCACGACTGCTGAGTCCCGCCTTCCACCTTGGCCTCGGTTTTCCATCCTGAGATGGCTCAGCCCTCTCCTCTCCCAAGAGGCTCTCCCAAGCCGAACAACCTCTGTGAAGGAGTGTGTGCGGTTTCTTACATGGTTCTCTGCCGCGCTCCACTTCCACCACCACGGTGAGCATGGCCCGTGGGTTGTCAGTAAGGGCCGCAGGGACCGAACTGCCCTGGCCCAAACCAGCCCCTGCCCGCACGGTCTCTCCGGACTCCACGGCTTCATGCCTCTCAGATTCCCCTCAATAATTCATCTCGGATATGAGGATCTCTGGGCGGGGCCTCTAAATAATGACTTATCAAAGGATGTGACAGTTCCCCCTTTTCTGAACTAGAACACTGCGTGGGATTCTTCTTTTTTTCCCCTTAGGAAAAATGTTCAACATATCTGACTGTGTAGAGAATAACATAAGGGCCCCAGCGTCAGCAGTTGTCAACTTCGGGCCGTCTTATTCCCTCTGTTCCCCTCCCTACCCCCAAGGGATTCTTCTGAAGGGAATCCCAGATATTCTTTTATTTCATCCATAGCTATTTCAGTATATATTTATAAAAAGGTAACCACCCCTTTTAAAAAGAACAGCTTTATTGGAATGTAATTCTTATACCATTCACCCATTTAAAGTATACATTCAAATGCTCTTTGGAATGTTTGCAGATGTATGTCATTTTCACTGCAGTTCATTTTACAACATTTCCATCACTTCCTGAAGAAACTTGGTTCCCTTTTCTATCACCTCCTTAACTGCACCCCCCAAGTCCACCCCTAGTCACCCATGCTTTTGTCTCTATAAATTTGCCTATTCTGAGCATTTTATATAAATGGATTCATAGAACATGTGATCTTTCTGTGATGGACTTCTTGTGGTTGTCATGAGGTTTTCAAGGTCCCTCCAGGTTATGGCATGCATCAGCACTTCCTTCCTCTTTGTGGCTGAAGAACGTTCCACGTAGGGATGAAATGCCTTCTGTCACCAACTACCCAGAGTTTGGCCACACTTCACAGCTAAGAGCACAGTCCTTCACGAGACTGCCCCTCCCTCAGCCACTGGTCTCAAGCTCAGGGACCCTCAGTCTTCCCTCCCTCTGACCAGTTTTCCACACTTTTGGTTGTTCCCACTAATCCACAGGTTCCGTAATTCACTAGAACAGCTTACAGAACTCAGGGGAGTATCGTGCTTACTGTATCTGACACCACCCGGATGTCCTACATTTCCATCCGGTTCTGACGCTACCTGGGGTTAGTGCTAGATCCCACAAGTTGAAGTGCAAGGTCCTCCACAAAACTGCCCTTACTTCAGCTGCCAGCCACAAGCAGGGTCCCCAGCTGCTTGCTTTGCTGTCTGACTTGGCTACAGATTTGGGGGTTCCCATGATGGCCCTCTGCCACGTCCGATGCTAACCAGGTCGGCTGACACAGTCACGGCCTGGGGATGCCACGTCCAATGCTAACCAGGTCAGCTGACACAGTCACGGCTTGGGGACAAAGGCTTCACAGAAGCATTATCTAACCATGTCAGTTGACACAGTCACAACTTGGAGATGACGGCTTCACAGAAGCGTTTTCCAGCAGGACGGACGTGGCATTAGTGGATATATGGTGTTGCTTTTATTCTCACTGTTTCCTAATATTCTAACCTTTACACTTCTGATAATTTGGAATCTCCTAGAATTAATGACCACTCTCAGAGAAAAAACAACAGTTGACTCAAGTCCTAAGCAATATCACCCTGGCTGAATTAAGGCATCGTACTTTACTTATTTGTTCCTGTGAAAGCCACCCAAGAAAGAACAGTTCAGGGAAAAATATGTTTTCCCACAGAACTGCCTCATAGAATAGCAAAAAACTCCTTTAGAAAATAGCCCCTGGTTGTCAAAGAGTTGTTAGAGTAACAGCCCCTCCTTTACCTTGAATAGGAATATATATCAATTAGAATTAGACAGGCATAAAAACAGAAGAAGCTAGTTAGCTATTATAAACTAAGCACTTAGAAACAACTACCAAGGAGTCAGAGTCCTCAGTATACAAAAAACATTTAGACAGCAAAATAGATAGCTAAGTTAGATATTACAAAGGCTTATAGTGTATTTCCTAACCTCTGCTCGGTCTAGCGTACCTGTTGCCAATGACTATTTCTGAGAAATTTAATAAACAATAAGACATTTAAACTTATACATAGAACTATTTCAAATTGTCTGATTAATGGTTTTCCTGGTCAAAATAACTTTTGTTTAACATAACTGAAACTATGGGAACTTTCGTACTTTTCCTAGTTACCTTTGTATTGATTTTTTCTGCTTAACTGATCATGCTGTACACCTGTAAATGTTAACCTATGCCAAAAATGAAAATATAAAAAATCAGCTTGTACTTGCAATAAACGGAACAGTGCTTCACCTGCCTTTGAGTTGTGTAGTTGCCTGTTACCCAGCGCTGACGCCTACTCTCACCTGAGGACCCTTAGATGGGCTGCGGCTGGACCGCGGCAGCCCTCAGTTTCGATAATCCACCAGAATGATTCACAGAACTCAGGAAAGTATTCTAACTTTGATTACCTTTTTTATCACAGCGGATACAAATGACCAATCTGATGAAGAGGTATATAGGACAAAGTCTGCAATGGTTTTGAGCCCAGGAGCTCCTGTCCCTGTGGGAGGGGGTGGGGGTGACACCCTCCTGGTACACCAGTGCGTTTGTCAGCCGGGAAGCTCCCTGAGCCTCATTGTCCAGATTTTTTTTTTAAGTGAGATCTCATTAAATAGGCACGGCTGATTAAACCAGGGGTTGCACGACTGAGCTCAACTCCACTCCTCCAACCACGCGGCTGGTTTTCCTGGCCAGCAGCCTCCCCCATCCTAAAGCTATTCAGGGGTCCTGCCGGTACAACAGAGTAGAGCAATAGTGACAGCGTTGATATTTTTAACATTTGGAGGAATCAGCATCAGGTAGACATAGGAAGGAGGCTTTTAGCTCAATTTCCCCACGCATGTGACTGTCAACATAGGTGGTATAACCTTACCAACAATGCCAGTGTTGTAGTGTAGCTTACTGTGTAGATGTAATATAAAAAATGAGAGTAATTAGTCCAGTTCATCCTTACATTTTTATGACAAAAATGTCTGTCACCACAAAGTTCACCATGTTTTCAGTCTTCCATTCAATTTTGTCAGGTTCTGAAAGCAGGAGTGGTCTCCCCAACATATGGCTTCAAGCTTTCAGACATTCGTCATAACCGAGCTAAGGAACAATGTCGTCTTTTGTTCCAAGCCTCTTTCAAAATGTTAGTGCAATGTTGGATTTTCCTCATTGCATAATCCTCTTACTCAGTCCTTTACCCTCAGTTACTCTTCCTGTTTTTCTTCATTCACACCCAACATTTTCCACTTCTGGAAGGGGTGTAAGGTTTGACCACAGTGCTGGTCTGGACTGCTGGCAACAATACTAGTCAAGTAAGTGCCTCTCCCTCCATCCGTTCCCCTTCATAAAGAATAGAGTTACACAGATGCAGGACAAACGGGCTCTCTAGACCACGAGGCAACACAGCGGCATTCACTGTCAACACCAGTGTTGCCCGATGGGTTGACAGCACAGTCAACCTTACCATGCCCTTAGAAATTCTGACATAAATGTTTAAAGGCATGGTTATAGTTTCTTGCTTAGGGATCATCCTGCTTCTGGTACCTGCAGATGCATTTCTGGTCCTAGGAAAGAAAAATAGTTTAGGTGATAAAGGGAATAATATTATAGCCCTACCAGCAACCTCCCTCACTCCTCATTTCCCCGACCCCTGAGAGCAGTGGATAAAGCTCTCTAGTAGGAATCCCTCTTAGTCCCTCATGTTGAGTGTGAAATACCCTCAGGAAAGCATGTAAGTAAGCCCTTCACGACTTCATCTGCTCCCCTCCTCTGCATTTTAGACAACAGAGGTTTCGATTGCCCATTCCAATGATCTATTAAACCATTACTCTGAGGATGATATGCAACATAACGTGTTCATTTGATATGGTATCTCTCGGCCCACTGTTGGACACTATGAGCTATGAAGTGTGGCTCTTGGTCTGGAGGAAGAGAGATTGGTGGCTCAGATTGGCAGTGTTTTTTGTTGCAATCATCTATTGATGCCTTGAACATTTGCAACTACAACCAGGTATGAAAATCCCAGTTCCTGTCAGGGCCCACTTACAGCCCCTAGGGCTTCCGGCATTAGATCACTGTAACCCGCTTTCCATGTATGTGCAGGGCCTTCCCACTGGGGAACTCTGGGAGTCTGTTTCTCTTGTTGACAGACAGAATAGTTCTTGTTGGCATTTTGTGCCTCAGAAGGTGCCAGAAGAACATGTCTCGATCCAGCCCACCCTGGCATTGCTGCAGAAGCCCCGTGTCTGTGGACCCACTGAGCACAGGAGGGCATACTGGAAGATCCACTCACCACTTCCGACCACTTCCCAGTCCCAAAAGGCTGTTCTGCTGGTCATTGACATGCCCTACTCTAATGAACCCTTCAAAGTTCCATAGTGGCTTCCATAGGTTTATGTTCCATACGGGCACCCATTTTACTGTTTGTTTTAATCCTCACTGGAGGAGGATATGTTTATTGATGGGGGAGAGAGAGAGAGACAGACAGAGACAGAGACAGAGAGAAACATGGATGTGAGAGAGAAACATTGATCAGTTGCCTCCATTATGCATCCCTACCAGGGACTAAGCCTGCAACCTTGACAAGGGGTCAAACCCACAACATTTTTGACTTATGGACAACCTTCCAACCAACCGAGCCACATGGCCAGTGCTGGGCATCCCTTTAGTAGGTAAGTTTTCCATTGCTCTTCTACCTGACCATATGGGCAGGCCATTTCTTTCTGATGTATGCCACTATTTTTTATGAGTCCGTAAAAACCCAAACACAGGGGCCAACAGCCTGCATTTCAGTATATTAAGCTGATTTTTTACCTTCTGCAGTCAGAGTGGCAGCCTTACAGACAAGATGCTGTATGTTCACCTCGGAACTGCCATCGTACACCAAGCAGCTCTTTGCTGGTCAATAGAGAGCAGCTTACAGGAGACTGTGCAGGTGGAAACAGAATCTGGCAGCTCCTAGGACAAAAAGGATACCTGCTGAGGAATATGATACATAAACAATTTCCATTTTATTATGGAACTCTTCTGGGCTCTGCTCTACCCATTAGAGAACTTCTCTGACATAACCCAAGATATTAAAGGCATTTCATGTATAAGATTATTTTTTGGCCAAGACCCGCAAGTCCCCCGCCATCCAGCCACCAGGCCATCTGTCCCACACTCACTGCTGGCATGAGCTCCACACAGTTCGACAAAGGGCCCTCGTACAGTCTTTCAGCCAAAGTTAAGACCGGCTGCTGTCCAAATACGACCCTCAGAAGGAGGCAGAACTCCGCAGCACCAAGTCAAGTACTTGGAAAAGTAGGAGTGAAACTTTGATGACGTTACCATGAAGGTGGTAACAGGCCAGAGTGTCATCAGGCTCCAGTGGGCACCAACAAGTGTGCCAGCCAGTCAGGCGTGATGGCATATGGCACAAGAAGACATCTGTATGACCCTAAGAACCACATCCTGCCAGTCTTGGCTCCCTCAACCATCAGCCTCTAAAGGTGTGCCACCCAGGTGGGTATGACAGCTCCTGGGGTCTGATGGCATATCTATGACACCAAGCTGGGGACCAATAAGTGTGACAACTCCTCCATGTCTCTGCAGATGGGCTACAGGCAGGACACCAACCAGAGTGACTGCGTCTTTGTGTTGGGCCAGCAGGTATACGGTCTCAAGTACTGTCCACAAGGCCCAGTGACTAATGGGGCTCCAGGGTCAGCAGGCGTCCAAGCCCAAGGAAGGCCCCAGAGTACCCCTACTACCAAGAGGAGATAGGCTATTGAGGACCCCCTTGTGGGGTGTCTCCACATATCATTACCAAATCTGGGATTTCTGGGTTTTCTGTGTCTTCATCTTGTTTTTCTATGTGTTCAAATGCTTCCAGCTGAGGGTCTATGAAGGCCAGATCCAGATGCTTGTGGGGTGGGGGTCCCTGCCAGGCACATCCAGGAGATAAATTTCCCAGCAGACTTTGGGTCAAGCTGTGCAAGGAAGAAGAAACCTGTGTAGGGAGGGGAACCGGCCCAGATGTCTTCCAGTTGCTTCTGCCCCTCTTCTCCTTTTTCTGCTGACCAGTTGGTAGTTTCTTTTTAAAAAATATTTATTTTATTTTTAGAGAGAGGGGAAGGAAAGGAGAAAGAGAGGGAGAAAAACATCAATGTGTGGTTGCCTCTCAGGTAGCCCCTACCGGAGACCTGGCCTGCAACCCAGGCACGTGTCTCGACTGGGAATAGAACCAGCAAACCTTGAGTTTGCAGACCCACGCTCAATTCCCTGAGCTACACCAGCCAGGGCCAATTTGTGGTTTCTGTACCCAGAGAAGTTTTGGGCAGTTTTGATAAAACAAAAGTAATCTTTTGACTGGGGAGGAATGGGATGGTGATGGTGGAGGCAGGTGCTTGGAATGAAGTCCCCAGGGAGAGGGCCAGGTCACAGTCCCCAGGAGTTTTAGGCATCGTGTGGGACTGGATTTCCCCAGGACCCTCCCAGGGGCCCAGTAAGGAAACTGAGGCCCAGACAGATCAATGGAGTTCTGAGTGGTTGAGGCAAAGCCAGACCCCATCTTTCATATTAGTCCCTTCTCCCCAACCAAGTACTTCGCAGGGGCTCCCACCAGGAGGCCCTCTCCAGGACCAGCCCCACTCAGGATCCTTGGGAACAAGAGATAAGGGGAAGTACCAACTGTTGAGTGAAGACCACAAAAGCCTTTTTAGAAAAAGAAAAAGATCATTTTCTCACGCATGCACTGGCTCACAGTGCCCACGGCGTCATGGATGAGACATGAGACAAATTCACATGGACTACCAAGTCCTGTGGAGGAAAAGGGATGGCACAGCTACTCCCTCAAGAGGGGAGCGCCTCAGAATGGCTTGGCCACCCTCTCAACGGGAGACTCTTGCCTAGATAGGCTTTTATTGGGTTTAATTTGTGTAGGAGTTCAGGTACAACTTATTAGTCATTGTCAGGCAGTAAACAGTAGATAGCATACACAGAACTCTGAGGGCCTATTCCGAGTCAGGGTCTGTTAGCTAAAAGGCTACAAGACTTTGGGAAACAAACTCATTTCCTGCTCAGACCTTTATCATTTAACTAAGAGCACTCTTAGCAAAGCAGGCTTCACAGGATTTTACATATCCTTTCTTAGGCCTGATCACCTGGGGAGCCCGCCATTCCCAGCACAGGGCTGCACCACCCTCTGTCATTGTTTCAGGTTTAAGTCAGGCAGAGGAGGAAAGAGAGCCAAGGAATTCTCAGAGACTTCTCAAGGACTCAGGGGAGTCAGGCCCCATCAAAGCTGAGAGGCAAGGGTCCATCACCCCCTTTCCCCAAGCCCCCCAAGTCCTTCCCTGGGGCCTCCACATGATCATGCCAGTTTTAGGTCATTTCTCCCCTTGGGGAATCTTACCCATCATTGGCTAACTGATCAAGCACTGGGGGCCAGTTATGAAAAAAGGAGCAGAAGCGGTGCCTCTGCCAGGGAGATGAGCTTTGTCTCCTTAGTGGCTTATGGTCCGAAGGTCACCCACTCAGCCTTAGCCATTGGGGGTGGGGGAGGGTGGCAGAGGCTGCAATTCCTGAAACCAGGCAGGGCAGTTCCCAAGAATTTTCTGTTTTTGGTATAGGAGCACTTTCAGTTAATGGGACAACAAGCTAGTAACATTCCCTCAGACAGGAAGTCTTCGGTCCAAGTCGTCATTGAGAGGCACTCCCAGGCTTTTGCCGTAAATCCAAGTGTACACAGAGAATTGCACTGACCTTCTGGCTTACATTCCACACTGTTGGCAATTAACAAGCTATTTAAAATTTAAAATTATTTCAAAATCAGTAATGACCCACTCTGTGTGTGTGTCACACACACGTGATGGCTGCAAACAAGGATTGAAAATGTCATCCCTTAAGTCTCCTGGTGTGCAGCCTCTGAATTAAAAGACATGGCTGGTGTCTCCTGATGTTTAATCCCAGCTCCACCATGGGGAAATAGTATAAGAGCTATAAGGTCCTAAGGCAAGTTGCTTAATTTCTACTTGTTTGTTTCCATGTCTGCAAAATGGAGATGATGGTGACAATAATGGTGCCTTCCTCATAAAATGGAGATAGAAAGTTGCATTCCTTGAAGTGTGTTTCTTGGACCAGTAACATCAAGCATCTCCTGGGAACTGGACTGAAAAGAAAATTCTCAGGCCTCACCCCACACCTACTGCACTGGAAACTGTGTTAAGAAGACTTCCAGGTGATTCTAATGATGTTGAAAACCACTGTTGATAAAATTGAGTTTATAATAAGCATTAAAACAGTGCCTGGCACACAGTAAGCAGTACATTAGTGAATTTTAAAAATGAGTCAATAAAATATTGCCAAAATGTAAAGTTTAATTTAGGCAAGAAGAAGCATATCCACCCTGTTCCTCTAACAAAGAAATCCTGCATAATTCCTAGTTGAAAGGAATTAACAGGGACTGCCAAACTCCTCATGATCGGGTCCTTGCCCTCCTTTTCTGCTACTTCCATTCTCCCTGTACACCATGTCTTCAACTTTCCCAGCTCTCAGTATAGAAATTGTGTCTTTCACACCTCCAAGACTTTGCCTACTCTGTTCCCTTTCTATGGAAACATCAACCACCCCTTTTCTTTAAAGAACCCCTCTTCTCCCATTTTCTATGCTTGCAATATCGAATTCCTACACATCCTCTGAAACCCATTGCGAGTGCCACCTCCTCTGTGCTACCCCCGCCCCTATCCAGTCAGAGTGAGGCATTCACTAGGACTCCCCTAACCCTATATATCTCAGTACTTATCATTACAGTTTATTCCGCTCCACAGTTTTATTTTTAGAGACAGGGGAAGGGAGGGAGAAGGAGGGAGAGAAACATCAATGCGTGGTTGCCTCTCACGCTCCCCCTACTGGGACCTGGCCCACAACCCATTCCCATATACCCTGACTGGGAATCGAACCAGCGACCCTCTGGTTTACAGGCTGGAACTCAGTTCCCTGAGTCACATCAACCAGGGCCAAGTAACCATTTTAAACTGAATGGCTCAGTGGCATATAGTGTATTCACAATGTTGTGCAACCACCACTTCTCTGTAATTTCATAATTTTTTCATCACCCTCCAAAAATGTGCCATACGCATTGAGTAATCGTTTCCCCTCCTTCCCCCCTTTTAGCTATCATCTTTCCGTCTCTACAGATTTTCCTATCCTGGGTATATCATATAGAGGAAATTGTACACTCTGTGACTTTTAGCATCTTCTTTCTCTTGATTAGCATTAGTTTTTGAAGTTCATCCAAACTGTGACATAAGTCAACACGTGCCCCTTTTCGGCTGAACAGTAATATCTCATTACACGTGCCACCACCTGGTTACCCATCGTTTGTCGGTGTCCATCTGGGTTGTTTCCCTCTTTTCCGTGTTATTAATAACCCTGCTACACACACTTGTGTGCCAGTCTGTGTGGACATGTTTTTATTTCTTTTATTTTCACTTCTTTATGTGAACACCTAGCTTTCATTTCATAGCAGGGAATGGAACTGATGGTTCATGTGATTATACATTGAACTTTTTATTAACCACCGAGGTGTTTCTACAGTCACTGCACCATTTTGCATTCCCTAGAGCCATGTGTGAGGGTTCCTATTCCTCCACATCCTTGCCCATAGTTATTTACTTTTTATTAGAGTCATACTCTAGGTGTGAAGTGGTACCCCCTGGAATTTTTCATTTGTGTTTCCTTAATGGCCAATGATTTTGAGCGTCTTTCATCGGCTCGTTGGCCATTTGTGTAGCTTCTTTATAGAAATATCCATTCAAGTTTTTGTCCAGTTACTTGCTTTTAGTGTTTCACAAGTGAATGATGATGTTGAGCATCTTTCCATGTGCCTGCTGGGCATTTGTATATATTCTTTGGAAAAATGGTTGTTCAAGTCTTTTTCCCACTTTTTACTTGAGTAATTTGTCTTTTTGTGGCTGAATTGTAGGCTCTCTCTATACATGACGGATACCAGACCACGATCACATATGTAATTTTCAAATGTTTTCACCCATTTTGTAGGTTGTCTTCTCATCATTTAATAGTGTCTTCTGATAAACAAAAGTTTTTAATTTTTTTAAAGATTTTATTTATTTATTTATCTTTAGAGGGGAGGGAGAGAGGGAGAGAAACATCAATGTATGGTTGCCTTTCGTGCGTCTCCTGCTGGGAGTTGGCCTGCAGGGAACCGGCCTGCAACCCAGGCATGTGCCCTGACTGGGAATTGAACTGTGATCGTGTGGTTTGCAGGCCCGTGCTCAATCCACTGAGCTATACCAGCCAGGGCAAAAGTTTTTAATTTTGATGAAATCCAGTTTATCATTTTTCCTCTTGTTGCTCTTGATTTTAAGGTCATATCTAGGAATTTACTGCCAGGTCATGAGTATTAAATTCTCTGTTTTCTTTATAAGAAAGAAAGATCTTCATAGTTGTAGCTCTGTATATTTAGTTAATTGGTCCATTTTGAGTTAATTTTTTGTATATGGCCTGGGGTAAGGGTCCAAATTCATTCATCTGTATCTGAATATCCAGGTGTCCCAGTGCCATTTGTTAAAAAGATTATTAGTATTTCCATATTGAATATTCTTTTTTCCAGATATTTATTTATTTAATTTTAGAGAGAGGAGAAGGGAGGGAGAGAGGGAGAGGAATATCGCTGTAAGAAACATTGTTTGGTTACACCCTGACAGGGGACCAAACCCACAACCCAGGCATGTCCCCTGACCAAGAATAGAACCAGTGACCTTTTGACTTGCAGAACGATGCCCAACAAACTGAGCCACACCAGTCAGGGTCCATATTGTGGATTCTTGGCATCCTCACCGAAATCAGCTGGCCATAGAAGCACGGGTTTATTTCTGGACTCCTCTCCTACTAGTCTCTTTGTTCATTCTTACACCAGAACAATGCTGTTTTTGTTGTTGTTGTTGTTTCATTCTGAAAGTATGTTTATTAAAGCTGGGGACAGTGAAACCAGGAAGGGCCGGGGAGAGAAGAAGCGACAGGAGAGAGCCCAGGTGGGGCTGCTTTGGCTGTCCAGGAACGTTGTAGGAAAGGAGTGAGCTGAGGAGGGTCTGCGGTCAGCTCACTGGAAAGTCAGAGAAAAGGGGGCTTTGGAGACAGGTTGCGGGGGTCAGCCTTGAACAAGCTGCTGCTGCCCATTGCTCCTCGGGTTGCAAGTCTCCTGGGGACCCTTGAAGGGATTAGGAGAAAGAAATTCACTCAAAAAGGAGATTCAGGAGGACGAGCCACAAGAAGGGAGCGCCAGCAGTGGCTCAAGTGTTGTTGCCTCCCAGTAATTTTTGAAATCAGTTGGTACCCGTACTCCAACTTTGCTTCTATATAAGATTATTTTATCTGTTCAGCTCCTGTTGAAATTCACATGAACTTTAGAATCATCATGTCCATTTATACAAAAAGTCAGCTTAGGTTCTTATCAAAATTTCGTTGACTCTCTAGATTAATTAGGAGAGAATTGACATCTTAACAATATTAATTCCCATCAAAATGGAATGTTATTCCATTTATGTATATCTTCTTTACTTTCTTTCACCAATACTTTGTAGTTTTAGAAGTTAAAGTTTTCTTTTGTTGTATTTACTCCTAAGTATTTTATTCTTTTTGATACTATTGTGAATAGAATTTTTCAATTTCATTGAAAAATGAAATTGGGAAACCATTAAAGTCCTAGAGGAGAACATTGGCAGGAAAATCTCAGATATTCCACGCAGCAATATTTTTACTGATACGTCCCCTAGAACAAGGGACATAACGGAAAGAATAAACAAATGGGATCTCATCAAACTTAAAAGCTTCTACATGGCCAAGGAAAACAGAAACAAGATAAAAAGAGAAGCAACAGTTTGGGAAAACATATTTGCCAATGACACCTCAGACAAAGGTTTAATCTCCAAAATATACAAAGAACTCACACGACTCTACTCAAAGAAGACGAGCAACCCAATAAAAAAATGGGCAAAGGACTTGAACAGACATTTTGCCAAGGAGGACATACAGAGGATCCAGAGACACATGAAAAGATGCTCGATATCACTAGCTATCAGAGAGATGCAAATCAAAACCACAATGAGATACCACTTAACACCAGTCAGAATGGCTATCATAAACAAACAAACAAACAACAAGTGTTGGAGAGGTTGTGGGGAAAAGGGGACTCTAGTTCACTGTTGTTGGGATTGCAGACTGGTACAACCACTATGGAAAGCAGTATGGAATTTTCTAAGAAAACTAAAAATGGACGTGCCTTTTGACCCAGCAATTCCACTGCTAGGAGTATATGCTAAGAACCCTGAAACACCAATCCAAAAGAACCTATGTACCCCGATGTTCATAGCAGCACAATTTACAGTAGCCAAGAGTTGGAAGCAACCTAAATGCCCATCGGTCGATGACTGGATCAAAAAACTATGGTACATTTACACAATGGAATTCTATGCTGCAGAAGGAAGAAGGAGCTCCNTAGGAAAGATTTAGGCCCTGGCTGGTGTAGCTCAGTGGATTGAGCTTGGGCCTGCGAACCAGAGGATCATGGTTCGATTCCCAGTCAGGGCACATGCCTGGGTTGCAGGCCGGTTCCCTGCAGGCCAACTCCCAGCAGGGGACGCACAAAAGGCAACCATACATTGATGTTTCTCTCCCTCTCTCCTTCCCCTCTAAAGATAAATAAATAAATAAAATATTTTAAAAAAACAAGTATAAAGGACACATGGACAATAACTAAGGTGAGGGGCAGAGATGGGAGGGAGGTGGGGAGCACTGGGGGAGGGCAGGGCTGGGAATACAAGAAAGAAAACTGTACTTGAACAAGAGTTAAATAAAAAAATTTTTTTAAATGAAATTGAATGTTTCAGTATGTTTACTGCAAGTATATACATATACATATACACCAACTTTGCATTCCTGGGGTGAATCCCACTTGGTCACTGGCGTGTAATTCTTATACGTTGCTGGAGTAGGTTTCTAGCATTTGGCTGGGGTACCCACATTCACATTCATAGCAGACATGGAACTGAAATTTTCTTCTCCCGTAATGACTTTGTCAAGCATTCTCTTATATGTAACCACAATATCATACCTAGCATACAGTATACCATATTAAAAAAGAAAACTAGGAAATTAAAAAAAATTTAATGTATTTATTTATTTTCAGAGAGAGGGGGAAAAGAGGGAGAAAGGGAGGGAGAGAAACATCAGTGTGATTGAATCAGCTGCCAGCACTTTGGTGGCCCTAGTCTTCTGAGAGTCTGTGACAAAGAAGAGAACAATCAGGGCTACGGCAATAAATGTGTCTCTGTGCCAAAGACTTTCCTTATAGATAGGCTCTATTATACCTGTTTTATTTTATTTTTTATTTATATTTAGATAGAGGGAAAAGGAGGGAGAAAGAGAGAGACGTTGATGTGTGAGAGATACATTGATTGGTTGCCTCTCGCACACCCGCAACTGGGAACCCAGCCCCACAACCCAGGCATCTGCCCTGACTGGGAATTGAACCAGAGACCTTTAAGTTTTCAGGCCAGCGATCAGTCCACTGAGCCACACCAACCAGGGTGAAAACTAGGAGAGTTTGAAATCTTCAAATATCCAAGTCATTATCCAAGTATCTTTTATTCCAGATCATTCTAAGTGGCTTATAAAGAGTCTCCATGACCTAGACAATGAGAGAGTTCTGAGTATTAGAAGAAGTGGCGGTGGGGGGATGGGTTGTCAGAGGAAAAAAGATTCCATGGGAGAGAACAAAAACTCTTGACTCAGGGTACAAGAATTTCTGAGGAAATAAATTGATATCCAGTTGGTTCCAGAGGACAGGATAGGAACAAAAGAGGAAGCCGTAGAGGGACTTATTTTGGCTCAGAAAAGGAAGTCTTATGACATTCAGTCCCATCCTTGCAGTACAAAATCAGTCACACCACACCGGATGCCTGATGTTACTGTGCCATGTGGAAATGGGTCTCTTGCTTCTCTTTGTCCATCTCTCACTTCTTATCTCACTTCCTTCCCTGTGTAGGACACATTTTTTCAGCCTTGACCTCGTCAGTAGCAACGTGCTCAATCTTTGGGCTTCACTAGGACTGCCCTGTGCACCCACCCCTGATTTGGAATGAACGAATCCTCTCCCTAGGTTGTTATGTACTATCAGATCAAAAAACCACTACATCCTTTGACACTGGAACCGTGACACCTAAGGTATTTGTCTCAGTCAGGCAAATCTTTTTATTTGACTTCAGTGAAGTACATCAGTCTTTTCTTAAGTCATAGCAACAATAAAAGCCTCAGCCTACCCCTCTCGTTCGTTCAATTAATTATTTAGTAAGAATTTATGGAGCAACTGCCGTGGGCCAGGCACTGTTTTAGTGACTGAAGATTCATAATTCAATAAGATTAACACAATTGTTGCTTTGGGGAGCTTTCATCACAGTACTAAACAAACAAAAACAGACATAAGTAAAGAAGATGATTTCCATTTGAGATCAATGCTCTGAGAAGATGAGGCAGAAGGGGGCTTCTTCACGTACACTGACATTTGAGTTGAATCCTGAGAACAATAAGAAGGTGCCTGCCATTTGAAGATCTTTATTCAGAACTTCAGTTTTACAGACGCTCCACAGACTCCTGCTACCACAATTACTCACCGACATCTTTGCCCAGATACGCTGCCTTCTAGCCTGGGTTATACATTGATCGTTTCCATGCTTGCACTGAGGCCAACCCCTCCACTGGGGAATTTAGGTACCAGTTCCTTTTATCTGCTCAAGGGCAGTCCTCCAGCACGGCTCGCTTCTTTCTCCTGAATCATCAAGTTTTCTTTCTCTACTGGACTATTCCTATCCGCCCACAACCACGCTATTTCTCTCATCTTAAAAACCAATGAACATAACATACTCAATGGTGAGAGACTGAAAACTTCCTTAGAAGGTCAGAGGGGAGAGACGGCTCCTAAGCTTACTAAGAACTAGAGTCAAAGTCCTTACTATGCTCTATATTTACAGTGCTTCTCAAACACGACATCAATTTTGTTCATTTTAAAGATTTTATTTTAATTTTTTTTGAGAGAGGGGAAGGGAGAAAGAGAGGGAGAAAAACATCAATGTGAGAAAGAAACATCAACCTGTTGCCTCTCATAAGGCACCTCGACCAGGGACTGATTCTGCAACCCAGGCATGTGCCCTGCCTGGGAATCGAACTGCTGACCCTTTGCTTTCTGGGACAATGCCCAACCAACTGAGCCACACTGGTCAGGGCACCAGGTTTCATTTTTTTAGAGTTCCAATCCATTGCAGATGACACTTTTGTAAAATACAATAGAAATTATGCTGTGATGTAAAATTTTATAAAATTATAAAATACTTATTCCTGACTCTCTCACTTATCTCCTCATAGTGCAGTAATAAACAATTTGCAGCCTGGCCCTTGCTTTGGACCATATTTTGAGTAGGATTGCTTTACAAGGCTCTGCATGATCTGGCCCTGCTTCCACCTCTACTCTCATCTCTTACCATTCTCCCTAATGCCCCTGCTTACCCTCCTTCTGCCACAATGTCCTCCTTATTGTTTCCTTTAACGTCCCAAGGGCCTCAGGATCTTTGAATGCACTTGCTGTTGTCTCTGACTCAAGTATCCGGCTATTCACCCGGATATCCTCAAGCTCTCTCCCCCAATGCACTTGGATATCTGTTAAAAACCACATATCAGAGAGGCCTTTCCTAACAATCCTAATAACACATCGATTCTCAACACTCTGTCTCCTTTCTCTTCATAGCACTTACCAAAGTTTGAGATGTTTATTGTCTTCCTTTCACCCCCACCAGCCAACTAGAATCCGAACTTCATACAAGCAAGAATTTCTGCTTTACTCTTGTTGTAGTCACAGGGTTTAACATAGTGCACGACACATAGTAGGTACTTAAATGAATGAGTGTTTCCAGCTTCCATCATCATGATTTTAGCCCTACCTAATCAGTTATAATTCCCAGGTTTGGCCATATACTTTCAGGTTTCTGAGTCCTTTTTTTAAAAGATTTTATTATTTTTCGAGAGGGGAAGTAAGGGAGATAGTAAGAGAAAAAAACAACAGTGTGTGCTTACCTCTCGCACACTCCCCACTGGGGAGCTAGCCCACAACCCAGGCACATGCCTTGACTGGGAATTGAATTGTCAATCCTTTGATTCACAGTCCAGCACTCAATCCACTGAGCCACACCAGCTAGGATGTGTTTCTGAGTCTTTTAACATGCTACCCATTTTTGCTTGGGATGTTCTTCCTGAGGAAGTGGCATGCACCTCTCAAAACCCATATTAAGCCCTGGCTGGTGTAGCTCAGTGGATTGAGCACGGGCCTGCGAGCCAGAGGATCGAGGTTCGATTCCCCGTCAGGGCACATACCTGGGTTGCAGGCCGATTCCCTGCAGGCCAACTCCCAGCAGGGGACACACGAAAGGCAACCATACATTGATGCTTCCCCTCTAAAGATAAATAAATAAATAAAATCTTTAAAAAAAACCATATTAAGTGTCTTCTCATCTGTACAGCCTTCCAGAGGACCATCCTTCCCTTACAGAGTTGATCCTCCCTCGTCACTAAATCACAACTATCTTTTTGTGTGTGTCTTCCTTACTGTGTTGAAAATTCCCCAAGGGCATGAATTTTCTGATTTATCTTTGTACACCAGGCTCCTAGCACAGAGCCTGAGGTGGAACAGGGCCTCTGTAACTGTTTGGAGAAGAGTTCTCAGAGCTATTCAATGTGAGAAGCTGCTTAAAGTGGTTAATTCTCTGATACTAGAAATGTCCCAACAGGCTGGATGCAGTCCTCTTTAGGACTGGAGTACTTTAGGGTATTCCACTGGGTTTTCCCGAGTGGGGATGGCAGTTTACTTAGTGGTCCCCATGATTTTTTGAGTCTGTGGTCTGGTGACCCATGCAATGCTCCTATCAATACTAATGTTCATTCTCCAGTCCTGTCTGTGTAGTTCTGGACACTGGAAAGAGGCAGACTGGAGGACTGTGCTTGCATGCCTCTTCCCAGCCTGTGAAGCAGGTATCTAGCTCTCTGATGAGTGGGCTGCCTCCCAGATTTAGTAGAAAAGAAACACTTAGAAGGAACTGCGCCTCTTAGCTGATATCCTGGGTTTCTGAGATAATTCGGATAGGTGGCAATCTTGTTAATTGCCCTGTGATGGGTCTAAGACGTTATCCTATTTGCAAATCAAAGAGCCAGCCTGAAACAGTTACACAGTATTTACCAACCTAATCACAAGATCTGTGGTTCAGAGACAGTTTAATGGTTGCACCAATTCCCCATGACTGAATTTACCATCAGACATCACAGTGGAATTTAGCAGGTGTGCAGAGGAGATTTATGGAGTAGGAAAGGTATCTTAAAGTTAGGCAACTCAGAGTTAATGTAGGACAGCTGGCAGCTGTCCTTCCTGTCTCAGACACAGAGAGAGGAAGCAAGTGGCTGTGGCTTTTATTGTTTTGGGGAAACCAGATGGATCGTGAAAAATGCACCAGAAAGGAAACATTCTGTACCTTCCTAGTTATGTTTACACAATACCCTTTTACACAGGTACCAGCAATCTGATCAAAAGCCTGGATTGCACAGAAACCCTTTGTTTCTTCCACACAGCCCCAGACAGGCAGTGTCCCCCTGAGTCTTCCGCCTCTGAAGTTCTTTACTTAGGCAGATATGATTTCTGGGGAATTGGGCTGAAGAAAATCTCTATATAATGGATTTCCCATCCATCATTGTGCCCAGCACTTAGCAGACACACAGCAAACATCTGTTGAGTGAATGACAAGGGCTGTTGTTTAAGATTTTAATGAAGATGGGCAGAAAGGTGGTTGGTAGAGACGTCCTGCCCAAGCTCCTCCAGAGCCAGGGCAATCTGAGCCAATCCATTCTTCTTCCCTGGGCCTTCTTAGGCCAAGGCCCCAGCTCCTTGAAGCAGCACAACAGTTCCTGACATCCCCAAAGCCAGGGCTGAACACGCAGAGGCTGGGACCACACCGGAGTTCGGGACTTCTTGGTACTTGGAGGCATCCGGTTCCAGAAAGGGATTCCCGTCCAGTGTCAGGCTAGTCACCTTGGGCAGCTCCTCTGGCCGAGGCATCCTGTGCAACCTGTTGCAGCTGAGATCAAGCACGCTGAGTTCCGCTGGCAGTCCTTGAGGCACCTGCTCCAGGCCAGCGAACGACAGGTTGAGAGAGCTCAATGTGCTGGGCCAGATACAAGCCGGAGCGCCCTGGGTCACGGAGCGCAGTGAGTTGTGGCTGAGGTCCAAGTGCTGAGGTTTCACACCTGCCGCTGCCAGTGCTGCGCACACACCGCTGGGCGTTTCCATCCCCGCGTTGCGCAGCGTTAGCTCCTGCAGGACCGGGAACTTGTTGGGACAGAGAGCCGCAGCCAGTCCACGCTCGCCCAGCGCAGGGTTGTCCGACAGGTCCAGGGTCCTGAGGGAGGAGAAGGTGCGGAGGTCTGCGCAGCGAAAGGCGAGCGAGTGTGATTGCGCAACGCTCAGTTCTCTGAGGCCTGGCTTGAGCCATTGCTGCAGTTTGGCGAGCCAGGCATCACCTGTTGCCCACGACACGTTATGGAGACTGAGGGTGGAAAGCGCTGGCCCAATGTTGTCCAGAGGTGGCAGCGGCATCATGCCCGTTACTTCCAAGTCCTTGAGCGTTAGTTCCCTGAGGCGGGAAGACCCGAACCCACGCAGAATGGCGACAAGAAGCGGAGCAGGAACCTGTGCAGTGCCCACTGTGAGTCGCCGCAAGCGCAGAGCCTTGACTAAGTCAACATACTCCTTCGGGTTGGTGTCAGCGAACCTTACAAATTGTTGCAGGCTTCGGCCACCGCCGTGGATCTCCACCTCGAGGGCACTCATGCACTGCAAGGCGCTGGACCACTCGGGCTCTGGATCCGTGAAGTTGCAGACGCAGCGCACGTCGTCGTCGTCTATCTCGCAGGGCTCCGGCGTGGCCGCAGAGAGGTGAAGCAGCGGCAGCAGCAGCAGCAGCAGCAGCAGCAGCAGAGGGCAGGGTGTGCGCACCTGGAAAGAGAGCGGAGGTCAGGGCGGCCTAGCCAGTCCCTAGAATTCCCCCAGTAGCCCGGCCTCGGCCCCAGAGCCGTATGCTCACCATGATCGATAGGTGGGTGCTCAGAGCCCCTGCGTCCCTGGCCGGCTCTGGGAAAGGCTTCCGCTTCTTTCCTCTATCGCTGCACTAGCCGGCTTCCAGCCTCCACACACCCTTTGGCGACCTTGGAGAGTTTATATAACCCCAAGAATGTCACTTTGTTCCCTCTTCTGTGAACCCTGGTCACTCCCCACCTCTTTTCACCACTGCATGTAACACCCTTCTGGGAAATTTTGCGATGAATTATGTTGCTGGGAGGAGGGGTGTAACAGGAAGGAGCCTTCGAGACCTCTCCTGTGCTCTGCCCCGGGCAGTGCTGTGATGACTCAGGCGCCTCAGGCTTCCCTGGTGGGTATGGAGAAAGGAAGATCCCCAGCGCCTCCTACCAGGACTCTTTGCCTCCCCCGCCTGCATCCCAGCGGCACAACCGGGGTTGTTTCTTTGACTTTTCCCTAGTCTTGGTGGTCCAGTCCCCCTCCCATATTTACCTGCCTCTTTTGTGGAAGAAATTGCAAACTTCATCTACTGACTCCGAGGGTGGAATTAAGTTCAAGGGAAGGAAGTTTATGTAGAGAACAACTCCCCTTCCCTTTTTAATTTTTTTGCTCATTTTTCTTTTTTTTTTTTTTTTTACTTTGTTGATTAAGAAAGTAGTATCTTTCTTAAGTAGAGGTGTCTGACAGAAACACACTGACCAAGCCACTGGCTCTTACACTTCTTATTTCCCCATCCTAAAAATGAACTAGATATTTTAAACACAATTTTCCCACTTGCACCTAGTGCCCCCCTGCCCTCCCCCCAACACAATTCTTGTGCCCTAGGAAGGAAGGGCTGGACCTATATTGAAGGAGGATTAATTAGTAACTCACTTGTTTTAACAAAAAAGGCAAAAGTCTCAGAGCATGGGGTAGGGTTTATGCTTTGACAAGAGAAAAATTCTGAGATGTTCTAAATGAAATTACAGGAATCAAAGAATGAGTGAGACAGGATGAGTTAACCAGTTAGTAGCTGTGGACCAACTAACAAAGACTGTTCACATCCCCAAAGTTTTGGAGATTTGAATGAACCTCTAGGCGTCTATCCAACCACTAGGACATTGCATCTTGTGCAGGCGTGAACACTTAGGACTGTTGTCTGTAACTAATCAGAGTAGCAAATATTTCTTCCTTATAAACTGTGCACCTATCATGGAACTATCTCCACTTCTTCTCCCCTTCCCATCTGTAACCAGTGTAAATTCTTTTAAACAGCTTACATATTTCTTCCCCAAAACATCATGTATAAAGAGACCATCAGGTTAATAAAACTTTTATTTAAAAAAAAAAAGAAGGGACTTCCGCCAAGATGGAGGCATAGGTAGAAATACTGTGCCTCCTCTCACAACCAAGTTTAAAGTTAATGAAACAAAGTTTCAGTAACAAAAACGCAGCCAAAACACAGAAAATTGAACTATATGGAAGTCTGACAACAATCAACCAACCAGCCAGACCTGTAAGAGGGGCGGAGCCAGCAGTGGAGCAGGGTGGGCAGGAAAGATCTCCCCACCCAGCCAAGCAGGCAGCCGTGGGAAGATCCCAGGTGTGCGGTAGCAACAGGCAGACCCAGTGAGGGCGCAAGGAGGCAGGCTGACCAGGATCACACATTCGTCTGCAGAGAAACCAGCGAAGGAGCAAGCGGTGAGACAGACCATGCAGGCCTCAGTGGTGGGAAGCAGCAGAGGGGACTGCCATTGCCTCTCTCCGACCCCGCTCCCACATAGAGCATCACAACCTAGCCACTGGGTTGCCCTGCCCTGGTGAACACCTAGGGTTCTGCTCCTCATATGTAACAGGTGTGAACATACCAAAACATTATGGCTCAAGAAGATCTCAAAGCCCCAGAGCCGATAACTCTAAGCAACCAAGAAATAGCCAACCTATCAGATGCACAGTTCAAAACACTGGTGATCAGGATGCTCACAGAACTGGCTGATTTTAGTCACAAATTAGAGGAACAAATGAAGGCTAAACTAGTTGAAACGAAGGGAAATGCACAGGAAACCAATAGTGATGGAAAGGAAATGGGGACTCAAATCAAGGGAGTGGACCAGAAGGAAGAAAAAAATGACCAAACCAAAAAATATGAAGTAACAAGAATTCAAAAAAATGAGGAGAGGCTTAGGAACCTTCAGGACATCTTTAAATGTTCCAACATCTGCATTATTGGGGTAATAGAAAGGGAAGAGGAACAGCCACTAGTGAAAAACTTATTTGAACAAATAATAAAGGAGAACTTCCCCAATCTGGCAAAGGAAATAGACTTCCAGGAAGTCCAGGAAGCTCAGACAGTCCCAAAGAAGTTGGACCTAAGAAGGAACACACCAAGGCACATCATTATTACATTAGCCAAAATTAAAATGAAGGAGAGAATCCTAGAAGCAGCAAGAGATAAGGGACAGTCACCTACAAAGGAGTTCCCATCAGACTGTCAGTGGATTTCTCCAAAGAGACCTTACAGGCAAGAAGGGACTGGAAAGAAGTATTCCAAGTCATGAAATCTGAAGACCTACAACCAAGATTGCTCTATCCAGCAAAGCTTTCACTTAGAATGGAAGGACAGATAAAGTTCTTCTCAGATAAGGTCAAATTCAAGGAGTTCATCATCACCATGAACTATATGGAATGTTAAAGGGACTATATGAAATGTTAAAGGGACTTATCTAAGAAAAAGAAGATAAAAAATATGAACGGTGAAAGGACACCAAACTCATAGTTATTAACAACCACACCTAAAACAAAAGGAAACTAAGCAGACAGCTAGAACAGGAGTGGAACCATAGAAATGAAGATCACATGGAGGGTTAGCAACAGGGGAGTGGGAGGAGGAGAAGGGGGGAGAAGGTACAGAGAATAAGTAGCATAGATGGTAGGTAGAAAATAGACAGGGGGGAGGGCAAGAATAGTAGGGGAAACATAGAATCTAAAGAACTTGAGACATGTGGACATAAACTAAAGGGGGGGAAATGGTGGGGGAGTGGGTGTGCAGGGTGGAGGGGAATGAAGGAGGGTAATTAGAACAACTGTAATGGCATAATCAATATAATATATTTTTAAAAAAGAATGAAAAAAAGCCCTGGCTGATGTAGCTCAGTGGATTGAGTGTGGGCTGTGAACCAAAGGGTTACTGGTTCAATTCCCAGTCAGGGTACATGCCTGGTTGCGGGCCAGATCCCAATGGTAGCCATGTGAGAGGCAACCACACGCTGATGTTTCTCTCCCTCTCTTTCTCCCACTTTTCCTTCCTCTCTAAAAATAAATAAATAAAACCTTTAAAAAAAGAGCCCATTAACTCTAAGATAGTGGATATGTAGCTTTCTTCACCAAGCCACGCTGCTGGTGGTTTAGATTTCCTGCCCAAGAACCTGACCCTTTTCTGGCTAGCATATGGCTCAGAAAAAAAATTCATTCATTTTAAAAAAGGTTTTTGGCCCTGGCTGGTGTAGCTCAGTGGGTTGAGCACAGGCCTGCGAACCAAAGGATCGCGGTTTGATTCCCAGTCAGGGCACATGCCTGGGTTGCAGGCCAGGTCCCAGCAGGGGACGCACAAGAGGCAACTATACATTGATATTTCTCTCCCTCTCTCCTTTCCTTCCCCTCTAAAGATAAATAAATAAATATTTATTTATTAAATAAATAAATTCCTAGATATGACCTTAAAATCAAGAGCAACAAGAGAAAAAATGATAAACTGGATTTCATCAAAATTAAAAACTTTTGCCCTGGCTGATGTAGCTCGGTGGATTGAGCCTGGCTGGTGTAGCTCAGTGGATTGAGTGCGGGCCTGCGAACCAGAGGATCGTGGTTCGATTTCCAGTCAGGGCACATGCCTGGGTTGCAGGCTGATTCCCTGCAGGCCAACTCCCAGCAGGGGACGCACAAGAGGCAACTATACATTGATATTTCTCTCCCTCTCTCCTTTCCTTCCCCTCTAAAGATAAATAAATAAATATTTAAAAAATAATAATCTAAAAAAAGGTTTCAATCCTGTCTGGGTAGCTCAGTTGGTTAGAGCATCATCCTGATGTGCCAAGGCTGTGGTTTTGACCCCCGATCAGGGAACATACAAGAATCAACCAATGAATGCATAGTGGAACAATAAATCAATGTCTGTCTGTCTGTCTCTCTCTTCTCTTCCTCTCTCAAAATCAATAAACAAAAATAAGCTGCCCAGGCTGGTGTGGTTCAGCGGGTTGAGTGCCACCTGTGAATGAAAGCCCCGCCCCCCCTGCCTTGGATTCTCAGTCAGAGCACATGCCTGGGCTGCCGGCCAAGTCTCCAGCAGGGGGCATGTGAGAGTCAACCATACATTGATGTTTCTTTGCCCCTCTCTCCCTCCTTTTCCCCCTCTCTAAAACGAAATAAAATATTTTATAAATACATACATATATACATACATAAAAGTAAAATAAAATACAAGAGCTTTGAGCCATTGAAGTTTTATTGTCAACACTTTCACAAACAGCCCTCACAGTTCTGCACCTTTGGATTTCTGAGGAAAAAGCTACATGAAAAACATTTGAATTCCTTCGTTTTCCCAAAGTAGCTCCACATCTGTCCCCCATCCAAACAAGGAGGCCTCATTCCCCTCAGTGTGTCCTGGTGGAAATTCCCTGATGCCCTGAGCCATGCCCCAAGGCTCAACCTTGTCAGTCACTGGAACATCCCCAAGGACCAAGATGTTAATATAGCACAGTGTTAAATACACTGACCCTGCAGTCAGAGAGCCAGGCATGGAATCCCACCCAGATCTACCACTGAGGTTGCCAGGCCTGGGAAACTTTCTGGGCCTCACGTTCCTCAGATTCCCTTATGTCCATTCTACTTTTAAAATGGACATAATGCCCTGGCTGGTATGGCCCAGTGGATTGAGTGCTGGCTTGTGAACCAAAAGGTCGTTGGTTTGATTCCTATTCAGCATGCATGCCTGGGTTGCGGGCCAGGTCCCCAATTAGGGCCATGTGAGAGGCAACCAATCATATCTCTCTCATGTCTACGTTAGTGTTTCTCTCTCCCTCTCTCTAAAAATAAATTTAAAAATAAATAAAATAGAATGGACATAATGGTACGTGTCAATAAGTCTTTGGCACAGAGCCATACCAGTTGACAGTAGCCCTGACTGTTCTCTTCTTTGGCAGAGCCTCTGCCTTTGGAAGACTAGCTCCTAAGCAAATCCCATCTCCTTAGTGGAGGCATTTGCATGAGGGGTCCAAGATAAGAGGGCAATAAATTTCTGCACAGATTCTCAACTCATACTTTGATTCAAGAACATCTATTATTTGTCTACCAAGTACAGGGATTGGTGCAAAGCCCTGGGATGCTGACATGACCATTACTTGGTCTCTCAAGTATTCTAATAGATGGGGGAGGTGAGAACAGACCCAGAACTACAGTTGATAGTGAAGGAGACTCTTATAGAGGACTTCTGCATGGTAGGAGAAAGGAACAGCTAGGCTTGTAGTAGATGAGAAGACATGAGGCTGTTTCTTATAGCATTAACAGTGTTGCCAGGTAGGTAAAAAGGCAATTTGGGCAGCTGTAACTGAGCAGACACTCTGGGCAGAACACAGCTTTTGCTTGGGGACATAGCACACCTTTCCCACCAAGAGAAAAATGTGAGTATAGAAATCAGATTGTCTATGAGGAAAGAGATAAGACTCAGGCCCAAAGCCCAACCAGAGTGTGCATGGTACAGAGTAGGTGATCAATAAATGGCCCTCCAGGGGCTAAATGGATGCTGAGCTTCGAGAGAAGGTGTGGTAGACAGAATGATGATGGCCTACATCTACTTAAGTAGATATTTTGTGGATGAAATCAAAGGCTTTATCAGTTGACTTCAAGAGAAAGTTAACTAAATTTTTCAGTTAAATTCAAGGAAGGAAGTTGGTGAGAAGTACAATGCCCTTTTCTGGATTTTCTTTTCTTATTTGTGTATTTGCTTAAGTAATAGCTTTCTAAAAATTAGAGGCCTTCAATAGAACTTCTTTTAATAAACACATTTGCATAGTTCTATTACAATTTTGTAAAAATAAAAACACATTAGCTCATGCCAAGTGTGCCCAGAATTTGCACAAATCTCAATACCTTTAATACTGCAGTTTTCTTTTTTTAAAAAGAATTTTATTTTTAAATTTTTTTTAAGAATGTTATTCTTCCCTGGATGGTGTAGCTGAGTGGATTGAGTGTGGGCCTGTGAACCAGATGATCGCGGTTCGATTCCCAGTCAGGGCACATGCCTGGGTTTTGGGCCAGTTCCCGGCAGGGGCTAGTTCCCAGCAGGGGATGCACAAGAAGCAACCATACATTGATCTTTCTCTTCCTCTCTCCTTCCCTTCCCCTCTAAAGATAAATAAATAAAATATTTTTTAAAAAAGATTCTTTCATTAAAAAAAAGAATGTTATTTTTTAAAAGATTTTATTTATTTATTTATTGATCTTTAGAGGGGAAGGAGAGAGGGAGAGAAACATCAATGTATGGTTGCCTTTCATTTGACCCCTGCTGGGAACTGGCCTGCAACCCAGGAATGTGCCCTGACTGGGAATTGAACCACAATCGTGTGGTTTGCAGGCCTGTGCTCAATCCACTGAGCTACACCAGCCAGAGCTTAATACTGCAGTTTTCAAGACACACAAAATAAAATTTTAAGGCAAAAACAGTACTTTGCACAGTTTAATAATTTATTACGTTACACTAGCATCACAGGAGCATCCAACAATGCCCCGTTAGGCAAAAGTCTGTCAGAATTTCCATTACAGATTCTTTTCACAAGAGTTTGTAACTTGGTAAAATTCATTCTAAGAAATTCGGCAAACAAAGCTTTGACTGGACTTGGCATTTCTTTATCCACTTTTCCTCCCCCCTCAAACTTAAGTACTATTAGGACACTAGTCTCTTCAAGCTGTAAAGGGGGTTTGGGTGGAGATGACATCACTTATACTGTAACTTAATGACAGCTGTGAAAGGGTCATGAAGAAGTTATGCCACTATTAACTCTCATAACAAGGGCAACTGGTCCAGTAGAACTGAGTAGGGGACACAAGAGTTGAGATCTTGAGGATGGTGTTAGTTAAGGGAAGGGGCTGGTTGTCGGTGGTGGGGGCGGGGTGTTGTGGTGGTGTCACAGAACACAGGGCAAGGTCAAAGGCAAGGGTACGATATACTATTACCTACGATATACTATTACCGAAAGGACCCCCCACTAGGTTCGATTGCCTACTGCCTCAAGAAAGATGTCTCTCAATGCCAGAGATTTGTGAAAAGGAAAGGAAATGTTTATTTAAAGGTATACAGACTTAAAGTAGTGACCTAATGTCTTCATTAGAATATCAAAGTCCTTTAGGATACCCACAGACATCCACAGTGTTTCCCTCTCCCCCTGCCCTAATTTGGGGTACCATAACTCAGGAAAAGTAGGTGTCCGTGACTCAGATTGCCAGCACCATCAGCTGTGTCGCCATCCAGGCAGGATCTCTAATTAATCCAAAACCATGTGGTACCTTCTCATGGCCTACTGGCAAGAGTTCTTTCATCCTTCTTCCAGTCAAAGTCTCTCCTGCTTCTCAGGCCACATGGCCAAAGGGAGCACCCCAAAGCTGCGTGGTCCTCTTCTACCAAAGCTGCAGGGGTTGCCACTTTGACCAAAACAGCATGGTCCTCTTCTCTACACCAAAGCTGAGGGGGTCCCCACTCTGGCCAAAACCACGTGGATCTCACGTGGCTGTGGGGGTCCCCACTCTGACAGAAGCGTGTGGCTCTTCCTTCGATGGCTGCCAAATCTGGTTTTAAATCCTGACACCAATCTTCCTCTGCAGCCCCATTTCCGACTCCTCCCACAATCGGCTACACTTGCCAGCACTCTCATATTTTTCCAGCTTTACTAGGCTGCCATAGTGAATCTGGGCAGGTGTGGCCCTATGTCATGGAGCCAATCTTTTCCAAGCTCGCATGCAGGTGCTGAAACTTGGGGGAACTGCCCCCAGTCACATCTTTGGGAAGGAGTCCCTTCCATCCCCCTGTCTCAGAGCATGGCCACAGCTATTTAACATATCTATGCAAGCAGTTAAAGGTTACAGATACCTTAAATGACCATACCAGAGGTTAGCTGCAAAACTGTTGTACAAAATAGCTCTCAATGGCCCTGCTCCATGTATCCCTTCCCCCAACTCACACCTGTTGTGGGGAAGGGGTGAGGACATCTTATGTGTCTTTCTAATATTTCCTAGACACCTTGAGTTCTGGACCCCATTTCAAATCCCTATTTGGGGTCCCCCTCTTGGCTGTACCCTGTTACAGTGCGGGGGCAGGGACATGGGTCTAGGTAGAAAAACAGCCTGTGCAAAATCCTGGAGAAGGAAAAGAGCAGGGTTTGTTTAGGTGACAAAGAGAAGACCCAGGAGAGGTGATAAAGTGAGGTGCTCTTCAGCTGAAACTGGAGATGTATGCAGGGATTAGACCACATAGGGCTTAGTTGGCCACAATTTGGATTTTGAGGGTAATGAATACCTTTTAAAAAAGATTTTGTCAATTTTTTAAATAAAATAAGTAGAGAGGGGAAGGGAGAAAGAGGGAGAGAAACATCATTGTGTGGTTGCCTCTAGCGTGCCCCCTACTGGGAACCTGGAAAGCAACCCAACCATTCCCAGTCTAGGGCAATGGAAGCAGCAATCCATTGATTCGCAGACTGGCGCTCAACCACTGAATCACACCAGCCAGGGCAGAAACACCTTTTTAAAACTCATCCGTGTTTCCCAAGTACCCAGCAAATTATTGGCGCTCAAGATTTGGTAAGTCATTCTAAAAATAATACAACTCACGCTTTATGCAGAACAGTGAAATAGTTATATTTGTCTTTTTCCTCACCCATAAAATGGGGATAATTGTTATCCCCAACATTCAATATGGCAACACATGGCCACTCATCAGTGGGAAGCGTGCTGGTTACGTGTGTGGGTGGGGTGCTGATAACATTTCACCAACAAATGGTATCCCATATCTTCCTAGAACTTGGGCTAGTTTTGAATGTTCCTCTAAGGTGTTTTAGGAGTGGGGTGGTTATTTGCTGAATGGAAGATGACTCTACTGGCCCGGGGTGGTCAGGGTTGGGATTGAGTTTCTTTCTTTCGAACAGTTCGACGAACTTTCCCGGTATTGGGAAGAAGAGAAACCAAGGGGGCAGAAAGAAGCTTTGCTCCGCTCTCAGACCAAATCCCACCCCCTCGCGCCTCCCCTCGCGCCTCCCCTCGCGCCTCCCCTCGCGCCTCCCCTGCCTTAGGCCGCGCCCCTCGCTCCGCCCCGCCTACGCTCGGCGCCGAGCTCCGCCTGCTTCACCGCCCCTTCCGCTTTGCTCTGCGACTGCTTGGTCCCTGCCATCTTACTTATTCGGGGGTCTGAGATCCGGGCCTTGTGCTCATTGAGAATTTCCTCCAGCTCCACCATGTGGAACCGACGGCAGAGCCGTCTCAGACCCGTGGGATGCGGGGTGGAGGAGCTACGGCGACGCCGGCGGGAGCGGGAGGCAGGTGTGGGCGGGCGAGGGAACACGGCGGGATGGGCTATGGCGGTGGGAGGCCGGATTCTGGGTCTTGGGTGCCCCTCCTTTGCCCTCAGTCGGTTCCTTTGTCCCCAGCGTTGCGGAAGGCGAGGAGAGAGCAGCAGTTGGTCAGCAAGAGGCTGCTGAGAGATGACACCCCGGAGGAAGCTGAAAGTGGATGTGTGGACTTGATCCTCGGAGAAGCCGAGGTGAGGGGGTAGGGTGCGCGGTGAGGTCTTGGCGCCAAATTCCTTCTTCGGGTACTCAAGGTCCGTACCCAAACCTGAACCCAAACCATGAAAAAAATTTCCTCGGTGAGGATTAAAGACAAACACAAATCTGGAGTCTTTCTGTGCCTCACCGCTGTAGCTCCCACCACCCTCCAATGGATACTTACAGCGGCCACCTAACGGGTCATTGGCATCTATACTTGCAGCCCCCAAGTTCATTCTCCATACATCAGTTAGATGCTTCTTTTAAACGTACATAGAGATCCGTGGGGGCAGGGGGGCATACATAGGGACCAAATTCCTTCCTGTGATCATAAAGCCCAGCATGATCTAGACCTCCAGTCTTACCAGCTCACTCATTTCAGCCAACCCTTCCCCTTTTCAGTTCTGGGAAGAATATACCAGGCTCTTTCCTGTCAAGGCTTTTACATTTGCTGCATCTCAAGTGGGTCCCTTTTGGTATTTTGTCCTGACAGCATGTTTGCAGACTGTTAATGGTCCTGTCTAATTTATTTGCTTGTTTATTATTTCTCTAATTAGATTTTAAGTCCACGGGAACCCAGACCCTATCTTTGTCATCATTGAAAACTCTGATGCCTGTACAGTACTTACTGAATAAATGAGTAAAAGAGTTGGTTTTAGTTCATTTATTCATTCAGTAAGTGTTGGGCATCCCCTGTGTTGGTAGTGTCTGTGTTTACCTATGCAGTTGACAAAGCACTTGTGCCTGGGCTAAACCATTTATTCATTGTGCACTTACTTCATGCCGGGAGACTGCTGGGTACTGTACTGAGGGACATAGGATAAACAGGGTCCCTTTATTTGAAGTCTTCACAGTCCACGATGGAGACAGAGATGTGCTATCTAACACCTGTCATGAAGGAAACATGAGGCACAACAGAAACCCCTAAGTCTCCCACAGGAAGCCGGAAAGAGCTAACTTCCCAGAGGCAGTGACAGGAGCAGAAATCTGAAGGGAGTGGGGGACCTAGGCGGGGTATGCCACGCAGAAGAAACAAACTGCAAAATCTTGGCCGTTTTAAAGTCATGTTACACTAGGTGTCAGAGTACAGGTCGCAAGAGCAGAATGTCTTGGAGGGGCAGGTTATGCCAGGTTTAAATATTATCCTTGAAATAACCTGGTAAGAAGGTGGGATAGATGTTATTTGCCTTTTATTCAGGTGAGAAATTGAGGCTTAGGTCCCTTGAAGAATAAGAGGCAGGGCTGATATTAAGCCTAGTTCTGATTCCTTCTGTCCCCTCTACTGCGGTGTTGGCACTTACTAGCTATATTAGTGTGAATGACAGGTTCTAGGGATGGTGTAGTATTGGAGGGCTCATAGGTGAAGTGGGCAGAGCAGGGCTCAAGACTTACTATTTCTCCCTACCCTGGCTGCCAGATCCAGCAGTTCCTGTGGTCAGCCCAGCGGGGAACAGAGGAAAAGCAGAGAGAGGGAGCTCTGGCCAGCCTTCGTCGAGGCTTGCAGTGCCCAGAGACACAGCAGACCTTCATCAGGTCAGTGTGGGTGGAGTGAGTGGGTGGCAGGGGCTCTGAGGGATGGATAGGAGTATGGAAGGGGAGGGGCCACAGGCTGAACAGGGCTCTGGTACTCACTCATGTAGGCTGGAGGGCAGCATGCGGACCCTGGTCGGGCTCCTAACCAGCAACCAGGCCCTGCTGCAGCTTGAGGCGGCTCGGTGCCTTCACAAGCTCTCTCATTCCGAGGAGTCTGCGGTGGCTGAGGCCTGTCTGCCAGCCACTTCCTACCTTCTCACCTACCTCTCCGGTCACAGCTCAGATTTTATAGTAAGCCCTGTCCCTTCCTACTTTGGTTTTGGCTTGAGTGTAGAAATTGTGTCTTTGGGTCCAGTTTGAGCTGGCAGGTAGGGAGAAGAAAACCAGTTTCCCCTGATGCCCACACCCGTACATTATCTTCACCCTCTTGTGCCCAGAGTCTCCAGGACAGGGCTGCTTCATTCTCTCCATCCCCACCCCCACCCCACCCTGAACTGATGTGGGCCAAGCCCAGTGCTGTTGTTGTCCCGCTCCAGGAGCTCTGTCTGTATACACTGGGTAACCTGATCGTGGAGAGTGAAGCTGTGAGAAGGCAGCTCCTGCCACAGGGCGTTATTCCAGCCTTGGCTGCCTGCATCCAGGTGAATGTCCGCCTTCTCTGTCTTCTTCCCTGGGCAACCCTCCTCTCACTTTTTTCCAGCAGAAATCTGAAGGGAGTGGGGGACCTAGGCAGGGTATGCCACGCAGAAGAAACAAACTGCAAAATCTTGGCTGTTTTAAAGTCATGTTACACTAGGTGTCAGAGAACAGGTCACAAGAGCAGAATGTCTTGGAGGGGCAGGTTATGCCAGGTTTAAATATTATCCTTGAAATAACCTGGTAAGAAGGTGGGATAGATGTTATTTGCCTTTTATTCAGGTGAGAAATTGAGGCTTAGGTCCCAATTTGGTTAGGCAGCTAACCAAATAACTTTGGTTAGGCAGCTCTAGCCTCTGCCCTGTCTTCTGGCCTAGTTTCCAAGAGTCAGATTCCTACCCTGTCTGTTTTTAGTCCCCTCATCAGACTGTGCTTGAAGCCCTTGGATATGCCTTGTCCCAGCTCCTGCAGGCTAAGGAAGCTCCCGAAACAATCATCCCGTAAGTAAAACTGTCTTCAGGTGTATGGTCAGGGTGACCCATTTAGCAGTGATATTGATACCTCAAGTCTGGTTCCAAACTATTGCACATTTAACTCCCCATGTGTCTGGCTAAGAAGGACTTTGGGTTTGGATGCTTTTCCCACCTGCTATTAGGGTTTCCCGCCCGCTACTAGGAAGAGCAACAGGCATCTTGCCTCCTGTGGTTCTTACTCAGAGCTCTGCTTCTGCTGGCAGCTCCGTCCTGGGCTCCACTCTCCCCCAGCACATGCTGCAACTACTGCAACCTGGCCCAAAGCTGAACCCCGGAGTCGCTGTGGAGTTTGCCTGGTGCCTTCACTATATTATCTGCAGGTAACATGCAAGTTTGGAAAGTGCCACAGACCTCCCCTGCGGTTCCCTTCATGACACTTAGGTTTTTGAACTTCGGGTTCTAGAATTGTTTTCTTCCTTCCACGGTCTTCTCCAAAATCAGGAAACCCACGAAACCCACAGACCCAGGATGTTGGCCAACTGAAAGTGGAATTGGCTTAGTAACTATTCAGTGCTTGTTTCCTGTTGCCCAGCCAGGTCAACAACGTCTTGCTCATCACCCATGGGGCCCTGGCCACACTGGGGCTGCTGCTGTTGGACTTGGCTGGTGCTGTCCAGAGATCTGAGGGTGCAGGACTGGAGCTGGTAGGTGAAGAGGACAGGTCAAGATCTGCTCAACCTTTCTTCCTACTCTTCCTTCTCCAGGATATAGGTTGCCTCTCCTCCTTACACCTGATCCCCAACCTGTCTTTGCAGCTGGTGTGCCCTGTGCTTCGGTGTCTTAGCAATTTGCTAACAGAGCCAGCAGTGGATGCTGTGGGAGGGCAAATGGAGCTCAGAGATGAACGTGTTGTGGCATCCTTATTTATCCTTCTGCAGTTCCTCCTCCAGAAACAGCCCAGCTTGCTTCCTGAGGGCCTCTGGCTCCTTAACAACCTCACTGGTATGAGCCATAATCTGCCAAGACCAGGACCTTTACATACTAGGAAAACTTCCTTGTAGTTTGGAGTGAGGTGGGTTGGATTGACAGGGTGTTTTCAGGCTGTAGTTACAGGGACTTCACTCTGACATTTTCCCTTCCAGCAAACAGTCCTAGCTTCTGTAACTCCTTGCTCTCCCTGGACCTGATTGAGCCTCTCTTGCAGTTGTTGCCTGTATCTAATGTGGTGAGCGTATGGGTAGGTATTGGAATCATCTAAGGTCTAGTGGCTGAAGTGTAAACAGCAGGAACTCAGAAGTGCCCTTAGCTGAGAGCTGGCAGGTAGTGTGGTACAGATGGTCTCAGGGGCACGCCTGTCTATGTGAGTTCCTAAACTGGTTTACTAGTTACTAGCCTTGGGCAATTGAAGTAATCACTTTAAGCTTCAGTTTCCTGATTTATAATTAGGAACAGTAATCCTGAGGACTATGTGGGGATTACAAAACATGCTCATAAAATTGCTCGGCACAGTGCCTGGGGCATGTGGTCATCAATCCATAGTTTTTGCTGTCAGTGGCTTTTATCCTTTGTGGGGACCATCTGTCTACAGGTGCTCACAGTTCTGTGCAACGTTGCAGAGAAGGGTCCTGCTTATTGCTGCCGCCTGTGGCCAGGGCCCCTGCTCTCTGCCTTGCTGGACATGTTGGCCGTCTCTGACACTGGAGTAGTAGGCCAGAGTTTGGAGCTGCTGCAGCTGCTGTTCCTCTATCGGCCAGAGGTTGGTTTCTGGTCCTGCTTCTCAATCCCTTTTGTTCTGAAGCCTCTAGTCTCACCGTGGCCCCTTTCTTTCCAATTCTAACTAGAGCCACTTCTGTGGACCTGGACAGCCTACATGGGCTCCAGGTTAGAAACAGCATCCTCTTACTGGGAATGCCCAGGAAGCAGTGGGCTAACCCATAAGGCTCTGGGAATTGAGTGTTATGGTACAGAGGCCTAGATGTTGAATCCCTTTGTTTCCTGCCATTAGACTGCCCAGGCCTTCCTGCAACAATCAGGGCTACAGGCCCTTAAAAGGCATGAGGAGGAGGCACAGCTCCAGGATCGAGTGCATGCTCTCCAGCAGACAGCTCTTCGTGGGTAACCTGGCTTCTCGATGTCACTGCTCCTTCCCCTCACCCCACCTTCCATGCCCATGGAGTCCCTTTTTGGGGGGTTTAGGACCATAATGACTCTTCATGTTTTCTGATCCCACACCTAGGCCTAAACCAAGACCTTTGGACTTCAGCTCCCACTCTTTCTTTCAGTACTGTCCAGGCAGGACCAGAGGGAAGTGGGTGTGGTTTACTTACTCTGGGGCCCTGGAATCTCTCTCTCTCTCCCTCTGTTATGTTTTAGCAGCTGGTGGTGGCCTTTGATGGGGCATAATAAAGTTTTATTTTTATATTAAACTGCTTTGTCTCAGTGGTTGCACAGTAGGGGTAGGAGGGGGAATGAGGTAAAGAACATTCGGAGACAGTATCTTACAGCACAGGCTTTATAACAAACAGGAGAACACATTTTTTCCACATTGTACTCAGTCCAGCAGAGCCCAGGCTGTGGGGCTGAATCCTCATTGAAGACTTCAGGCTTTGCCACTTAGCACATTCTCTACTGCTCTGGTTACCTGATCAGCACTGAAGTTGTTCAAAGAGACATTCTTCTCTTGGCCGAATGCTGGAGAGAAAGGGAGGTGACTAAGTATCCCCCTGCACTGTGGGGCTGGCAAAATATAGCAACAGGTCTTTGTCATCAACTTATAGTTCTGATACGAACGGTAGTAAAGAGATGACTGAGATAGATTTGGTAGGATCAGACTTCATCCAGTGGGTCTCAAACACATCTAGGAAGCCCAGGTCCAACTAGAATCTTGGCTGATCATGGGTGGCCATAATGGTAAGGAAGGTGTCTCAGGGAAGTGTTAAGGGGCACCGTAGGCATTCATTGCATGGGCCTAGCCCTGGCTGGGTGTCCACTCTGTGGCTCCCACTGTCACCTAGTCTAATACACTGCAGCTGTCTGAGTCCATCTCTAGTCTGCTGGTTTTCCGGAGAACTTTTTCCTCTTTCAGTTTTGAGAGCATGTCATTACTACAGATGGCCACTGTTACAATCAATCTGCCTTAGGTGTGACGTCCCACTTTCTCCAGACATTCCTAGGGCAAGGTGTTAAGAACCATGATGAAAATACCACTAATCAGTATTGATAAACATTCATGGCATGCTACTATGTGTCAGAAAACATGATAGTAATTTTCAGATTATGGTAAATTGAAATAGGTAATGTAATAAAAAGGGGCTGGGGCAGTGTTACATAACTGGTCAGGGAATGCCTTTTTTGAGGTGAAACAAAAGCTCAGAACTGAAAATAACCTGAATAATAAGGGGCCAACCATGGATGTCTGGCAGAAGTGCTTTCTAGGAAGGGGGACATATGTAAAGGCTGACACTGTTCTATGCAGCTACCTAACCCTATGTAATGTTCCGTAAAAATTTTGGTTTGGCTGAGTGAAATAAGCCAGGCGGTGAAGGACAAATACCATATGATGTCACCATTAACAGGAATCTAAACAACAAAACAAACAAGCAAAGCAAAATATGACCAATGACACTCAAATACGGAACAGGCTGACAGGGTCCAGAGGGGAGAGAATCATAAGGGAAAAGGGGATGGACTCACATGAGCAAGTATAAGGGACACATGGACAATAACTAAGGTGGGGGGCACTGAGGGAGGCAGGGCTGGTAATATAAGACACAAAACTGTACTTGAACAAGAATTAAATAAAACTTAAAAATTTTTTGATTCGAGTTTCTAATCTCTACAATGAAAAAAGGAAAAGAATCAACCACCTCATACAATGATGACATGACCTACAGGTAGGAAAGCACCGACCGAGCAGAGCCTAGCATTAAGTGTTCAACACAGAAGCATTGTTCTAGGTTTTCATTAAGAATCTAACACTCTGCCTGGATCGGCACTGCCCACACGTAATTTGTAAGGATCTACACTGACAAGAACTGACCAGCACCTCTTCTTTCAGAAAACTGTTCTGAATTATTACAAAAATGACAGCGGCTGGTCCCAATGCAGGACTGGGCCGGCCTCCACACGGCTATTACCCAAGACACAAGGCATCCTATCACCCTATGAACGTAAATTTCCATATTGGCAAATTATGGAAATTCTTAAGTCCAGACTCTACGAGTTTTTGCTTGACCCTGGGCGGCTGTTTGACTTCTTGAACCCTCGTTTCCTCACTGGGGTCCCAGACCTTCAGCGTCCGCACTCACCGTAGCGGGCCCAGAGCTTGGGTTGCACATCAGAGCACTCGCGGATTAGGATCGGCAGGTCGGGGTTCGCCTTCTTCAGCTCCACATAGCGTTTCTCGATGAAGTCCCTGCGGGGCCAGAGAGAGCGCCGCGCGCACTGTGTGGGCGCGAGCCTCCCCAAACAACCTGGAGGTCGAGGTCATGACCCCGGCGCCCCGAAATCCGCCCGCCAGCCTCCCCACGCAGTGCCTCACCTGACGCCTTGGCTGCCAGGAGAGCGCTGACATAAGTGGATGCGAATCTCTCGCAGACCCAGCTTGGCCCCGACGCCACGACTCACCGCAGCCGCAGCCATTTCCGCTAGTACCCACCCCCTTGCCCAGGTCTTCCGGCCAAGTTCTCCAGACGGGCCAATCGTGGGCCCTCCAGTCTCCGCGATAAATTGATTGACTTGGGGGCGGGGCCAAATCTAGTCTAAGATCTAAAAGCAGCGTTGGGCACCGGTCGGGTAACCTCCTGTTTCCCTGCGGGTGGGCGGGTGCGGAAAGACCGCGGGACGCAAAGGACTGTGGGTTGGATACGGAGGTGCATTGTGGGGAAAAGGCTGTCGCTGCTTTGTTGTTGGTGGACCTCAGTTCTTGTAGGCGTTGAAACACCGCGGACAAAATGCCGGAGCGAGATAGTAAGTCTCGGGTCGTCTGTCCCTTTTTTCTCTGCGGGACCCGGGACACATGGCGCGTTATTTAGACCTTAAATAGGGTGTGTGTGTGTCTGTGAGGGTGGAGAGGGGCCGGAGTGACGCTTGGAGCCTTGGTGAATACATTGGGCCCCAAGTGAGGCCGGGCAGCCCCAGACTCTATCTTTAAGCCTAGTCTTTGTCCTAAGTGTCAAAAGATGGGGTTTATCTGATTTATTGCTCCCCCCCTCCCCAGCCCCGTATCACTTAATCTTGGGTTGCGTCAATTTCTCACTCTCGTAGTATCTTAGATGTCCTTTTCAGGAAGTCTTTGCTGACCCTCCAGCTGATTTAGGGGCCCCCTCCTCCGGGCTCCCGCAGCTCTTTGTATTTTCCCATTTAAGTACTTACTACCCTTTATCGTTACTGTCGCTCTTCTGCCTTTCTTCCTCACTAGATTGTGAGCAATTTAACAGGAAAGCACATCTGTATTGCTCAGTGTTATACCCCCAACTTTTGCACAGAACCTGACACGAAAGAGTGATTAAGTTAATGCCAATTTTGTATCTTAGGCGAGCCGTTCTCCAACCCTTTGGCCCCAGATGGCCACGATGTGGATGATCCTCACTCCTTCCACCAGTGAGTGTTTTGATTTCAGACCATGGGAATGAGCTGGGCAGTGGGTAGGGTGGTGGTGGTGGTGATGGTAAAAGAATTAATGTCTTGTAAGCAAGGATGGTCAAAAAATTGTATCACTTGCCCCTTTTACTGGATCAGGTCAACTACATAAGAGTAACAGAAGGGAAATTCTGGCAGGGAGAGTGCTAGTTTTGAAAGTTGATGTTTAATTACACATTACATAGGAATTTCTCTTATCGAAAGATAAAACATGGGAAATAAGGGTAAAGTTCTCTTTGATAAAATTCCCTGTTCCAGTAACTTTCTTAGAGGTAACCATTGTGATCATTTCTTCCTACTCTTTTTTTTAAAAAGATTATTTATTTATTTATTTTTAGGGAGGAAGGGAAGGAGAGAGGGAGAGATATATTAATGTATGGTTGCCTCTCGTGCGTCCCCTCCTGGGAACTGGCCTGCAATCCAGGCATGTGCCCTGACCAGAAACCGAACCTCTAAGAATTAAATAAAAATAAAAATTAAAAAAAAAAAAGAAACCGAACCTCGATCCTTTGATTTGCAGGCCCGTGCTTAATCCACTGAGCTACACCAGCTAGGGCTTTTATTTTATTACCATTTTTAAAAAGATTTTACTTATTTTCAGAGAGAGGGAAGGGAGGGAGAAAGGGAAAAACATCAGTGAGTGAGAGAAACATGGATTGGCTGCCTCTCCCATGCCCCCAGCTGGGGACCTGGCCTGCAACCCAAGCATATGCCCTGACCGGGAATCAACTGGCAACCTCTTGGTTCACGCAGGCTGGTGCTCAATCTACTGAGCCACTCCAGCCAGGGTGATTAATCAGACTTTTTAATAATTAACACTTTGATGCAGTAGAGGTGGCATTTAAAATTTTTTTTATTAATTTACTGATTTGAGAGAGAAACATTGATTTGTTGATCCATTTCTTATGTGTTCATTGGTTGCTTATTGTATGTGCCCTGGCCTTGAGCATGCAGCTTTGGCATATTGGAACGATGCCATAAGCAACTGAGTTACCCAGCCAGGGTTGCATATTTTGTTTTAAGTTGTAGTTCCCTGATTTACAGTAAAAGTAACCATATTTTTAATTTCATATTTATTTAATTTCATATTTTATTTTAATTTTCATATTTCTTTATTAACTTTTATTGGGTACTAAATTTTAAAATCTTTGTCTTCTAGATCAAAACTCACCAATGAAGACTTCAGGAAACTTCTCATGACCCCAAGGGCTGCACCTACCTCTGCACCGCCTTCCAAGTCACGTCACCATGAGTAAGTTCTGGGGAGATCCAGCCTGTCTCCCCATCTCCTTCCTACAGAAAGTCTTGTTTATCTAGATGTCTTAGGAACTGGAAGGCTGGTTATTTTTTGAAGCCTGCAGTTCTGATACTTTCTCTCTGGAAATTGAAGCTCCAGTGGAGACTGGGATGCTCTGCGATTTACTTTTTCTCAGGGTGTGTTCCATGAACCACTTGTACTAGAGTTGCTGCTGGTGCTTCAATGGGCATATTCCTGGGCCCATTCTAGCTGCACAGACTCAGATCCTGGGGCAGACATTTGAGGAAACAATTTTAATAGTCCCTCAAATGGTTGTGATACTCTTTAAAGTGAGAACTACTGACTTACAAATATCAACATGGATCTCTGCCTGATTGAAACTGTTATTCTTATCAGTGTTCTAGACCTTTCTTCAGTCCTCAGGGCCACTTTTTGGGGTTTCTGGGGCTGTGGCAGTATTTTGCTCTCAATAAATTTCTTTCTCTTCTAGGATGCCGAGGGAGTACAATGAGGATGAAGACCCGGCTGCACGAAGGAGAAAAAAGAAAAGGTGAAGGAAGGAGGGAGGAGTGTTGGGTTTTGAGTTGGGTAGGGTTTGAGGGAAAGGAGGAGGGGCTAGTTAAAAGACCAGAGACTGAAGTTTTCCATTAAGGTCATCACTCTCCCAGCTTTCATAGTGGAGGGGAATGATGTGTGGAGTGGCAGGTTAGGGGTTTGAAGTCAGCCTGTGGTGTTTTAATCTCTACCAGTTTCTAGTGGAATACCTCAGCATTTTGCTTAATCTTTCCAATCCTTAATACTCTCATGGTAGAATAGAAATAGTGGTAGTAACTTTCACTAGGTTGACATGAGATCCATTGTGGTAGTTGCATGTAAACTGTGTGCCAGTGCCTGGCATATAGTCACCATCCAATAAATCTTAGTTGTCATCACCATCATCATTATCATCATTATTTATATGATACTGAACTTTCTGGACCTGTAATTAGCTTTCTACTCTTCTGGGGGAGAACTGGCAAGGACTGATTTATTTTCTGTTGACACTTGGAAGGGGATGATAATTCAGATGACCTCATCATTTCTGTACAGAAAAGCCTTAACACTATAGAGACTCGGCGATGTAAGGGTTGGTGGCTTTAAAGAATTCTGAGGTGAAAGATGGAGTGTCCTGAGGTGGCAGATGGAACGATGTGTGTGTGAGGGAAGATGCTGTAGTTGTGTTCTTGAGAACTACTGAGAGGTGACCAGAAGTGTTTTCAGGTTGTATATGATGTTTACCATAAAGAATTGGATGGCTCTGGCTGGTGTAGCTCAGTGGATTGAGTGCGGGCTGTGAAAGGATCATGGTTCGATTCCCAGTCAGGGCACAGGCCTGGGGTTGCAGGCCCGGTCCCCAGTGGGGACCATGTGAGAGGCAACCACACATTGATGTTTCTCTCCCTCTCTTTCTACTTCCCTTCCCCTCTCTTTAAAAATAAAAAATAAAATATTTTTTAAAAAGAGTTGGATGAAAGTTTAGGGAAACAGACATGACCAGTTGTGTTGACATTGAGATAGCAGCTGGTTAGCCTTACACATTTGTCTCTTCCTGGTCGTAGTTATTATGCCAAGCTTCGCCAACAAGAAATTGAGAGAGAGAGAGAACTCGCAGAGAAGTACCGGGACCGAGCCAAGGAACGGCGAGATGGCGTGAATAAAGACTATGAGGAGACCGAGCTGATCAGCACTACAGCTAACTACAGAGCTGTGGGCCCCACTGCTGAGGCGTAAGTGCCGGGGGGGCCTGGGCATGGTTTTCTCAGCCTCCCAGAGTCAGAGTATCACAGTACGAATTCGTTCTCACACTTTCCCTGCTCTGGAGCTCACATCAAGCCATTTCATGCGGCATTTGCCACCCCCAAAGGGCCATTCTAACACGGTGTCTTTCGTTATCCAGGGACAAGTCAGCTGCAGAGAAGAGAAGACAGTTGATCCAAGAGTCCAAATTCTTGGGTGGTGACATGGAACACACCCATTTGGTGAAAGGCTTGGATTTTGCTCTGCTTCAAAAGGTGAGCCTTGGTGAGTGAGTGGAGAATGATACTAGAAAGCCGAATGCTCTCGTGTGGACTGCTCTTAGTTCAGACCATCTAGAAGGGCTCGCGGTGGCCCTTCTGTGGGACTGATTGCTACTTCTTCAAATCTCAGCTTCCACTTTATTTTCTCTCCATTCCTCACTTTCCACTTCCTGTACCCTTGCATACCTCTCCTATTTTACTTATAGCAGTTACCATATTTTGTTAATTGCTTAATATGTCTGTCTCTCTTGTTACAAGCTCCATTAGAGCAAGGATTATATTGACTTGTTTAGTATTGAGCTCTTAGTTCCTGGCACTGTGTGGTATAGTGGTGTCAGTAAATATGTGTAAAAATGATTTTGCATGTCTAAACATTACTTACTTTACTGTTAGGTACGAGCTGAGATTGCCAGCAAAGAGAAAGAAGAGGAAGAACTAATGGAAAAGCCCCAGAAGGAAACCAAGTATGTGAACATCAGGCAGAACTTGAGGGTTTAGAAAGGTGGGATCTAAAGTAGGAGAACACATTTAGCAAAAAAAAAAAAAAAAAAAATTTCTTTTTTTTGGTCTTTTCAGGAAAGATGAGGATCCTGAAAATAAAATTGAATTTAAAACACGTTTGGGTGAGTACAGAGGTGCCACACTACTGGCTCTGCATGCTAGGTGAATTGTAGACTAATGCGTGGAGCAGGGTATGCTTCCCTTTATTTCAGCCTGTTTTTCCTCTCTCTCTTTTTTTTGCCCCTAAACTAGCTAGTTTCATAAAATACTCTAGTACAGTTCAGACACAGACTTAGTTATTTCATGTGTTATTAATGTCTCCTTAGTTAGGTGGGAAGCTCTTTCAGATTAGGGCTAATACTTTAAGGGAGGTATAGCATTGTTGGTGATTAAAAACCCAGAACTTGCAGTCTGAGAGAACTGGGTTAGAATCCTGATGATGGAATCATAGCAAGCTTGTGGGTTAGGCACCTCACATTATTTCTCAGTGCCTGTTTGTCTATCAGCAGTGTGCACCTCAAGGGATTATTTGGACAGAGAATATAGGCAACATGCCTACTAAGAACTGGTTTTTCATTCATTCTTAATATTACCTTATACTTCAATCTTGCCCGCCTGGTGTGGCTCAGTGGGTTAGGCATCATCCCACGAACTGAAAGGTTGCCAGTTTGTTTCCTGGTCAGGGCACATGTTTGGCTTGTGGGCCAGGTCCCCGGTTAGCGGCATTTTAGAGGCAACCACACATTGATGTTTCACTCCTTCTTTCTCCCTTCTCCATTCTCTATAAATAAATAAATAAAAATTAAAAAACAAAAACAACTGCCCTGGTTGGTGTGGCTCAGTGGATTGAGTGCCTGTCTGTGAACCACAGGGTCAGCGGTTCAATTTCCAGTCAGGGCACGTGCCTCGGTTGCCGGTTGAGTCCCCATTAGGGGCAAGTGGCAGGCAACCACACATTGATGTTTTTCTCTTCTCTTTCTCCCTCCCTTCCCCTCTCTAAAAATAAATAAATAACATCTCTAATAAATAAATGCATTTAAAAATATAGTAAAACTGCCCTCATCCTTATTCCTCACAGGACCTAGTACCATGATAAGCACACAGTGTCCTTGAGAAGCCAGTGGAGGAGGGTGAATAAGAGACTGCCCGGGTCTCGTTCTTTGTTCTGTCATTTGGTAGCTATGCGACTTTAGGTAAATCACTTAACTCTCAGCTTTAATGTTCTTATTAGTTAAGAGGAGATAATACCCAGTTTACAAGGCTGTTCTGAAGATTGAATGAAGCAAAGTAAAGCACTCATAGCACTTGGCATGTTGTCTGGCACAGAGTAAGCACTCAAAAAATGGCAGCGGTTGTTGTAGAAGGGCTCTCATTGGCTTCTTGCTGCTCTGTCTTTTCATAGGCCGCAACGTTTACCGCATGCTCTTCAAAAGCAAGGCATATGAGCGGAATGAGCTGTTCCTGCCAGGCCGCATGGCCTATGTGGTAGACCTGGATGATGAGTATGCTGATACAGACATCCCCACCACTCTTATCCGAAGCAAAGCTGATTGCCCCACCATGGAGGTGAGCAACCCAAACCCTGAAAGCCTTTCACATGAGTCTCAAACCTAGAAATCGGCATCAGTTCTGCCCGGTCTCATTGACCACATTTAACCCATCACCAAGTTCTGTCTACTTCTCATCTAAATTTCAACTGAATCCACTCCCTTTTCTCTGTCTCCACCCAATAGCATTCTAGTCTAAGCCATCATCTCTTTGTTGGATCTATTAAAAGATTCTTCTAATTGGTTTCCCCACTTCTACTCTGGTTCCCTTCTAATATTTTATTTATTCTTAGTTATTACTGAGATGTAATTCACATACCATACAATATCCCCCCTTTTAAAAATTTATGTATTGATATGAGAGAGAGAGAGAAACATTTATTTGTTGTTCCACTTATTTATGCATTCATTCATTGGTTGATTTCTTGTATGTGCCCGGACTGGGGATTGAACTTGCAACCTTGGCTTAGTGGGATGATGCTCTAACCAACTGAGATACCCTGCCAGGGCCACAATTTGCCCCTATAAGGTGTATAATTCATTGGCTTTTAATATATTCATAGAATTGTGTAACCATTATCACAATCAGTTTTAAAACATTTTCATCACTTCTGAAAGTAGCTCTGTACATTTTAGCCAGCAACCCCTGACCACCACCCTAGTCTCCAATTCTGTTTTTACACGTGGCCAGAGTGATTATTTCAAAACCCGAACTTTTGTCTCAGCACAGTTTTGAAGCTTTCCTTGGTTTCTTGGTGTTAGAATAAACAGCAAAATCTTTACTGTGGCCTGTGAGCCTTTGCATCTTTTCGACTTTGCAGCCTGTTTTCACTGTGTGTCCCTGCTGTTTGTTCTTCAGTCATTCTTGCTTTCATCAATGTGTAGAATCACTTTTGACCCAGGCCTTTGTGCATGTGGTTTCACCTCTCTGGAATGTCCTTCCACAACACTTCCTTTCCAGTCTTCACTAGCTAATTCTAATCATCCTTCAGCTTGGTAAGCGAATGAATGAACAGATGAAAAGATTCCTGCTCAGTGGGATGACATTCTTGCTTCTTGGGATTTTCAGGCCCAGACCACACTGACTACAAATGACATTGTCATCAGCAAGCTCACCCAGATCCTTTCCTACCTGAGGCAGGGTACCCGCAACAAGAAGCTCAAGAAGAAGGATAAAGGTAATCTGGAGGGGTAGGGAGAGAAACCTTATCCCTGTAGGGGCATTCGAGAATGGAACCAAGGTCTCCTGGAGCCTTCTGTCTCCAGAATATCAGCAGGTTCCTGGGGAACAGAGGGAAACTAGAGCAGTGGAGCATAGGCAAGGGCGTGCTTACCTCCAGTTTCTGTCTGTTGGACCCATCCAGGAGGTATTGGGTAACTTTCAGCATGAGAAGGAATGAATGGGTAGCCTTTCGTCCCACCTTCTAAGTAGGTGTTTAAAAGGGCACTGAAGATTAAAGAGCCTTGACTGGTGTGGAGCAGTGGGTTGGGCGTCATCCCCTACACTGAAGGGTTGCCAGTTCAATTCCTAGTTAGGGCACATGCCTGGGTTGCGGGCCAGGTCCCCATTTGGGGGGCATGGGAGGGACAACTAATTGATGTTTCTTTCACATATTGATGTTTCTCTCACCCTGCCCCCCGATTCCCTTCTCTCTAAAAATATAGTGAAACCTTTTTTTATTTTTATTTTTTAATTTTATTTATTTATTTATAGAGAGGGGAAGGGAAAGGAGAGGAAAAAAACATCAATGTGTGGTTGCCTCTCATGTGCCACCTACTGGGCACGTGCCTGGCTTGCAACCCAAGCATGTGCCCTGACCAGGAATTGAACTGGTGATCCTTCCGTTTGCAGGCCATCACTCAATCCACTGAGCTACACCGGCCAACTTAAATCTTACTTTATTTTTATTTTTTTAAGAAAAATTAGCATGATGAGGCCAAGTAGAAATTAACGATTTTTCCTCATTAATTGTCTTTACATTTTAGGGAAGCTGGAAGAGAAGAAACCCCCTGAGGCTGACATGAAGTATGTATCCTAGCCCCTCTCACCTGATCTGAGGGAGAAAGGGGGCTCTGTGTTTTTTGTCTTCAGCATTTTGGGGAGGCCTGGGTGTGAGAATCTAGTGAAATGGACAGGGGAAGTGAAAGTGTGGTGTGACTTTGGCAACTAGTTATCTCTGTTTCCTAGTATATTTGAAGACATTGGGGATTATGTGCCCTCCACAACCAAGATACCTCGGGACAAGGAGCGGGAGAGATATCGGGAACGGGAGCGTGATCGCGAGAGAGACAGAGATCGTGACAGAGAGCGGGAACGAGAACGAGATCGGGAGCGGGACCGAGAGAGAGAGGAAGAGAAGAAGAGGCACAGCTACTTTGAGAAGCCAAAAGTGGATGATGAGGTAAGATGTGGCTCCTGGTACCAAGTGGTGGAGCTGCCCACCTCTCTGCGTGCGCAGGCAGGTACAGGACATCTTTGTTATATAGGCAGCTCATGGCTCTATAGAAACAACTGGGTTCACTAATCCAGGGTAGGTAGGAACCATTCTGTAAAGGGGGACAACAAGAGGGTAGGGAATGGATTCAAACTTGGGAAGTAGAGGATGAGTAGAAATCCTTCATGGTGACACACTGACTTCAGATTCTCTTTTCTTTCCAGCCCATCGACGTTGACAAAGGTGAGTGTGTCCAAAGTGTCTTGCATTCCCTCTGGCAGCCCTGCTTTCCCCTGGGCTGAATCTGACCTAGAGCTCAGAGCCTGCAAGGGTGGGATCGGGGGACTTCCTGGTTCTGGGTTCTCATAGGATCCATGTCTTGCTGTGTGGAATTGACAGAAGATAAGTCCGGAGTTCCCTTCATCTTCCTGGGCAGTGACAGGCTATGTGTGATCTGTTAGATACAGCTCCTCCTGCTCTGTGGTCTTGAGGGTGGGAGGCTGGTTGAGTGCACTCATTACCCCATCTCAGCCAGATTACTTCATTATTACTTGGGATTTGATTAAAATTTTGTTAGCTAAACAGGTTCTATTGCTTAAAAAGTATTTTTAAGAAAGCCGCAGGCTGGAAGTGTGTTGTAGGGAAGAGGTGGTAAATTTCTCATTTCAGTGTGCTAATAGACTTCTCTTTTTCCCAGGACCTGGATCTGCCAAGGAGTTGATCAAATCCATCAATGAAAAGTTTGCTGGTTCTGCTGGCTGGGAAAGCACTGAATCATATCCTTTATTTCAATAAGTTCCTGGGTTCTAGAGAATTGTTTTCTCTCTCCTTTTTTAAAGATTTTGTTTGTTTATGTTCAGAGAGGGGCAGGGAGGGAGAAATGGAGAGAAATATCAGTGTGTGCTTGCCTCTTGCACAGCCCCTACTGGGGTGTCCTGCAACCCAGGCATGTACCCTGACTAGGAATCGAACTGGTAACCCTTTGCTTTGCAGGCCAGCACTCAATCCACTGAGCTACAGCAGCCACACAGGGAAGAATTGTTCTCTTTTTATTCCAACTCCACCTGCCTGCCTGTTTTCCCACAACCCCGCTTCTTCCCTTTTGTATTAATTTTGACTGGGATGAAGTCATTGTGACTTTCCCTTTTGTGAGAGAACCCATTCAGGTTCACAGTCCTCTTCTTAGAGTTTTCATGTTGTTTCTTTTAGCCCTTGGCTCTACTTGCTTGAAACTTTTCTGCTACAGGGAGAATTATTGTCTTTAACATAGCGTATGCTGAAGAAGCCGGAGGACAAGAAGCAGCTAGGAGATTTCTTTGGCATGTCCAACAGTTATGCTGAGTGCTACCCAGCCACGTATGTGAGACTCTGTTAAAGGAGGTTGACATGATTGGAGAACAAGTTTGGGTGGGAGTAGGGGGGTGGGGTAAGGGGAAATTTGATTTGCTGGGATCCGTAAGTACTTTTACTTGGATGAACTATTCTGTTAGGCTCTGGGTGGGAGGTCTAGGGGTATGGTCATTCCTAGGCATATAGTTTCTCACTAGGATAGGTTTCTAGATGGCGCATAGGAGTATGGGTCTGCACCATCTGTTCAACTGTTGCTTCTCTTAAGGATGGACGACATGGCTGTAGACAGTGACGAGGAGGTTGATTACAGCAAAATGGACCAGGTATGGAGTTAAAAGGATGGGTGGAGGCTGTTGGGCAGTAAACTCCATAGTACATTTCCCCTTTCTCCACTCCCAAAATATCTGTGTCTCATTTACTTGTCCTCACCTTCCCTTAGCTACAGTAATGGGATCAGCAGCATTGTGGGGCCATGGGCTGCCTAACTGTTTCAAAGTGTTTGTATGAAAATCAAGTGACATAGAACCAAAAATAGATTTCTTTATTATTTCCCACAACGTGTGAGGCTGTGATTTCTATCCTAGGCAGTAAGCAAGTCTTTGTGCATTAGTAGAGAGGCCAGAAGGAATTGCAGTCTTTTGAAAATAATGAAGTTTATTCTAGTTTATCTATCAGTATTGGAATTTTTCTCCAACTCTTAAAACCCAACAAACAAACCATTAATGGTAAAGAAATTTCATCTACTTTTCCTGTGTTCTCTCTGTACTATAGTGGGTAAGAGCATGGTTTAATGCTGTTGTGGAGCCTTGTTTAACCGTGGCTCTGCCATTTATTAGTTTTATGACCTTGCCAACTTATGATACTGCTTATGCCTCAGTTTCATCATCAGGAAAATGGAAATAAATCTATTTTAATAGTGTTTTTGAGAGAATTAAATAATATAGGTGTGTAGTGTTTAGAATAATGCCTGGTACATAAGTGCATAGTAAGCATTTTATTCTTTTTATTGTTGTTTTTGTTAAGGTAGGATTTATAAATGAGGCAATCTGGGATTGTGGGAGGGCCTGGCTTTAATCAAGGGCTAAAATTCCATTTCCCCTGACATCTCTTTCTCCCCGGTCTCCCATTCTGTCCTGCAACAGGGTAACAAGAAGGGCCCCCTGGGTCGCTGGGATTTTGATACCCAGGAAGAATACAGCGAGTATATGAACAACAAGGAAGCTTTGCCCAAGTGAGTTGGTACTAAACACAGCCATGGTGTGAGGAGAGGGATGTGATGGGTGGACGAGCTCCACACCAAGGTAGAGGATGTTGTCTGGCTGAGACGTTTCCATGTAGCTTCTCTGCTCACAGGGCTCTCTGGGGTCCCCTTGCTAGTGCTATGCAACTGATGCTACTTCTCCTAACTGCCCCCCCCCCCCCCCAGGGCTGCATTCCAGTATGGCATCAAAATGTCTGAGGGGCGGAAAACCAGGCGCTTCAAGGAAACCAATGACAAGGCAGAGCTTGATCGCCAGTGGAAAAAAATTAGTGCGGTAAGCTGGACTGCCTCTTCGGTGGGAGGGGTTCAACTGGGAGGAGACACTGGTCCACCGGTCCAGGAATAGAAAAGGGGTGGCCAAGCCATGGAAGTTGGAAAGAGGTCAGCCTTGGCCTCAGGTGACCTTAGGCTGGCATTATAACTGTCCACTCTGACTCCTTGCAGATCATTGAGAAGAGGAAGAAGATGGAAGCTGATGGGTGAGCACCATATTCATCCTCTGTGGAACTGGGGAATTGCTTAGTTTATTGATCTTATGCTGACGCATTTCTCCTATTGCAGGGTTGAAGTGAAAAGACCAAAATACTAATATGTAGTTCGAATTCCAAGAAGAGTCTTTACAAGGATATGCTGCTCCTCACTGCTTACTTTCTGCAATTTCCAAAGAAGTGGCAAGGTTTTTCCCCCCCATGAATGTATATAAAATGTTGTATAATCATTCGGTTCCATTAAAATTGATTAACCTCCTGCCTCTTCTATATTGAGCATCCCCCACTCCAGGGCCCCTGAGGCACCAACAGGGCTATTAGTTCTACTGATTGTATAAAATCACATGCAGAAAGTCAGCTTAGTCCTTTCCGGAGTTATGGTTCTGGATCCCTAGGCAGTAAGGCTGCTTACTAGCCAGGGTGCCCAGTGGAGAGTGGAATGGCCCTCACTGATGAGCAAGAGATGGATAGAGGAAGTAAGGATGGTTGGTCTCAAATGTCAGGCTCATTCAGGCACATTTGAGGGCCTACTCTTGGGGCAGAGATTCCCTGGGAATCAGGGTCAGCCCAGTGGGCTGCCAGTCTGATCCCAAAGTTGTACATGATGGTGCTAGGTGAAGGCACCTGATGAGAATCACTTGTGGGAACAAAAACCTTTTATGAATTTATGCTCTCCTGGGGCTTTAGTAATTCTAAGCTTACATCACTGCTTTCCTGGCTGAGGGGATAACCTTGAGGAAGTACTTTGAATCCCTGTGCTAGGCCCAAAGATTTTGGTGTGCCCTTCAACACCCTGTAGTTTACTGATGCCCAGGGTGGGCTTCCTGGTGACCTCCAAATCCAACCCTGCTTTATTCTTCCTCTGTACCCATTGCCGGCATTTGCATCTCATACTCATAAATCCGTACTGTCTGTTCCAAGCCTAAAACCTGTGTGCTTACCAAATTCAGAGAAAGCTAGAGAGCCACCGCAGCCATTGCCTTTGGTCACTTTAATCTTGATAGGGCCAGGGTGTTTAAGAGGCTGAAATTGAGTCTTGTTTGAAATAGTACCTAGAGTTTCAGGTGGTAGATAACACCCAGGTTCCGCAGTCGTAGGTAGCAGTCCCAGTGAGGAAAAAGGTCATAGAGACCTGGCTGAAATGAAGATACCTAGAAGGTCCTAAGATGGATGAAGACCTGGGGGTGACTGCCAGTTTGAAATCTACAAGTACCACCAATTCTTGTGATGAAGATCCTCTGGTTGGCAACCTCGTGACAAGAACTCCCATATAACCTCTGAGGTCCTAACTCGGTTAAGGCGATGGGGAATCAACATATGGGATGTCTTAGAAGGTTTAATACCCCAGTAATGTGAGAAGGTTCTCTTCAGCCAAGGGATCCCCTGCTCATCTGCCCTACCATGCAGGGTGCTCCTGTGTATAGAACCTTTGTTAACTGGAATGTCCAGAACAACCGTGCCCATTTTCCTCTTCAGCAACTCCTTGCCAGGCCCGAGCACTGCTGGCCTGGCTCACTCAGGGAGGGTCTGCAGCCTAACCGCAGGAATCGGTATGATGCTGTGTTCAGCCATGAAGATGTTGCACGTGGAAGGCAGCAACGTATGCACACACATACACAGGGCTCCATGACCCATCATACGAAATCCTTGTGGTGTGGGCCTTTGCTTCTTCCTGACTGACTTGGCTAGTGCTTGTTGCAGTCGTGGGTTTCACAAGCTACTGGAGTTCCTCTCTGATCCTGAGGGCATTCAGCCCTCCTTTTACTGGTTGGGGAGGTGGACTGAAAATAGGGTTCTATAGAGAGTAATAACCTCACAGGCTTACCTGATCATAAGTTCCTAAGTGGCAGGTCATGATGGGTAGTCACATCCCAGGCATACTATGACTTTAGTGAAAGGTTTATCTGTCTTGAAACCCTGTGCATTGTTTCTGTGCATCTAGGTTAACACATCTTTGAAATGATCATCCTCAAGAGAGCACATAATCTTGTGTTTTTTTTAAGATTTTATTTATTTTAGAGGGGGAGGGAAGGAGAGAAATATCAATGTATGGCTGCCTCTCTTGAGTCTCCTGCTGGGAACTGGCCTGCAACACAGGCATGTGCCCTGACTGGGAATCGAATGGTTTGTGGTTTGCAGGCCCCCGATCAATTCACTGAGCTACACCAGCCAGGGCCACATAATCTTATTCTAGTTTATCCACCAGTATTGGAATTGGCCACATGATCCTACACCAGGGGTGTCAAACTCATTTTCACAGGGGCTGGGGCCGGGGCACATCAGCATCGCAGTTGCCTTCAAAGGTCTGAATGTAATTTTAGGGCGGTGCTTCCACTGGGTAGAAACAGGGTGCTGAGCTGGATAAAACAAGGTGGAGGGCCAGATTCACCCTGCAGGCCTTGTGTTTGCCACCTGTGCTACAATTGCCTGTCTTGCTTTCTTCCACCTTCATGTAATCTTGCTTACATTTCCTCTTCAATTTCAAATACATAAAAAAAGTTGCAAAATTGTCATTCTCCGGAACGTTAAAGATCCTGCTCCCTCGCATATGCCTTCCGTTTGGCTCAAATAAACTAAAAAAAAATTCTCTACAACTCTGGATGTTTCTTAGGTTGGCAAGGAGGTTGTACCAAACTCAACACGGGTCAGAATGAAGAGGAAGGACGGCCATGCGATCTAGCAGACGTAGGGATAGATGGTATCAACACAGGAAAGTAATGGACCGCGGGGGCGTGGCCCCTGGAGTCCGCCCCGCCCATGCCAGCTGCGGCAGCCCCGCCTCTTCCTGGTTACGGAGAACGCCTGAAGCCTCATCCCGCCCTGTCCCCTCCCATCCGCCCCGTGAGCGGAAGTGGTGCGCTCAGCCAGTGACTACTGCCGGGTCACTGGGTCTTGGGCTCTCTGCTCCACTGCAGAGCACTTGGAATCCTCTCGTACATGGATCGCACGCGTGAGGAGAGGTCCGCGGAAGACAGGAGCGGCGAGGAGGACTCTGACTCCCCGGAAGTACCGGCCCGTATTCGGGATACTCCTGAAGACATCATTTTGGAAGCGCCAGCTAGTGGGCTGGCGTTCCACCCGTCCCGTGACCTCCTGGCGGCAGGGGACGTAGACGGGGACGTGTTTGTGTAGGTGCACGGTAGGACCGGGGACGTGGTGAGCGTGGTGGGCGAGGGGGCTTCCGGGTCAGGAAACTCCTTAAGGATGCAGCTGGGAGGCGAGTGCAGGGAGAAAACTGTTGCAAGACTCATATAGTCTGATTCATTCATTAATATTCGGCTTTAAACAAGTTACCACACAAATCTCTTGAAAGAAAATGACGACAAATTGGTTGTAATGTCGTGAGGGAGCATAGAGGTAGTAAGTACCAGGACAAGAAGGCTTTCGGGGCACTGTTTCTCACCAGATTACTACTCTGAGCCTGAAACAAGCTTAGCAGGACCTGCTTTTGTTTCTTGTTTACTTGATCTTTTGAAAGCCCGACCACCTCACTTCCTTGATTAAACCTTTGAATAGTTTACTTTGCTTTTAGGATTAAGGCTAAAACCCTTGACCCTCGGGTCCTTGCTTGCTTTTTCCTCTAGTTTCTGTGCTTATTCATCCTTACCTTCATATCTTGAAGCCTCAGCTCCTTTGCACGTTATTTTTTCTGCCTGGAAAACGCCTTTCCCCTCACTTGTACCTCCCATCTCTGAGTGCCTAGCATCTCTTCACTGTTCCACATGCCCCAGACTAAATTAGATTACCAGTTAGATGCTGCTTTGGCACCAGATGTCTTTTCCCTTATAAACTTCATAATGGTTTGTAATCATCAGTTTGTAATTTGAATGTTTGTCTCATTCACTAAAAAAAAAGTGACTGTTTATTAAGCAGCCTTTTCATGCTAAGCACTGGGATGGAGCAAACAATAAATAGGCCCAGTTCTTCCCACCTGGAACTCAGTGGCAATTAAGTACTTACTCATTTGGCCCTTTTAAGGATGAGGCAGGCAGTGGGGATACTCTCTGGACAGGTGCTTTCTCTTGCTGAGTTTATAGGCTGGTGCCTCTCTTCCACATCCATTTTGAGCCTGGCTCCTTTCCAGTGTGTGGTCACAGTGTGTTGTAATTAACTGTGGCTTTCTCTAGTTCCCTAAGACCTGGAGTGCAAGAGCCCTGTCTTACTGCTGTTTTGTGTTTCTAGCTTCTAGGGCTGTCTGTCATTCAGTTTTTTAAAGTTTATTTCCAGCGAGAGAGGGAGGGAGGGAGAAAGGGAGAGAAACATCAGGTTGTCTCCCACAGGTTGCCTCTTGTGTACACCCTGACCAGGGACCTGGCCTGCAACCCAAGCGTGTGCCCTGACTGAGAATCAAACTGGTGACCCTTTGGTTCACAGGCCGGCACTCAGTCCACTGAGCCACACTGGCCAGAGCATGTTTTTATTTTAAGAGGAGGAGGAAAATAGCAATCAGTTGATTCCCTCTTGCACACTCCCATTTGGGACCCTGGCCTGTAACATAGGCATGTGCCCTTAGTGGGAATCAAACCAGCGACCTTTTGGTTTGCAGGCTGTTGCTCAATCCACTGAGCCACATCAGCCAGGGCACCCACGGATATTTTTATTGATTTTTTAGAAAGTGGGCAGAGAGGTATTCATGTTAAAAAGAAACATCGATTGATTGCCTGCTGTACCCGTCCCGACTGGGGATTAAACCATAACCTAGGCTTGAACCTGAAACCTTTTATTGTACAGGACGACAATCCAACCAAGCCACCAGCTAGGGCCTGTCATTAATTTAACAGATATTTCTGGGCCTTCACAGTGGTCCTGACCTAATATTTCTTCAGGCTGGGGCTTGCAAGGATGATGAAGAGGGGTCGGGTGATGTCACAAAGAAGTCCCAAGCAAATGTACTTTGAATTACTGTTTATCAAATGAGAAAAAGGCCTAACATTTGAAGCTCACTGAAAATGGAAAAATGGGGTGGTAAGCTTTATGCTTAGAGCTGTAGTTGCAGGAACTCCTAGGTAGGTGGTGCATCCCTCGCAGGGTCTGGGGTCATTCACTCTACCCCACCTCTCCCAAGGTTTTCCTACTCCTGCCAAGAGGGAGGAACCAAGGAGCTCTGGTCCTCAGGTCACCACCTCAAGTCCTGCCGAGCTGTGGTCTTCTCTGAAGATGGGCAGAGTGAGTATTAGGGGAAGCCAGTATGCTGGTGGGAAAGGAGTAGTGAGCAGCACCATGACCTGGGCACTTTTTCCCCCAGAGCTTATTACTGTCTCCAAGGACAAAGCCATCCATGTTCTAGATGTGGAGCAGGGCCGACTAGAAAGACGCATTTCCAAGGCTCATGGGTAAGGGGAGCCAGCTGTGCGCTGAAATGAGGGGTAAGGACTCTAGCTCCCTGCTGGGACAAACATGCTCCAATAACGTCTGCATGTGTGCCTCTAGTGCCCCGATCAACAGCCTGCTGCTGGTGGATGAGAATGTTCTAGCCACTGGGGATGACACAGGTGGCATCCGGCTCTGGGACCAGCGGAAGGAGGGCCCTGTAATGGATATGCGGCAGCATGAGGAGTACATTGCTGACATGGCTCTGGACCCAGCCAAGAAGCTTTTGCTTACAGCCAGGTACAGCCTCAAAGCCGCCTGCCCACCCGTCCCTGTGTTAAATGTCTCCCTCAAGGGGAGCCTCTGGCCAAACCTGCTGCTGCTCTGCTTTCTCTACAGTGGGGATGGCTGCCTTGGTGTCTTCAATATCAAGCGACGCCGGTTTGAGCTGCTTTCAGAACCTCAGTCTGGAGACCTGACCTCTGTCACAATCATGAAAGTACAGCTGGGTATGGTGGCCTGTGGGTGTGCAAGGGACTTGGTCTGACATGGTCCACAAACATGGTTTGTCCTTTTTTCTCTGTAGTGTGGAAGGAAGGTGGCCTGTGGCTCCAGTGAAGGTACCATCTACCTTTTCAACTGGAATGGCTTTGGGGCCACAAGTGACCGCTTTGCCCTGAGAGCCGAGTCCATCGACTGCATGGTTGCAGTCACCGACAGTTTGCTGTGCACTGGGTCTACTGATGGCGTCATTAGGTGAGAGGGGCCAGGCCCTCAGGTCATAGGAAGGGTAGGCCCAACCAGCCAATACCCAACGCTCTTTTCCCTCCACCCAGGGCTGTGAACATCCTGCCAAACCGCGTGGTGGGCACTGTGGGCCAGCACACCGGGGAGCCCGTGGAGAAGCTGGCCCTCTCCCACTGTGGCCGCTTCTTGGCCAGCAGTGGCCATGACCAGTGCCTCAAGTTTTGGGACACAGCCCAGTCGCGGGCTGTGGTGGTGAATGACTACCGTCGACGCAAAAAAAAGGGAGGGCCACTCCGGGCACTGAGCAGCAAGGCCTGGAGCACTGATGACTTCTTTGCAGGACTAAAGGAAGAGGAAAAGGAGGAAGAGGAGAGTGAGGAGGACAGTGACTGAGGGAATGAGCTGAATCTCAAAGACCAGGTCCTCACTGGGCAAGAGTCTTGCTTCCTGGGCTGAATCCCCAGAGGCTGTACACATATCATACCCTCTTGTGCAGTATGCAGAGAGGGGCAGACGGCTCAGGACTGTGGAGAGGTAGGGCGCTCACACCAGCAGTATAGCCTAAGTCCACAGCTGGGGCAAGACGGCACGGACACAGGTGTACACCAACCAGGGGTTTAATATAAATACAACCAGCACAGAAAAACCAACAATGCACATACACCAAAACCAAAATGCCAAGTGGTGGGGACAAATGGCAGATTTCTGACCCTTTGGCTCAGTCATCCCCAAAATAAAAACCAACAATCAACAAAATGAGCAAAGATTCACGCTAAGCTGTGGGAGGAGACAGAGTAAGAGAGGCTGTGTGTATCACACAGAAAGGCCAAGGAAAACCCTGGGCTGGGAGTTGGGGGGCAAGATCCCTCACCATAGCTTAGCCAAACCTGAGCTGTCCCCAGGTGCTCTGGGGCTAGGCCCCAGCTGGGAGGTTCTATCAGGCTCAGGGCAGGGCCCACGCTCCTCCCCTTTTTGGGATCAGATGGTGGCTGCCCAGGCCTGCTGGGTTGGAGACTCACACAGGTTCTGCCTACTTGTTCAGGCTGCCCGTGGAGACGACGGGGTTACTGCTTAACCAGGGTACCTGCCTTAGCTCCAGCAGACCACAGGAGGCTGGCTCCAGACTTGCTCAGTGTCTCCAGAAGCCGTGCAGACACAGCATCCTTGGCCACCTCATGCCCGTCCTGCCCATCCATGGTTAGCACAACCCAGATGAGGCCGCAGAAGGGCACTGGATGCCCAGGGATCACCACCTGGTACCAGAAGTGGTGCCAGCCAGCAGGGCCTGTGCCCAAGCACTTGGTGAGGAACACTGGGCTGCCTAGCTTCATTTGCTGACACAGCAGCTGCAGGGCAGCTCGAGCCCCTTGGGACCCTAGCTTGTCCCTAGCCAGCACCAAGTGGCTACCCTCTGGCTGTAGGCCCCTTGGGGAGGGCCCCACAACCTGCTGCTGACGGAGTCGCTGCTTCAGGTCTGGCTTGAGCCACTCCACAGCCACCTGCTCTCCACAGAGGCGCGACTGCCCTGCAGAAAAAAGGCAAAAGGCAAGACAGGTCTTAGCCCTGGGCTAAGTAAGCCCCAGCCTGTTTTAATGACCAGCCTCCCATTTCCGGGTGGTGTGACCCCCGGCACATTCAGTGACTTAAGGCCTCATTGTATTTGTAAAGGGTGTGTGATAACCTCTGCCTTCTAAATTTTCTTGGAGGCTTACTGGTAAATGCTAATTTTGCCCACTGCATAATCATAAAGTAGCTCCTTTACTGTGAATACTTGCCCCAAATGTGCTAAGTACCCACTTAATTCTCACAACAGATGACAGTCTCAGTTGCACTGCCTTGGGCAAGTCCCCTTAAAATAACCCCTTTCCTATAGAGGGAGGTCATTGTGTGTGTCTGTGTGTGTGTTTTACATTGGAAGAATGTTGAGGGTTAAGCCAGGAGATAAATATGAGGGAAGTGTTAAGTTTAGGTAAGCGGTGGTGCCACTGGGAATTTAAAAATCTTGAGTTCAAATAAATAGTATAAGTTTACAAATCTGGGTATTTCTTGACCCTAAGATATTTTTACTTTGCCAGCTGTAAAGTACTTGGCAGAACACTGTTACCCCAACCAGGGGCCTCTGGCAGCCTCCACTCCTACCTTCCATCAGGGCTTTTTTGGCCATGGCTGCGGCACGGTGCGAGCTGAACTTGAGCAGTGCCATTTGCGTGGGCTCCGACCCAGGGCTGGGCAGCAGCAGCGCCTCCTGAAGGCCCGGGCCCAGCGGCTGCAGCGCGAGCAGCAGCGCGCGGCGGGTCAAAGCCGGTGGCAGCCCGTCTACACTCAGCTCGCACTTCTCGGTGCTGAGGCACACGAGCAGCGGGCAGGAGGGCCGCAGCGGGTGGTTGTGCAGCGTAGCGATGGCGGCCTGGGCCCCGCGCCGCGAGCTGTAGCGGGCATAGGCGAAGCCGCGGTTCAGGCCGCTAAAAGTCATCATCAGGCGGAACTCGTAAAGACGGCCCACGCGCTGGAACAGTGGGATCAGCTGGTGCTCGTACACATCCTGGGGCAGCCTACCGATAAACACTTCCGACCCGGGCGGCGGTGGGCTGCCTACCCAGCCTGGGGAAAGGGGATGGAAGGACACCGTCACCCACCGGGACGTTCCGGGGTAGGGGTGCCAGGACCGGGCACGGGAGGGGCCGTGTGAGTACACGTCTGTGAAATGGGTGCAACACCTGTACCCGGGGTCTTTGGCGTACGTGGGTGATTAGGCTAAACCGGGGCTGGCACAGAGTAGGCGCACCTTAAGACTCGCTCCATTCCTTGAGGGGGCGGATGAGTGGAAAGCCACAGGCAAGGCGTTTCCACCTTTGCTGGGGGAGGGGGTAAGGGGAAGTTAAGAATTTCTGATTATGGAAAATCGGGGTAAGCACCTCCCCCAAAGGGGCCGCTCGGGACCATTGAGGCTGGTGTAGCCCAGTAGGCGTAGGACCGTGACTAGTGTACCTGGGGGTGGCCCGCCATACTTCCTCTGCCCGTTCACTTGCACCAGGCAGATGCCCGTCTCCCTGACCCACGCCTCCAGCGCCGCCTTGTTCTCCGGATTCACCCTCTCACACCACAGCTGAAGGGGAAGGGGCAAGTTGGAATGGCGGATCATGGCGCGCGCCTCCACCTCACTCCCCGCGCAGGTGGGACTCGTCCACCATCGTTCCCACTCACCTCACATTCCCGCTTGGACTGCATGGCTCTAGTGTGGGCTCGTCTGTACTCCCTTTTATAACCTCCCCCCTGTCCGCCTCTGGAAGCTTCCCTACCCCTCCACCCCCCGAAGCTCTCATTGGCTCTGAGCAGGACCCCGCCCCCCAAGAGGGGGTGGGGGTATCTGCCGCACGTGCGCTGAGACCCTCAGGTGAAAGTTGGAAACGCTGGCAGTTGAGTTTGCAGGCCGCCCCAGCTCCAAAGACACAGCTGGCAAACCGGCACGGAGGAGTGCTGGAGGCAAGGACGCAGGGGGCACCCTTCACCCTGGGCGAGAGCCTGCTGTAAGTCTTCCTCCCCATTTTCCACCGCGAAGTGGTCAGGCTCTGACAGGAAAGGCAAGGCTAGGCAATAGCGACACAGGTAGGCTCCAGTGGTTGAGATCCTTTATTGCACCTTTGGCGACTGGTTTGGGGGAGCAGTTCCTTCACCTGGTGTAAGGCCCTGCAGAGGAGGCTGGCCCTGTACCCCAGACTGGACTGAGCCCCCAGGGCCTCCTATGGAAAAATGGCACAGTCCCTGGCCCTTTTAGCCTGTGATTTCCAATAAAATAATAATAATAAAAATAAAAAGTCTCTGTTCAGACTACCCTTCAGGTTCTGCTGGACAGAAGTGTGCAGATCTGTGAGAGTATGGATGCAGTTTTGTCTGAGCCCCAGGAGTCTCTGTCCCACTTTCCTCGGATAGTTAATTCAGCAGATGCAAAGGGGCTGGCTTGTTCTCCTTTTGATTTCCTTCACAAGGTCTTCTCTTCGGACGTCCACCTGACCAGGAAAGGGGAAGAGAGTGGTACATATGAGCATCTTCCACTCCACTGCTCCCTGAGAGCCCATTGCTTCCTCAGACCTTCTTTGGTCTTGGCTCAGCTGGGAGCAGGGACCAATCCAGTGTTCAGGGTGGACAGTGCTGCTTGGGGGAGCCAGAGACACAGGGTGTCTGTGGGGATAGAGTCTTTACCCTACCATGGTCCTAGTAACAGGTTAAAAGACCTTAAGTCCTTTACAAGTGGGTACTAACAAGAATGCCAGGCTTTTGCTCCAGTCTTGAAAGGGCACTGGCCTGCTGAAAGGGCGTCCATTCCCTGTCCCAAAGCCTTCCTGCCCGCCAGCTTACCTCCTCTCTGCTGGCCACTGAACGGAGCTTGATGACCCCGTCTTTAAGTTCCTGCTCACCAATGATGGCCACCAGTGGGATGCCTGCTTCCTCACAGTACTGCAGCTGGTTCAGTAACTTTGGGTTTTTCTTGTAAAGCAGCTCAGCCTGCAGGGGAAGCAGGCAGAAGATGAAGGCTGACTTCTGCCGTTCTCAAGGATAACCCTCCTGGGGGCCCAAGCTGTCACTGTGCTCTTCATTCCACCCCCAAAAATCACAGACCAGCAGGGTCACTGTGGCCGAGCTTTTACTTAGTCTGTGCCCAGCATGCCCGCTAGCTGCCACCCCGGGACTTGCCTCCTATACCTTGATCCCAGCATCCCACAGTTCCGAGATGAGCTTCAGTCTCTCCTCCAGCAACTTCTTCTGTGCAGATGCCACGAGCACCTGTGTCTCTGTGGTCCGCACCTTCTCCTCCGAAGCCTGGGGAAGGTGCAGATAAGAGTCAGAGAGCGGGGCCTCCCTTTAAAACACCTTCAAGGAGCAAAGAAAGCAGACCCTTGTCAGGCACAACTCAGCCAGCTCCATCAGGCAGCAACTGGACATCAGGTAGTTCTTCAATGATATAAGAAATAAACTGACTGGCTTATACATGTGACTTGCCAGAATAAATTACCTAGGGCAAAGGCAAGATAGCTTATTTGTAGTACCTTCTAGCTTATCTCCATTTACCGTAAGGGCCCATAAGAATAGTCACATCGAAGAGATACTGAGGCAATCCCATCACCCCTGGAGTTCTGGTTCCCACTCACTAACTGCCCAGTCAGGAGGGTACAGCCCAAAGGGTACAACCCAGGATGTGGATAGGGAGGAAGGGAGAAGGCTGCTGCTGCCCCTTATCTTTTTCTGGAAGACTGTTTTCATTGTTCTTAAAATATGAGATGCCCATTGGAACAGGGACTGCAGCCAGGAGACATGGGAGGTATCCACCCGAGGGAAAAGGATGTGGCAGTGGGAAGATTACTGCCAGAATATTCTCCAGGAGGTGGAATGCAACCAGTTAGTTAAGAGCAGCAGTAACAAGAGTGCTTGGGGCCACGAGGGGCCTCCCTGGAGTGACTGTCAGTGCTAAAGAGTCAGGACAGCCACCTGAGGGACCTCAGGGCCTCAGACACACGCTTCCCACTTCCTAGCCACGCTGACTGTCACAGTGTGGCTAGCAGCAAGACTCTGAAGTTGGATGGCCTGGATTCAAATTCTGACTCTGCCACTTAAAAGATTCATGACTTTGGGTAATATTTAATCTCTAATCTTCAGTTCCCTCATCTGAAAAATGTAAATAGTAAAAGTAGCTACTCTCAGAGTGCTGGTGTAGGAATGTTATTAGATAATGCATGAAAAGCACGAAGCACAGTGCCTGGCAGAGAGGAGCAAACTATCACGTATTCTGTGTCGTGAGGAAGATCTGGGTTGTTAGATACCCCAGCCCAGATTCCTGACGACTTCGAGGGAAGTGGGCCCCAAGAAAGACACTTGTGAAGAAAGAACAGTCAGAGAACCATGGAGCCAGCCTACAATGGGACAGGAGTCCATGAAGCAGTGCCCACCTTTTCTCTATTTCTCTGCAAAGATGCTCCTTGCCCAAAGTGGCCCCATCTGGCCCCTTGGAGATCAAAGAAGATAGCTCACGGGCCACCACCTACCCAGACTGTCTTCTACTCACCTCCAGCCTCTGCTCCACGATGGAGAAGATCCGCTCCACTCCAATGCTGAGCCCCACGCATGGCACCTTGCGCCCTTTGGGGTCAAACATGCCCACCAGCCCATCATAGCGCCCTCCAGCGGCCACACTGCCCACGCCCAGGGGCTCCTCCCCGGCCTGGGTTGGGGTCTGTAGCAGCACCGCCTCATAAATCACCCCGGTATAGTAGTCCAGCCCTCGAGCAAGGCTCAGGTCAAAGGAGATCTGCGGGGACAATAACATGGTCAGTACCAGATGACGGTCAAGGACCCAAAGCCCCCAAGCTCAGCCGAGGGCACCCATCCCCAACCTTACTCACTTTGTCAGCGATGCCAAACAGGGTCAAGTACTGGAACAGCAGCTTCAGGTCTCCCAGGCCCTCTAAGGCCTGCTTGTTTTGAGACAGTTTAGGATCCTGGAGCAGCTGTTCCACCAGGGATACTCCACCTGGGGAGACAGATTTGTGAGCCAGACTGACCAGAAGAAAAAGGTAGGGAATCTATCTTTTTGCCGGGACTGCGCATGTAGGTGTACTTGCTCTCCCCCCTCCCCACTTTCCCTTCCTCACACACATACACACAGAGAAGACATGTATATCCTCCTTTAGGGCAGTGGGATGGCTGCTGGGGAGGCAGGGTCTGTCTGTTCCTCACCATGCTGCTGGACATAGTCCCCAATGCGGTCAGCCACCTCTGGTGCGAGTCCCTTCTCTCCCACCATTTCACTCTTTACGTCTTCCCAGGGCACCTGGGTACAGACAGCAGTCAGGGACCCTTGGGCACCTTCCCTACCACAGAACGAGTATGGGCCCTCCCCACAGGGCAATCTTGGAGCAGAAGCTGCCCTTCAACCTATGTCCTGAGGCTAATTTTCCCCTGGTGGGCACAGAGGCAGGCACCCCTCTCTCTTTATCTTGTTTTCCATTTCTCAAGGCGGGAAGGGATCTGAGATTAAGAGTCGGGTGTTTGGTCATCACCTTGTCCAGCTTGTCCACCGAGGAGCAGATGGTGCGGAACTTGCTATCGGGAACCCCGCAGATCGCAAACATCCCATCTAGGATGCGGCGATCGTTCACCTGCAGGCACCCAGGGCATAGTGAGGAGAGAATCTCTTTACATGACCCCCTTGGTCACTTAGGCTACTAGGCCCTCTGCACAGAGAGCTTCTCTTGTCAGAGGCCAGACCCAACATTGCCCTCCCACCCTCATTCAGCGCTGACCTTGACCAAGAAGTCACCTATATGAAGTGAATTCAGGATCTCACACATGATCTTGAGGCACTCTGCATCAGGGATCATGGGGTCAAATTGCCCAGCAATGTCAAAATCCTGTAGGGAGAGGAGTAGTTAGGAGTCCTCAGGGAATGTAACTTTCTTAGGAGGGGATTCCCAGGGGCTCTGCTCTCTGAGGGCCAGTTCGCTCTCATGCACAGACCTTCTTCATTCTCTGATCATCAGCCCAGGAAAACTCAGCATTATTGGGGGTCTCTTACTGTCATGGCTTCCTTCCCATCTATTGGGTTATTCCTTCATCATCTCACTCATTACTTTTCCTCATTTCCTCCTACCACTGTGGGGGCAACTATACAGCCTTAGTCTTTAGTCATTTTCTCTATTTATTCAGATGCTCTGCCCAGCAGAGTGGAGGATCTGGTACCTCAAATCCAATTTCCTCATTTTTTGCTGTGATCCTGTCATTGTCGTTTAATATGAAGAGCACTGGACCAAGAGTTCTAATGCTGATTTAGCCTTTCATATACCTATGACCTCTTCATCCTGCTTGGTCTGCAGTTTACTCACATATAAAATAGGGAGAATCCCTGTCCTCCCCTCCCCACAGGACCTTTGTGAAATCTACATGAAAATACCAAAGAAACCTGAGGTTCAGCATTATCTGGGGCACCCAGTGTGCTCAGGGCACCAGTAGTACTCGGCAGACTCTCCTGGTTCAAGGGATGGCCAGGTGACCCACATACTCACACACTGGTAGAATTCCCGGTATCGACCGCGGGTCATGGCTGGGTTATCCCGCCGATATACTTTTGCTATGTGGTAACGTTTAATGTTGGTGAGTTTATTCATTGCCAAGTATCGAGCAAAAGGAACCTGATGACAAAGGGTTAAGGAGAAATTCCCTTCTGTCGCAGCCTGGAAGTTGATTATCATCACCAACAGAAATGGGGGTCTAGCCCCTCCCTGTGCAGGTAAAACCACCACCCATAAGATGAATAGCACTCTGAACATCAGAAAGAATCAACTGTGTTAATACAAGGGGCAGCTGAAGTCTCAAAAAAAAAATTAAGGCTCTTTTCACGTTGGTAGTGTCTCCACCCTGGGCTGTGCTGGGCAGAGCAGGGGCTGGCACACTGGCTGGGGAGCAGAGAGGGGCCCCACGTGGGATCTCTAAGCAGATGATTTCCCGGCACAGCTTGGAGCTGAAGGAAACGTGCTGCTGGTCAATGAAGAACTTTGTTCGCTGGACGGGGTAGGGGAGAGGTATTCCGGAGCCAGGGGATTGTTGGTAGAGTTGGAACTGGGCCCTGACATAAAGCTGTGTTCTCACTCAGATTTCAGAAAACTTCCAGGGATACGCTCTGTTTTGCCACAGTGCCACCCCCGGTTTAGAGAATAACTCCCCATCCAAAGTGACACGAGCCCAAGTTTAGAAAGATACAGTGAGGTCATAGCGAAGGGACAGCAGCTCCCCGCCCTGGTCCTTCAGGTCATAGATGAGCTTAGAGTCTTCCCCGTACTTGCCAGTCAGTGTTTCCTGAAGAAAACAAAGAAATGTGGTCACAATGATAAATACAACAATCCAAAGGGAAGTTTTGAAAACAAAACTCACAGCTCTAACATGACTGTTTCAACTTGCCTATATTTCCTCTGCTCTTTATCCCAATGCTTATGTATTTAATTATATTCAAAAGGAAACACCAATTTTATTTTCTGCTTATCACTATTTCCATTTTATGACAGCTTAAGTATTTTTATTTATCCTTACCTAAGGACATTTTTTTTATAGCTTTTTGTTAGAGAGAGAGAGGAAGGGAGAGAGAAACATTGGTTGCTTCCCACACTCACCTGGGATCATATACTCCTGGGAATGTGCACGCCCAGACTGGGGATAGAACCTGCAAGCTAGGTATGTGTCTTGACTAGGAATCAAATCCTCAACCTTTTGGTTATGGGACATTGTGCCAATGGAGCCAAATAGGCCAAGGTAAAAGTATTATTATTATTATTATTTTTAAAAAGATTCTATTTATTTTTAGAGAGAAGTGGGAAAGAAAAAGAGGGAGAGAAACATCTATGCAAGAGAAACACCAATCGGTTGCCTCTCGTATACCCCAACCAGAGACCCAACCCGCAACTCAGGGAAGTGCCCTGACCAGGAACTGAACCAGTGAACTTTTGCTTTGTTGGACTGATACCCAACCAACTGAGCCACACTGGTCAGGGCGGAAGTATTATTTTTAAAAGCTGTATAATATTTCAGTAAGAACCAGCTCTGTATTTCCTTCATTCCTAGGGCTACACTGTTAGATGTTTAGGTTATTCCAGTTTTTTTTTTTTAAATATTTTATTTATTTATTTTCAGAGAGAGGGGAAGGGAAGGAGAAAGGGAGAGATATATCAATGTGTGGTTGCCTCTCATGTGTCCCCCACTGGGAACTGGCCTGCAACCCAGGCATGTGCCCTGACTGGGAATCGAACCTCGATCCTTTGGTTCGCAGGCCCGCGCTCAAACCACTGAGCCACACCAGCCAGGGCCCAGTTTTTTAATATGTTCTACAACATTTCAGTAAAAATATTTGGGTATGTATATTTTTATATTGACTTTTTTTTCTGACAGTAAACTCCTAGGAGTGGGTTATTAGACCAATAAACATCAAAGTTTTTATGACACCTGAGACTAATGTCAAAAGTAGTCCTTGCCCCGTGATGTGTTCAGCAAGGTGGTAAGTTATCTCACCTACTAGTTGGCAAAGTTTAAAATGCCTGAGAAGTCCCAGTGTGTAGAAGCAGAGACACTCACGCACCGGTTGGTGTTATGGGACGAACTGTGTCCTCCACAAAATCCATATCCTAAAGCCCTATGTCCTGGTAACCTCCGAATGTGGCTGCCTTTGAAGATAGGGTTGTTAAAGATCTGGTAGGGTGGGCCCTAATCCAATCCAATGGTGTCCTTATAAAAATAGAAAACGTGGACACAGACAGAGGGAAGGTGATGTCAAGACACAGGAAAAGGACACCATCTACAAGCCGTGGAAAAGCCTGGAACAGATCCTTCCCTTGTGGCCCTTTGAAGGAACCAGCACTGCTGATACCTTACCTCATACTTCTAGCCTCCTAACAACTTTTTGGGTTTTTTTTTTTTAAGGCCATAGAGTCTTGTACTTTATTATGGCGACCCTAGAAAGACTGTACCCTATAAATGAGTACAACCTTTTGGCCCAGCAATTCCATTCCTAAGAACTTAGCCTGTAGATATAAATGCCCACCACTGATGTACATTCCAAACACTGACTATACATCAGTGAATAAGACCAAGGCAGTCCATTCCTCATGGATCTTCTCTGCTAGTGAGAAGAGACATGAATGCAAGGAAATACCAACAGAAATGTCAGACAGTGATAGCTTCTGTAAAGGAGATCACACCGGTTGATGTGTTAGAGAAGGGCTATTTTAGACAGGGTGGTGGAGAGAGTTATGTGAGGAATGGCATGAGCTGGGATCTGAGGATAAAAATCTGCAATCTCTAATCTGAAATCAAAATCATGCACAGGGCTAGGGGGTAAGGGAGTGCAGCTAAAAAAGGGAAGAGTAAAAATGAAGGCCCTGAGACAGAAACACACTTAGTATGTTCCAGGAACAGAAAGAAGCCCAGGGGAACATAGTGGGCACGGGAGAAAACGGCACAAGATGAGGTAGGAAAGGTAGGCACTGGCCAGATCAAGTAGGGCCTTGTAGGGCTGGGTAAAGAGTTTGGATTTCATTATAAATGCGAATCACTGAGGTGTAAGCAGGGAGTGACACATTCTGGGTTCTTAAAAAAGATTTTATTTATTTTAGACAGAGTGGGAGGAAAGGAGAAAGAGAGGGTAAGAAACATCAATGTGTGGTTGCCTCTCATGTGCCCTCTATTAGGGACCTGACCTGACCCACCACCCAGACATGTGCCCTAACTGGGAATTGAACCGGTGACCCTTTGGTTGGTAGGACGGCACTCAATACACTGAGCCACACCAGCCAGGGCCCAATCTGTTTTGTTGTGTTTTTTTTTTTTAATGAAAGAATTGGAAACAATCTCAGGGTCCCTAAATAGGAGACTGGTTGCATATTTATACTTTATATGTATGGTCTGCATGTATCTAGAAAAGATTTCAACATAGGTGCCATGGAATTCAATATAGATGGAAGCCAAAACTACCTCTCCTTTCAAAGAAAGCCTCTCTTTTGAAAGCTGTTGGCCAAAACCAAGGTAAACAAAAGGGCCTGTCCTTCTAAGTCAGTCCCATCCCCTTTCTCATTTAAAAAAAATACTGGTCGTCATCTGCAACAGGAGAGGGACCTTGGTCTTCCTCTTCTTGTCCACAGGTCCACTGTCCCACCACGCAGTGTCTCACCCATGCCTCACCTTTAGTTCAAACACGGGCGTATCGATGACTTCTGCACCGTGGCGCTTGAAGCAGCTGATGATTGTATCAAACACCTTCTCCCGAACTGCCATCTGTCGGGGACTGTAGTCTCTTGTGCCCTTGGAGTCAAAATCAGAAAAAGAAACAGGGATGGGATTTAAAAATAAAGAACAATAAGGTCTATAAATATAAAAGCATAACCTCAGCGATGATGAATGCAAATCTTTCCCCAAACTTGGATTTTCCTACAGGCCACAGAATTGTAAAACAAGTGTAATCCCCCATTAATCACCACACCCATCTGCTATCACCTAAGTCCCACCCGTTCAGTTTTCAGCTTGGTTTTATTTTCTAAAATTCTTAGAACTCTACTTTCTGAGAAGTTTTCCTAAAAACTCTTTTTCTGAGGTAACACAACCTTTCCCTGCCTCATAGGAAATACCCAACCAATGATGGGCATGTAGCCAACTCAAACTGGCTTAACTGGTTGAACTCCAAATTTTACAAGTAACATTTTTTTCCCAACAGAATTTATTTTTTTAAAAAGTAACATTCTTGCCGTGGCCAGTGTAGCTCAGTGGATTGAGCGCGGGCCTGCAAATCACACTATCGAGATTCAATTCCCAGTCAGGGCACATGCCTGGGTTGCAGGCCAGTTCCCAGCTGGGGACGCAAGAGAGGCAACCATACATTGATATTTCTCTCCTTCTCTCCTTCCCTTCCCCTCTAAAGATAAATAAATATAAAATCTTAAAAAAAAAGTAACATTCTTTCCCAACAGCACTGGCCTTCTGCTCTCAATCCCCTTACAAGCTCTCCTTCAAGTCACTAGCTCCTCCAGCACCATACGCTCTGCCAAAAAAAATCCTAATGAATCCTATTTGTTCCCTAATTTGTTTCTAATAGCCCTATGAGATGGGCTGGGCAGATGCATTTCATAGATGAATTAGAGAATGTTGAGAAGTGAAATTGTTACTTAAGGCCACGCAGCAGGTTTGTGGCAGTCAGGACTAGAACCCTGTTCTTCCAGGCAATAGCTTCTAGTTTGGGCTTTTACCCTGAATCTTTGATCTCAGGACCTCTGTACACTCTTACTATTTATTTAGTACACCTACCGATATTTATTGTATTAGAAATTAAAACAGCAAACATTTAAAAAATATTCATTAATTCTTTTAACAGTAAATCCATTACATGTTAACATAATATTTTTAGGGAAATGTAACTATTTTCCAGAACAACAACAACAAAATTGGAGAGAGGAGTGGCATTGATTTACAGTTCTGCAAATCTTTAATGTCTGGCTTAAAAGAAAACAGCTGGATTCTCATACTGCTTTTTTTTTTCCCATTTGATTCTGTTGCAAAATACTGTTTTGGTTGACTATATAAGGAAAATCTAGTCTTCCACAGAAGTGTACCATAACTGTGAAAAAGAGGAATATTTTACTAACCTTTTAAGCAAACTATAGATATTCTTCTGAAAGTACATTTCTTAAAGATTGGTTGCAACGTGGAATTGAAACTACACCAATGAACTTTTCATACTGTCACATTAAAATCCATTACTTACATAAGGTGCCCAGATTTCTACAGAAAGTAGAAACAGTGGGTACCACGCGCTGAAGGGAGGATGGAGTGGGGAGTTACTGATTAATGGGGTAGAGAATTTTGTTTTGGTATGATGAAAGAGTTATGGGGTAAATAGCGGCAATGACTGTACGACAATGCGAATGTACTTAATGCCATTAAACTGTATACCTAAATATGGTTAAAACGGCAAATTTTAATGTTATGTATATTTTATCACAATTTTAAAAATACCTATTACTCTATCTTGTACTTTGACTGGATCTCTTATCCATGTACGATTTTATAACATTATACATTGGTTACTGGAAAATATTGGTGCATTGATAAGTTACACAGATCTTCCAAATGTTGGTACACTCACTTCATTATACAATATTAGAAAACCAGATTTGTTAATATCACCATATGTCTTTTCAGGAAGGTCATTAAGTATTGGGAAGCTGTCAAGCTCAAGGTGGAAGACAGAAGTTTTCTAAAATTCCAACTTACACTTGATCACTTGAATTTTATCACTGACAACAAATATTGTGAAATGTTTTCCTTAAAATGACAAGGCTCACTTCATTCATTTTTGTGAAAATATCTGCCAAATACCCGTAATCTTTAAAATAACAGTTTATCTTTCAGTTTTTCCTTCAAATAAAAATGATGTCCTGTGAAGAAAGTAGCAAGTTCAGCGCACAACTCACCTAAGGGCACAGGTGTCTCCTGCTGTGGAATGCGCTGCAGTGCTTCGTGGGGACCTCCCCCTTCATCACAGCGAGTATTAAAAGAGTGTACTCAAGGATCGCGATTCAATAAATTAATAACTTTTACAGTTTTATCAAGGACATTCAGGGAAACAGATTTTCTTTTTCACCGTGAGCGCATTAAAGAACGTACGGCTGCCCTGGCTGGCATAGCTCAATGGATTGAGCAGGGGCCTGTGAACCAGAGGATCGCGGTTCGATTCCCAGTCAGGGCACATGCCTGGGTTGCAGGCCAGTTCCCTGCAGGCCAACTCCCAGCAGGGGACACACAAAAGGCAACCATACATTGATGTTTCTCTCTCTCTCCTTCCCCTTTAAAGGTAGATAAATAAAATCTTAAAAAAAAAAAAAAAAGAACGTACGGCTCAATTTAGTGCTGTCCTCCTGCTCTGTGCTGAGACACGGCGAGCAGTTCTGCTCACCAGTGCTCTTGCACCTTCACTGCAAATGAAGTGAAAAAGGACAACTAACATTTTTAAAACAACTTTGACCATGAAGGGACCCTGAAAGAGTACTGTCCTCATGATACTGAGTTTTCTGTTATTATATGAATCACATGTCAAGAAATGTGTTTCAGAGAGACCTGTGTTAAGATCTCCTCCTATGGAAGGACATTCGACTTCCGGTGGTAAACACACACTGATGTATTATATACAGGTGTATTAAATGCAGATAATGCATTCTAGAACCATACACTTGAAATCTATACAATTTTATTAACCAGTGTCACCCCTATACATTAAAAAATCTCCTAAAAATGTGTTTCAACAAACTAAACTGAATATTAACTCTCCAGTATAATTGTATTTTCTTTTAACATTATATTATGGAAAAATTTAAACTAAATTATAGAAAACAGCCCTGGTTGGTGTGGCTCAGTGGATTGAGCGCCAGTCTGAGAACCAAAAGGTTGCTGGTTTGGTTCCCAGTTGGGGCACATGCCCGGGTTGTGGGCCAGGTCCGGTCCCTAGTGGGGGGTGCCTGAGAGGCAACCACACACTGAAGTTTCTCTCCCTCTTTCTCCCTCCCTTCCCCTCTGTCAAAAATAAAAAAATAAACTCTTAAAAAAACAAAACAAAACAGTACAGTAGACGACCATGTATCTATTACTCAGATTCAACTATCATCAACATCTGTTATTTTATCTAAGCCCCAACATTTTTTTTCTGGAGTATTTTAAAGTAAATCCCAGACATTAATTTTTATCTTTCATCCATTAGCATTTCAGTGTGACTTTTAAAAAGATTTTATTTATTTATTTATTTTTAGAGAGAGAAGGGAAGGAAAAAGAGAGGAAGAGAAACATCAATGTGTGGTTGCCCCTCATGTGTCCCCCACTGGGGATTTGACCCACAACCCACGCATGTGCCCTGACTGGGAATCGAACCTGCCACCTTTTGGTTTGCCGGCCTGCGATCAATCCACTGAACTACACCAGCCAGGGCTCAGTATGATTCTTTAACATATAAAGATAAAACAACAACAAAAAAACCTAACACCAACCCTTTATTGTTACCTAATGCCCAATCCATGTTTCATTTTCTCTGATTGTCTCAGTATCTTTTTATTTGTTGGCTTTTTTGAATCAGATTCTAAATGAAGTCCATGTGTTGTATTTGGTTGCTATGGCTCATGTCTATTTAATCTACAACAATTTCCTTTTTAAGAGTATGTCATTAATTTTTGAGGAAATTGAGTACTCTGTCCTAAGGAATTGTTCACATTCTAGATTTGGTTAACAATACACTCAAAGTGTCATTTAACGTGTTTGTCCACCTCCAATATTTCCGGTAAACTGATAGTTAGGTCTGAAGACTGGATTAGATTCAGAATCAGTTTTTCTTGGCAAAAATATTTCAAAGGTGGTGCTGTGTACTTATTGCATCATATAGGGAGGATGTCTGGTTGTCCTACTTTTAGAGATGTCAAAATGAATCATTGGGTTTAGGTGAGGCCACTCTGACCTATCATAAATTCCCCATTTATATTTTCACCTTGGGATTTTACATTGTCTCCTTAACCTTTGAAATGAGGAATTCCTCAATGAACTTAGGAGCCCAAAGAATTAACCTGAAAAAAAGAAAAAAGGGGACACCTCAACATAAGGAAGGTAGATCCTTAATCCTCCCCTTTGGAGTTTGATTTCACATTCACATCCATTGAATAGCTATTTAGTCGCAGGTCCCTGGACTCAGCCTCTCATCCTACATAAACCATGTGAATAACTAAAAGTCAGCAATAAATGCCATAGAGATATATATAAAGTGCAAGAGAACCCAGATGAAGGAATAAATCGTTCTGTTTATAGAAGTTACAGAAGGTGGCATCTGGACTGAAATCCTGGAGGCTGAGCTAGGAATCTACAACCCCACTACACTCTCCTCTGTTTGGGTCTAGTCATACAGGTCTTTTTCTAGTTCTTGGGAACTACCAAGGTTCCTTCTTGCTTCAGAGTTTCTGTGTCTACCTGGATCTATTTTCCTCACACTGATCCTCTGGATATCTCCCACTCATCGATTAGGCCAGTTGGTATATCTCTTCAGTGAGGCTTTCTGAGATTCCCCAGGTCTCCTTATTTTTCTCACACCATCCTTATTATTTCTTTATATCACTTACCACAATTTGTAATTACACACCCACGTGTGGGTATTTGTATTAAGTCTGTTTCTTTCAGTAGAATGTAAGCTCCATGAGAATTAGGCTACATTGTTCATCATGCCACACTCATTGGTTTGTACAGTGCTAGGCACAGAGTAAACACTGAACAAGTATTTACTGAATGTAAGAAATAGTGGTAGCAGGCGGCCCCCGTAAGCACCCAAATGGCTTAGTTTCAGCCATCACTTTGCCATCCCAGAATGACTCAGGTGCAGTCTAATCCAGTTTGGCGCCAATGGAAACTGTTGTTTCCTCTGAGCATTTCAGATAATTAATCTTAAGTGTGACCTGCTTCGGGGACGCGGGCTTCCTAAAGGAATATTTACCTTGGGAGTTTTGAGCACAAACTTCTGTCTCCCTTCATCAGGGCCCAGCCGTGCCTTCAGTTGCAGTAGTTTTGCCACCTCCTCCTCGATCTGTGAAGAGAAAATAGGGCGCTGGGCCATCACATCTGCTGCTCCCCCTCCCCCCTCCGCCATTCATTCAGTATCCTTCCCTCAGGATCCGGAAAAGACCTCTCTCCCCAGGCCTAGCTTTGCTTCTCTCGGTACTACCGGCCTACCTCACCACCTAGCTTGTCCTTCTCCCAACTAGCCAAATCCCTTCTCCCTCACATTCCTGTCCTCTGTGCAAACCACCCCAGCTCAACGGCCTCCCCGGCTTTGCTTTGGCTCCTTCCCTGCCGCCTGGGCCGCACCTGCTCGGCGCTGGCCTTTTGCTGTTTCAGTCCCCGTACAAGCTCTCCCTGAAGTCGCACTAGCTCCTCCAGTGCCGCACGCTCTGCCATTCTGGCTGCTAACTGCAGAGGACTGATGTCAAGCTTGATGGTGGTAGCCACAGCTTCAACTCGGATGACTTCCGGCTATCGAGTCGCCAGCCTGCGCACCTAGAGAGCCTCCGCCGAGCACAACCACCACTTCCTGCTCCTGCCGGAAGTGCCTAAGCTAAGAGGGAACTTGAGAGGTCGGGACTTCTTGCGGGATTTGGGGTCGTTCACGTATTTCCCGGGAGTTCGGGCTTTACCTCTACAACGCTGTGCACTCTTTCCTGGGGTCCGACCGTCCTCGTTCCTAGGCCTTTTGCCTGCTGTCCTGGAAAGCCGGGCTCCTGCCGCACGATGCCCCAACTCGGACTCCTGCATGGAAGGGTCTGGGCGGCGCTGCTTGGCCAGCTTCTGCGGCCTCCGCGTGTTGTGTGCATCCGGGCGGTCCATTCTCAAAGCCAGGTGAGCCAGCCTGAGATAGCGCCTTTCTGTCAGGGCAGGATCTCCAGATCTGAAAGCGTGAACTCCCGGCATGTACTCGAGTAGTAACAAAATTGGTTTTTTACTGAGCGCCCACCATGTACGGAGCTAAGAGTTTTAGATTCTCTGTCATTTAATCCTCATAGCAATCCTGAGAGGTTGGGAATATTATTTCCATATTTACAGTTGAGGAAACAGACTGCAAGGTCAAATGATTTACCTGTGGATACATAGTAAGGGAGCGTTTTAATATAGGTCCACTATCCCTTATATGAACTAGTTGAGGTCAAACATACAAAATTTCTTAAGCACAATATATGAATATTCCCACTGAGATGATTAGCAACCATAAGTTGTAGACGGTTCACATTCAAATTTATCTCAAGATGAGTCTCAAAAAAGAAAAAACAACCCACACCATTTTAGGTTTTCAGAGATTTTTGGATTTTGGAATTGCAGAGAAAGGATTGTGGACTTGAACTGCCTACATTTGGAGGAGAGAATCCACCAAAGTATAGAACTACCACACCCTCTATATTTCTGGAAGGTCATACCACCTGCTGGTAATATAGAATCATTGATTCTGTTTTATGTTAGAAAAGACCCTGTTGTCTTTATAGCAGGTGCTTCATCCTATCAGGAACAAGGCTCAGATCTTTTGTTGTTCATTTTCAGTCATAGCATCCTATAAGTCTGTTTTTTTAGTTCCATAAGGAAATCCATTCCTTTTCATTCCGAGGCATGTTCTGTGTCCATAGGCTGGCTCTCTTCTGTCTTTGTATTACTTTTTCATTGCTACCTTATTAACAATTCTTGTTCTCCCTCTTTGAATAGAAACTGAGATCTGGAAAAGGTCACACTAATCCCTACCCCTAGAGGGCTGGTGATGGTAGTAGTGGGTTGTTCTTTACCTTCAGTGTTCTCCGGTACTTTAAACTTTTTCAGACAAAGCTTGTATGGTATTACATATATTTTGCAGATATAACATGGGTTTTTGGAGTGGGGACGAGCCTGGGATAGATAAATAGTATTCAGGCTTCCTTTTGCTCCAGGCTAAAGCTCTTTGCAGGTTGGTGGTTACAGGGTCAGAGATGTCACAGGTCTGGCCAGCCTTGCGAGGGGCCATATCCCACATTTCTTCTTCTGCCAGGTTGCAGAGGCAGTGTTGACGCCCCAACTGAAACCACAGCAAGAGAAATCAAATTTGATTATCAAGACCCCCAAGGTAATTTGCTTTGCCCCACCCTGTTCCATTAGAGTGCCTTGGAGGACTGCCCTCTGTTTTGCTTGTCTTTTCCTGACCCCTTTGAACATCCATTTAGACTAAAAGAAAAAAAAATCTTTACTATTCTTGAGGTACTAGCGCTTTGAATTATCTGAACTCAAACAGATTTCAACTCCACGCTTTACATTCCAGATGTAGTTTAACTCTTTGTCTTAAGTAGACTTGTTTTGTCTTTGTTTTGACCATGGCTGCTTTTGGGTTTTAGGGCACCAGAGATCTTAGTCCCGAGCAGATGGTTGTGAGGGAGAAGATACTTGATGTAATTGTTAGCTGCTTTAAACGTCATGGAGCAAAAGGGTTGGATACGCCAGCATTTGAGCTAAAGGTAGGTGGAGAAAAAGTGCCAGGATTCACTTTTTTCAGTTGCCGTCAGTTTCCCAAAGGGCTTTAGCCTGTGCTCTGGAATCCTCCTCTGAAATGTGGCACTTTCTATCTGACCCCTGCAGGATATGCTCACTGAGAAGTACGGAGAGGACTCTGGTCTCATTTATGATCTGAAGGATCAAGGGGGAGAGCTGTTGTCCCTGCGCTATGACCTTACTGTATCCTTCTGAGTGCTGGAGGTTGTCTTGCTGCTTTTCAAATGGAAGGGCTTGGTCTGACAAAAGGCATGAGAGTCTCTATAGGTCTCTTGGCAGCAGGGTTTACTTCAAGTTACTCCCAAAAGGCAATTCTGCCAGCAGAGCTTGGCCTGGAGCACTGGCATTTCACTTTAATGCGTATCAGAATCCCTTGGGGAAACTTGCAGAAACACAGATTTCTGGCCTCCAGATCCAGTTATTCCTAATCCTGTAGATGGAGTGGGGTTCAGGGTAATTAAGATGCAGATGGTCCTTGTTCTACACTTTAAGAAATATTGACATGGAAGCTGTAAGCAAATCGAGGTCCTGAAGCATGACTGTTTTGAAATGGTTGAGCATTGATCCAAATGGGAGGGAATGGCCCAGGCTTGAAGTTCTTGGGTTATTTCTATCTCTGCTTCCCTCTCTTTCTACTGAACTTGTAGTTTTGTTAGGTGAGACTCTTTCATTTGACACTCATCCATGTGCAGGGGTGGGAAAAAGTAGGTTTACTGTTGTAATACAAATAAGTAGTACAATAATTAATAAATAGTACAAGAAAAAACTGTGTGTACTCACTACTGTAAACCTACTTTTGCCCACGCCGTATATTGAATGCCAAGTGATGCTAGGCCTTGGGATGGATAGTGGAAAACAAGACAGAGAAAGTGCTTCTTTTCTTCCCAGTGGATGAGATTCAATTGATAAAGGCCCAGTCTTCCCTAATGTCCTTACACTGGGCCTAAGCTTTGGATTCGGTATCCTTTCTCCTTAACCTGTTTATGTGAGGTCCCCTTTGCCCGTTATATGGCCATGAATAAACTGAAGAAGATGAAGCGCTACCATGTTGGAAAGGTGTGGCGGCGGGAGAGCCCAACCGTGGTCCAAGGCCGCTACAGGGAGTTCTGCCAGTGTGTAAGTGACCTGAAGGAGACAGCATGTGTTTGTTTTGTTTTGTTTTCTTTTGTTTTGTTTTGAGACAGTATGGTTTGATAATTCTGGCAACTACAACCTGGGACCCGGCTGCTCAGTGGAGCATTTTTTCTGCCTTTTTCTTTGCTGTAGGATTTTGACATTGCTGGTCATTTTGACCCTATGATCCCTGATGCAGAGTGTCTGAAGATCATGTGTGAGATCCTAAGTGGATTGCAGCTGGGGGACTTTCTCATTAAGGTGAGGTCAGGGAGGGGACAGAGGGGAGAAGTCTGGATTTGGTCTGAGGCTGTCCTAAAATGGAGATCAAACCCACAACCTTGGTGTATCAGGATGATGCTCTAACCAACTGCGCTACCTGGCTAGGGCTGGGCTGTTCTTTTTTTTACTACAGGAGGGATTAACTAAATGTTCCTGGTTCCCAAAAGGCTCATGGAACTAAACTTGCTGGATCAGAATTCAGTGTCCTCCACTTACTGGCTGTGACTCTTGGGCAAGTTATATAAACTGTCTGTGCCTAAGTGTCCCTAATTGGAGATCTTAGTATATAGTATACTTAAAGCACTTCAATTAGTTCCTGGCATGTAACTGGCCTTAGAACAGCTGTTGCATTTCGTATATATCTATGTAGTCATCCTGTGAAATTTCTTTCTCTTTTATGACTCAGGAGAGTAGGGACTGCCATGGTTTTGAGAGAAAGGGCATTGACAAGGCACTTGGGTTACTTTCATGGAGTTTACAGGTCAATGACCGGCGGATTTTGGATGGGATGTTTGCCGTCTGTGGTGTTCCTGAAAGCAAGTTCCGTGCCACTTGCTCCTCCATAGACAAACTAGACAAGGTAAGAAAGAAGACCTGCTTCAGTAGACCCTATCAGAGATTCCCCTATCAGAGTTTCTGCCCTGCCCTCAAATCTAGAGAAAAATAAGAACATGTGTCTGGAAGTGAGGAAAGTAGGGAGAAAGATCTGAGTTTTGCTGTGTGGTAGGGGTTGTGACTGGGTTTCCTAAGTTGCCTCTGACTTTGCTGAGTTCAGCATTACCTATGGGTGACATCCATACTGAATGAAAGTGAGATGTCTTTCCCAGCGAGAGAAGGAAGGATTGTGGGGCTGCACTCATGTTTTAGTATTTGTGCAGATATCTTGGAAGGAGGTGAGACATGAGATGGTGGCACAGAAAGGCCTGGCTCCTGAAGTGGCTGATCGAATTGGGGATTATGTCCAGTGTCATGGTAAGAACCAGAGTTTCAAAGCTGTATGATAGAATCAGAATGAAGGTGATATGTGTACAACTTAATACCTCTGAAGCAGCTGCTTTCTGTAGGTGTGCAAAGCTTCAGAGCCTGCCTGAATTTAATTCTCCTTTTACTTATCCTAACTGTGTTATATCTCCAGATGGCAAAGGTAGAGGCAGAGGAGGAGAATCTGATCATATGAGATCTGCATTTTTTTAAAAATATTTTATTTATCTTTAGAGGGGGAGGGAAGGAGAGAGGAAGAGAAACATTAATGTATGGTTGCTTCTTGTGCATCCCCTGCTGGGAACTGGCCCCTGCTGGGAACTGGCTGACAACCCAGGCATGTGCCCTGACTGGGAATCGAACTGCGATTGTCTGGTTCGCAGGCCCGCGCTCAGTGCACTGAGCTACACCAGCCAGGTGCATTTTTTTTTTTTTTTTTTAAGAAAATGAGGAGGACTAGCTTGAACACACTAGAGATAAATTTGGATGAAACATCTGGGTGAACAGCACAGACCTTACTTTTCCTCACATGTCTCCCAGGTGGGGTGTCCTTGGTAGAGCAGTTGTTCCAGGATCCCAGACTATCTCAGAGCAAGCAGGCCCTAGAGGGCCTGAGGGACCTGAAGCTGCTCTATGAATATCTGACTTTATTTGGAATTGCAGAGAAGGTAAGTCAAGTTGGTGTGGACTTCCTGCTGAGCCCTGGGTTTCTCAGGGTCCTAAGTCTTGTCTTGTACTGATTGTAGCCTTGTACCCACAGATCTCCTTTGATCTAAGCCTGGCTCGAGGCCTGGACTACTATACGGGAGTGATCTTTGAAGCAGTGCTGCTACAGAGCCCAGCTGAGGCTGAGGAAGAGCCCCTGAATGTGGGCAGTGTGGCTGCTGGTGGGCGCTATGATGAGCTAGTGGGCATGTTTAACCCCAAGGGTCACAAGGTGCCATGTGTGGGGCTCAGCGTTGGGGTGGAGCGAATCTTCTCCATTGTGGAGCAGAGGATGAAGGTAGGCCTTTGTTGGGGGTGGCATGGGGCTGGAGGCCTAGGAACTCTCATGTTTCTGGGGGTGCAGCTGGACTGTTTTTTTCTGGTGATTCTTTTTGTCCTGTTGTTTGGAGTTTCTATTTTTTACTTCTCTCTTTTTTTATTTTACCTGTTTTTTTTCATCAGACTTTTGGTGAGAAGATACGGACCACAGAGACCCAAGTGTTTGTGGCTACTCCACAGAAGAACTTTCTCCAGGAACGGTTGAAGCTAATTGCGGAGCTTTGGGATGCTGGGATCAAGGTGTGATAGAGCGAATATCCAAACCACCTATGTATTTGTGGAATTCAGGCACCAGGCCCATTTCTACTTTAGGCCTGGGGTGGAACTCAAGATATTTAGAGTCTTCCCTAGAGTGTCTTCTTAGGGTAGGAGGGCTGGCTATTTATTTCTTTGGAAAAGCTCATTCCTGGGGCTAGAGTGATGTGGTCACTTCTAAATCTTCTACTCTACCTTCATCCTTTTCAGGCAGAGCTGCTGTATAAGAACAACCCTAAATTGCTAACGCAACTGCACTACTGTGAGAACACAGGCATCCCACTGGTAGTCATTATTGGTGAGCAAGAGCTGAAGGAAGGGGTCCTCAAGCTCCGTTCAGTGGCCAGCAGGGAAGAGGTGAGTGGGGCAGACAGAAGTAGAAGGGACCAAGTCTTGCTCCCTTTGTTAGATTCTTTTTTTAAAATATATTTTATTGATTATACCATTACAGTTGTTCTATTCCCCTCCCTTCATTCCCCTCCACCCGCACACTCCCTCCCCCACCATTCTCCCCCCCTTAGTTTATAACCACGTGTCTCAAGTTCTTTAGATTCTATATTTCCCCCACATTCTTGCCCTCCCACCTATCTATTTTCTACCTACCCTCTATGCTATTTTCTGTGCCGTCTCCCCCCTTCTCCTCCTCCCACTCCCCTGTTGCTAACCCTCCATGTGTTCTTCATTTCTATGGTTCCACTCCTGATCTAGCTGTCCTCTTGGTTTGCTTTTGTTTTAGGTGTGGTTGTTAATAACTGTGTGTTTGCTGTCCTTTCACTGTTCATATTTTTCATCTTCTTTTTCTTATATAAGTCCCTTTAGCATTTCATATAATAAGGGCTTGGTGATGATGAACTCCTTGAACTTGACCTTATCTGAGAAGCACTTTATCTGTCCTTCCATTCTAAATGAAAGTTTTGCTGGATAAAGCAATCTTGGCTGTAGGTCTTTGGATTTCATGACTTGGAATACTTCTTTCCAGCCCCTTCTTGCCTGTAAGGTCTCTTTTGAGAAATCCGCTGACAGTCTGATGGGTACTCCTTTGTAGGTGACTGTCCCCTTATCCCTTGCTGCTTCTAGGATTCTCTCCTTCATTTTAGTCTTGGCTAATGTAATTATGATGTGCCTTGGTGTGTTCCTTCTTGGGTCCAACTTCTTTGGGACTCTCTGAGCTTCCTGGATTTCCTGGAAGTCTATTTCCTTTGCCAGACTGGGGAAGTTCTCCTTTATTATTTGTTCAAATACGTTTTCCACTCGTGGCTGTTTCTTTCCCCCTTCTGGTACCCCTATAATCTGGATGTTGGAACGTTTAAAGATGTCCTGGAGGTTCCTAAGCCTCTCCTCATTTTTTTGAATTCTCATTTCTTCATTCCTTTCTGGTTGGATGTTTTGTTCTTCCTTCTGGTCCATTCCATTGATTTGAGTCCCAGTTTCCTTTCCATCACTATTGGTTTCCTGTGCATCTCCCTTCATTTCAATTAGTTTAGCCTTCATATGTTCCTCTAATTTGTGACTATAATCAACCAGTTCTGTGAGCATCCTGATAAACTGTCTTGAACTGTGCTTCAGTCTGCCCCACACCCTGACTGGGTCCAGGCTATTTGAGCGCTTAGGTCGGGGGATCTTTCCTGCCCCCGACCCCGCTCTGCTGCTGGCTCCGCCCCTCTTACTGTCCCGGTTGAATAGTTCGTTGTTGTCGGACTTCCGTATAATTCAATTTTCTGTTCTTTGGCTGTGTCTTTGTTCTCCAAACCTTTGTTGTAGTCAAACTTGGTTGTGGGAGAAGGCACAGTGTTTCCACCTATGCCTCCATCTTGGCGGAAGTCCCCTTTTTTAGATTCTTTAAGAAGTGTGTTTCTGGCTGAGGAAATACCTCCAGGGTTAATGGTGATAGAGGTGAATGAAGACCCATCCCAGGCAACCATTGTAGCCAAAGATACTGGTTGGGTAGGCAGAAGGACAGATGAAATTTCAATTGGTATTTTGAGACTAACAAAATAGACATATATCAGCCATTTGAATCCCTTTAATCTTGAGGACATACATTCTCCAGGTAAACTTAAAGCCCACACTACTCACTACTGGTTCCATGAGTAGTGGGAGCAATACAGAGTAAAATAAATCTGGAAAAGCACTGGCTGAGGAGCTAGTGTCACTCTCTAGTTTGTCACATGAGGGTTCTGTTATGTTTCAGGTGGCGATTAAACGGGAAAATCTTGTGGCTGAAGTTCAGAAGTGGCTCTTCAAGTCTTGATCCTTTCCTGATTGCCATCTGCTGCTCCTTGAAGATGATTCCTCTAGGACTGAGTTCCTGATGGACCTCACAACTGCTGGCCAGGATGGGTGACAAGTGCCTCTGCCTCCACCGTCCGTCCTGGGTACAGAACTGTGGAAGGCCCTGAGGGCTCCTGAGCTGTTATGAGCAGCTATTCTGCCTGGGCACAAATGGCTAGTATGTGAAAGAGGTGTGCTCTCACTGCCAAGGCAGATTTCAAGGGCCATTGAATGCTGCTGAGAGGTGCTAAGGTGTTTGCTGTGAGCAAGGCTCTGGGAAAGTCATCTCAGGTTGAGAGGATTCTGAACCACTGAGATCAGAAGTCAGCTACTTGGCTTTCTACGGTGGCTTCTGAAGCAGATACTGAGAATTTGTTGACAACCTGCTGTTGGCCTGTCCACGTTTTGGGGAGACAGCAAGGCAGGGTAATGGCTGCTATCTGCTTTGTTATCCTGCTCTCTGGAGGATAGAGATGTTATTCCAAGGGTATAACATTGCCTATATTGATGTAGCAGCTCTGTAGCCCATCCTGCCATTAGTAATAGCAGGGTGAGGCTGTTTCATCATCTTGAATGTTGAACTTAATGGGTGACCTGATGAGATGGAGATCTCATCTTTCAAGATTTTGGAGACCATTTCCTGTGCCAGAATCACTGTTCTATGTCATGTCCTGCCATGGAGGTGGCTGTTCAAGAAGTGGCCGGATAATATATTAAATAAAATATTTAATGTAATAGTTTGGGTAGTTTGGTTTCAAGGACTTGGTTTGCATAGGCCATACAAAATGCTTGAGTGTACACTGGAGAATCCAATCTTGATCAAGGAGTAACTTCCCTGGGGTGATTCTCCCTGTGCAATGAAGACAACAGCCTCAGTTCCGCCCGGCTCCCCCAGCTTGGCGATACACGCATGTCGCTAGATCAATGTACAGTGAGCCATCTGCCAGAGTTCTTCATCCTAGAGTGTTGCTGATAAGTGGCCTTCCCAAGTCCAATCATGTCGAATAAATTGTGCCCTATAGATTGACTAGAATCCTCAGTTGAGGGAAAAATTAGTTAACCATAGGGTGATAGCACTGCTTGAAGAGAGAGACAAAAGTGCAAAAAGCATCTCCACTTATGCGTTGGGAAGGCTTGCAGCCTTTGCGAACACTTTCATGGCGCGGAGGGGGTCATATCTTTAGTGCATTCTGGTAGATGGGGCATCTGAAGGCCTTAATAACAGCGCTTCAGCCTTAAAGAAGGTTTAGAACTCTTGGCAATGTACGGAAAGTTAATTAGACTAAAGGCCACTGATCCTCAGTTTCCTCGTTTGTAAAATAGATGAGTCGAACAGTCCTTCGATGGTTGTTTCCAAGGCCAGGGTGGGGGGAAAAAAACCACTTTTGCCGCAGCCCTTACTTCCGTGTTGCTTCATAGTAACCCTGCGCATGCGCCATTATCTTCGAGCCCAGGCGCGGCCGACAAGTCTGCTTTAGGAGCCCTCCAGTCTTTAGCTCCTTTAGAAAGCGAGACTAAGCTCATTGGAGGGTAAGCTTGCTTTACGGCTTAAGGTCGCTTTTTACGGCTTTTTACGGCTGCCCATTCACTTCGCGCTGAAGATGGCGTCGGGCAGCGGGGTAGGTGTTGTGTATAGTAGGAGGATTGAAGCGGGTGGAGGTTAAGGGGTAGTTTCTTAGCGCTGAATGTCCTGCGCCAGACAGACTTCCTGACACCTTTTTGCGACTCTGTGGCCGGGGTTCAAGAACTCCTCCGTAACGCCCTGGCGCAGGGTCAGTGAATCGCGGAGGTCTTTCGGGTTGGGGTCCGGAGGCTACTTCAGCCTCCCGCTGCGGCCCGGAGAGGCTTCGCTGCAGACAGGTCCCGGGGCCGCCTTGCTGGCGATGACTTGGTTTCTCTAGGGGTCGAACACGATTAGCGACGAATCCTGCGGGCTTTTTATCTCCACAGACAAAAAACTTGGACTTTCGCCGAAAGTGGGACAAAGATGAATATGAAAAGCTCGCTGAGAAGAGGCTCACGGAAGAGAGAGAAAAGAAGGATGGTGGGTGCCCTTTCCATCAGAGGCCAGGGGTATCGTAGATGCGATGCAGTGGTTGGAGGGCCGATGGGTAGTCGAAATGCACTGTCCTACCATCTGGCAGAGCGCAGCCTTCCTGGTCCTCGGGTTTTGTTGTTGTTGTTTTTTAATGTGTAAAATGTGGGCGAAGAGATGAACTGAAGTGGCTTTGAGGTGCTTTCCAGCTCTGTTGTCCTGTGCTTCCTTGCTCTCCCTTTGCTTGACACATTTTAGGACTTTGCTGAAGTCCAGAGAAGAGAATTGGTTCTTTAGTGATGACAGATATCAAAAGATTTTTTAAAAGATTTTATTTATTCATTTTAGACAGAGGGGAAGAGAAGAAGAAAGAGAGGGAGAGAAACATCAAGTGTGGTTGCCTCTCGAACTTTCGGTACTGGCTACCTGGCCTGCAATCCCCTACAGGCCCGCACTCAATCCACTGAGCCACCCCAGCTAGGGTGATATCAAAAGATTACTGCTGTGCATTACTGTTATTCAATCTTCTTATTGAAGATTCCCCCCTTTCTATTGAAATTACTTAAGGGGGAGAAGAACATTCCTGGCCTAATCAAAACCTTTTCTATAGTCTGAGAAGAGCAAGGGTACAGGCTGGGGGAGGTGTGATTGTTTCTGCTAATGCTTTGTAGGGCAGTTCTCTGTGTCTTAAACAGTGTCAGGGAATTGGGGGTTGGTGCACCTTTTCTTAGAGATTGCACTGTAGAAAAATACTTTTCAGTGCAACAGATTTTTTTTCATCTGTTTTCAAACTTGTGCATTCTTCCACTTCCACATCACCTCATACACACTAACTTGTTTCATTCTTTTTAAATAATTTATTTTTAGAGGGGAAGGGAGAGAGAAAGAGAGGGAGAGAAACATCAGTGTGTAGTTGCCAATCCTGCGTACCCTACTGGAGGCCTGGCCCAGGGAGGCCTGGCCGGCAACGCAGGCATATGCCCTGACTGGGAATCCAACCAGCAACCCTGTGGTTCACAGGCTGGCACTCAATCCACTGAGCCAAACCAGCCAAGGCACTTGTTTCATTTTTATATAACTTATATAATAACAGTGTTTGGCACATAACAGGTAATTCCTAAATGTGGGTCCCCTGTTTAAAAATTTCCCCAGCTCTTAGATTCAGTTGTGTGTTATGTTTGGAGTTTCTGAAAACATTGTTGAGTGTCCTTGCTCTTCTTTTCAAAGACTGCTTTTTAGCCCTGGCTGGTGTAGCTCAGTTGATTGAGCATGGGCCTGTGAAGCAAAGGGTCGCCTGTTCAATTCCCAGTCAGGGCACATGCCTGGGTTACAGGCCAGGTCCCCAGTATGGGACACATGAGAGGCAACCACACATTGATGTTTCTCTCCCACTCTTTCTCCTTCCCTTCCCCTCTCTATAAAAATAAATAAATAAAATATATTTTTAAAAAGGCTCCTTTTTGTGAAAAGTAAAAACAACTCCCTTCAATTTAGTTGATCAGTGAATAGAAAACATTGCTTTTAGACTTGTCGGTCTTAAAGTGGAGAAAAACTGTAGTGAGTTAAGGATTGCTTATCATTTTTCCTGTTCACATTCTCCCTATCTGTTCCTAGAAGTACCTGTTGCTTCAGGTTTCAGAAAAAAAAAATGAGAGTAAACCTCTGGATTTTGGTTTCATTCATTTCTTTTTCTTTCCAGTTAAGGATATGCAATATTGAAGGAACTTCCTTCCCCATTATATTTCAGGAAAACCAGTGCAGCCAGTCAAGCGGGAGCTTCTCCGACATAGGGACTACAAGGTGGACCTGGAATCGAAGCTTGGGAAGACCATTGTCATCACCAAGACCACGCCACAGTCTGAGATGGGAGGGTGAGTGGCTTTTCATTTTTCACTGTAGCCAGGAGTAAGTCTAATAAATTATGTTGATTTTAGGAAGTGTTGAGAAGGGTTCCCAGTCCCAGGATAAGAGGCTTGTTGCTTGTAATTCCATTTTTAGATTTATCTTTTTTTATTTTTAAATATAGTTTATTGATTATGCCATTACAGTTGTTCTAATTCCCCCCTTCATTTTTCTCCACCCTGTACACCCCCTCCCCCACCATTTCCCCCCTTTAGTTTATGTCCACGTGTCTCAAGTTCTTTAGATTCTATATTTCCCCCACATTCTTGCCCTCCCACCTATCTATTTTCTACCTACCCTCTATGCTATTTTCTGTGCCGTCTCCCCCCTTCTCCTCCTCCCACTCCCCTGTTGCTAACCCTCCATGTGATCTTCATTTCTATGGTTCCACTCCTGATCTAGCTGTCCTCTTAGTTTGCTTTTTTTTTAGATGTGGTTGTTAATAACTGTGAGTTTGCTGTCCTTTCACCGTTCATATTTTTTATCTTCTTTTTCTTAGATAAGTCTTTAACATTAAATATTAAACATTTACTATAATAAATGTTTATATTTAACATTTCATATAATAAGGACTTGGTGATGATGAACTCCTTGAACTCCTTGAGAAGCACTTTATCTGTCCTTCCATTCTAAATGAAAGCTTTGCTGGATAAAGCAATCTTGGTTGTAAGTCTTTGGATTTCATGACTTGGATGACTTGGAATACTTCTTTCCAGCCCCTTCTTGCCTGTAAGGTCTCTTTTGAGAAATCCACTCACAGTCTGATAGGAAATCCTTTGTAGGTGACTGTCCCCTTATCTCTTGCTGCTTCTAGGATTCTCTCCTTCATTTTAATCTTGGCTAATGTAATCATGATGTGCCTTGGTGTGTTCCTTCTTGGGTCCAACTTCTTTGTGACTTTTTGAGCTTCCTGGATTTCCTGGAAGTCTATTTCCTTTGCCAGATTGGGGAAGTTCTCCTTTATTATTTGTTCAAATAAGTTTTTCACTTGTGGCTATTCCTCTTCTCCTTCTGGTACCCCTATAATTCAGATGTTGGAACGTTTAAAGATGTCCTGGGGGTTCCTAAGCCTCTTCTCATTTTTTCGAATTCTTGTTTCTTCATTTTTTTCTGTTTGGTCATTTTTTTCTTCCTTCTGGTCCACTCCCTTGATTTGAGCCCCAGTTTCCTTTCCATCACTATTGGTTTCCTGTGCATTTCCCTTCATTTCAATTAGTTTAGCCTTCATATGTTCCTCTAATTTGTGACTAAAATTGACCAGTTCTTTGAGCATCCTGAACACCAGTGTTTTGAACTGTGCATCTGATAGGTTGGCTATCTCTTGGTTGCTTAGAGTTATTGGCTCTGGGTCTTTGAGTTCTTCTTGAGCCATATTTTGCTCTGTTCGCACCTGTTACTTATGAGGGGCGGAGCCCTAGGTGCTCTCCAGGGCGGGGCAACTCAATCACTGGGTTGTGATGCTGTATGTGGAAGCGAGGTCAGAGAAGGGCTATAGCAGGGTCCCCCCTGCTGCTTCTCCCAGCTGGGGCCTGCCCCGTCTGTCTCACTGCTTGCTCCATCATTGGTTTATCTGTGTGCAAGTGTGTGACCACGGTCTTCCTGCCGCCTTATGCCTCACTAGGTTCGCCTTTTGCTACCCCACACCTGGGATCTGCCCAGCTGCCTGTGCGCCTGGGTTGGGGGATCTTTCCTGCCAGACCCCGCTCTGCTGCTGGCTCCACCCCTCTTACCAGTCTGGCTGAATGGTTCGTGTTGTCGGACTTGCTTATAGTTCAATATTCTGTGTTTTGGCTGTGTTTTTGTTACTGAAACTTTGTTGACTTTAAACTTGGTTGTGAGAAGAGGCACAGTGTTTCTACCTACACCTCCATCTTGGTGGAAGTCTCCTATCTTTTTCTTTTGTCTCACAAGGTTCAGATTAACATTACATCTTTAGATGGGGTCACTTTTTAGGTTTCTTTATATTAGCACTGTAACTACTTCTTAATACTTAAAAAGGGATAATTTGTTCTCCTGTCAGAAGGAGAGGACTTCTGTGGAAATTTCTGGAGAAGAAATTGGGTGGACTTAGAATGGAGCCTAGGAGCTGTTAATGACGAATAAAGCCAGTAAAGGTTCCGGGCCGACTGTAAAGGTGGTGTTTGTTAAGGATCACCTGGTTGTGCACTTCCTTCCTAGACCAAGACTGGAGCCTATAGAAAGAGGGGTTCTATAAGAACTCTTTTGCCCATTCTTTTGTCGAGTTAGATTTTCCAGCAAGAGGGCAACACAGATAGCAGAGTGACATTTCGCTGAGCTACTTAGTAAACCCGCTGTTGCCATTCCTCTCTATATTAGTAAACTCTTGCCATGTAAATCAACAGATTAACCCAAAGTTTAGCTGCATAAAACAACAAATAGCTTACAGTTTCTGTGGGTAATAATCTTGGAAAGCCTCACCTAGTTGGTTCTGGCTCTGAATCTCGCAGAAAGGTGTAGTCAAGGTGTCTGCTGGGTTTGTGTTTGTGTTTGTGGTATAAGGAGCTGGAGGATCTGCTTCCACCCCTTACCACATGGCTGTGGTTTGGCGGCCTCATTCTTTGTTCTGTGGGTCTCTTCATTGTTCTTCTCATAACAAACCAAGTGATCCACATGGACAGACTAAGAAGCCATGTTTTTAAAATAACCTACTCTTAGGTGTGACATAGCATCACTTTTGACATATTCTGTTAGTTACACAGCCTAGCTGTGGTGTGAATTGGGAGGGGACTACCCAGGGTAGAAATTTTAGGAGGGTGGGGAATCACTGTGGGGCTATCTTGGAGGGTAGTTACCATGATTTTCCAAGAGCCAAGGCTCAGGTGGAAATGAGAAGTGCATCCTTCTGAAAAGACTTTTTACCTAAAAATACAAGTTTGTTGGTTGAAAACAGTACAATCCTTATAACTAGATTTTTTAAAAAAGTTTATTTATTGATTTTAGAGGGGAAGAGAGAGAAAAACATCAATTTATTGTTCTACTTATTTATGCACTCATCTGTTGCTTCTTGTATGTGCCCTGACCAGGGATTAAACCCACAACCTTGGTGTATCAGGACAACAGCCTAACCAACTGAGCTACCCAGCCAGGGCACAGCCAGATTTGACTCACGTGCTGTTTCTTTCTATTTGCTAGATATTACTGCAATGTCTGTGACTGTGTTGTGAAGGACTCCATCAACTTCCTGGATCACATTAATGGAAAGAAACGTAAGGCTTGGAGTTAGTTAGTGACTGTTGCTGGGGTCAGGCTTTGGAGTGGAGGGTGGGGGAAAAGGTGGTTTCTATTAAGCCCTATCTTTAATGCCTGGGGAATTCTCCGGTTGCTTCAGTGCAGGCCATCCTTTACTTCTTTATCTAATGTTTCTGGAGGCCATGAAGTGGGACACTGTTCTAGCCTTTCAACAAGCCCAGACCATGGTCTTCTGGGCTAAGCTGTCTCTGCTGACATGCATCTGCTCAGTATGGGAAGTTTAGAGCCATCTGCATCCTGTTAACTGGGGCTGCTGCCTCTGGGAACAGGTAAAGCCAAGGGAGTTTTTTTATCAGTTCTAATTAGTTTTACTATGTGTTTTACGAGATGTTTTTTAAAAAATGTCAGCAAGGAGCAGTTGAGATTTTGCTCCCTGGCATATGTCATCAGTTTGGCTCTGATAAACTCTTAAGAAACTTCTCAGAAAAAAATAGTCAGGAAAAGCCTTTTGAGGGGCTGAGGATATTATAATGACCTTACCTTCCTCACTGTTGACCCCACCCAGATCAGCGAAACCTGGGCATGTCTATGCGGGTGGAACGTTCCACTTTGGATCAGGTGAAGAAACGTTTTGAAGTCAATAAGAAGAAGATGGAAGAGAAGCAGAAGGATTATGATTTTGAGGAAAGGATGAAGGAGCTAAGAGAAGAAGTAAGGCTTTGCCGTCCTGCCCTCCTCCTTCTCCCAGCTTGGAATTTTATGTTATGAGTCCTGGGGAGGCTGACTTTCTCATTCCACTGAGGAGATAGTCTGGTCTTCCGAATATTTGTATATTAGAGAAAACATTTATTGCCCTTGTTTGGGACTCTCAGGAGCTGAAGGAAATGGCTCTAAATCTATGTTTTGTTCCTGGGTTCTCTGGGCTATACTTTCTTTCTTTCTTCCTTCTTTTTTAAAAAAGTTTTCTTTTTTTTTCTTCATTTTATTTATCTTTAGAGTGGAAGGAAAGGAGAGAAATATCAATGTATGGTTGCCTCTCTCGTGAGTCCCCTGCTGGGAACTGGCCTGCAACCCAGGCATGTGCCCTGACTGGGAATTGAACCTCGATCGTGTGGTTCCCAGGCCCGCGCTCAATCCACTGACCTACTCCAGCCAGGGCTAATGTATTTATTTTTGATGAGAGGAGAGGAGTGGTGGGAGGGAGGGAGAGAGAGAGAGAGAAAGAGAAAGAGAAAGAGGGACACTTCGATCTGTTGGTGTTCCACTTATTTATGCATTCATTGGTTGCTTCTTGTATGTGCCCTAAATGGAGATGGAATCCGCAACCTTGGTGTATCTGGAAGACAGTCTAACTGGCTAGGGCTAGGCCATATGTTTTTACTACAGAAGGGATTAAGTAAATGTTCCTGGTCTCCAGGAGACTCATGGAACTAGGCTTACTGGATCAAAATTCTGTGCCCTCCGCTTACTGGATCAAAATTCTGTGCCCTCCGCTTACTGGATCAAAATTCTGTGTCTTCCACTTACTGGCTGTGACTCTTGGGCAAGTTATATAAACTGTCTGTGCCTCAGTGTCCCCATATTGGAGACCTTAGTATATAGTATACTTAAAGCACTTTGACTAGTTCCTGGCTTGTACTACATTCCCCAGAATGGTAGTTGCTACTATATGGTTTTGCTCCCATTACCGTGTTCAAGAACTACAAAGGAACTGGAATGTAGGATTGAGAAGTGCTCTCCACAGTCTAAAACTTCTCCTTCCTAAACCTTATACTTTTTACTGTGGCTTTTCCTCTGCTTTTGAAATGTTATTTGTCTTTAACTATTTTTTCCTAAAAATAGAAAGGAATCTTGAAGCTCATTTATTCTTTCAAGAATGTTTGGCTGAGAAGTCTGAACTGATTCTGAGTGATTTCCCCCTAGGAGGAAAAGGCCAAAGCCTACAAGAAAGAGAAACAGAAGGAGAAGAAAAGGAGGGCTGAGGAGGACTTGACATTTGAGGAGGATGATGAGATGGCAGCTGTGATGGGCTTCTCTGGCTTTGGTTCCACCAAGAAGAGTTACTGAGGCTTTCTATGCTTAGCCCTTCGTTGGGCTTAACTTTGTGGGGGGTGTAATTTGGGGGGAGTTCCTTGGGAAAGTCCTTAAGAGTGGCAATGGGGAGGGCTAGTGGCTGGGTGTTTGTCGTTTCCCTCTACCTTGAGAGAGCGCCGGAGGCCGAGGTAATGCTGTGACGTGCTTCTTCAGCCTCCATGTATCACTGGAGTCAGAGGACCGCTGCCCATCTGAGTTCCCAATAAAGAAAAATCTCCTCCTTTGAGGCTGCTTTCCCAGAACTTCCCCTGCATCTTCCCTCTTCATCTAGCCAGTCTTCTCTGAGCATCCTACATTTATCCTGTGTTCTCCCTTTGTTTTAATTTTGACTCTTGCTTAGCCTGCAGCAGAAAGGTTCTCTGGGTCCCCGGTTTCCAGTTGAAACCATATCCTTGACCAGCCACCCCACCCCCGCTCCCCTCATTCCCCACTGTGATTCTCTAGCCACCTGCGCATGCACGTGTTCTGCCTGGGTCAGTGTTATGCGCGGATTGTGTGCATGAATCTGTCACATAGAGGGAGCCTGAACTAGAACCTCAGAGCATTGCTGCCGTGGGTCCCGACGTTCTTGGTTTCCTCAGTGCATGTCACAGGAAATTAAATGGGATGAGTGTTTGGTGTGGTTTTTATCTGGTAAGTCTTTTAACCTTTGTTTTTCATATGTAGACTGTTCAGCTTTTTCTGTTAGTTTTATTTTATTGAGGATTACTCTGTTTTTGTCTTCCTTGTAAGCAGGCTCTTGGAAGAACCTGTTTGATGCAAAAAAGAAAAAGGAAAAAAACCCTCATGTGGGAGCCTTTGGGTCTCAGAGGCTGTTCAACCTGTATAATAAATGCATCGACTGGGCCCATTTCACATTTGGTGGGAACATTCCGTATTCTTCCCTTTTCCTTCCCCCTCCTCCACACACACACCAAGGATTTCCACAGAGTTTATTCTCCCTTTATTTGAGCCCTGTCACTTTTCTCCTAGGTTCCTTTGGCATGAGTTGTATTTTCCTCTGACAGGGTCTGTGGAGGAGTCTGAACAGAACGTTCCCTGTAATGTAGTTTGCTTTGACCTTGTTTCAGGGACAGCAGAGCTCCATGTTGAACTCAGTGTTTCCCTAACCACTGCAGTGAGGCTAGGCCCAGGGTTACTCGCTTCGGCACTAGTGACATTCGTTGTGTGGGCTCCCTTGTGCATCACACGTTGTTCAGTGGTATCCCTAGCCTCTGCTCACTGGATGCCAGTAGCATCGCTTCCCCAAGTTATGACAACTAAAGATGCCTGCCCCCAGGAGGAATGGAGGTGAAATTTTTCCTATTGAGAACCATTGAGAAGCTGTCTTCCCTTCCTTGGTCTAAGTTGAGAATGAGGTGGCGTAGATTGGTTAACTAAAGGAAAAACAACTTGGATATTCCCTGGATTGGGTGCTATGGCAGATCCCATGGATGCAAAGGGGAAAAAAGTCAGTACTTTTACATTAAAGCAAACAGAAGTTACCTAACTATTAGCTGGTTCTGTACCCTGAAAAGCCATCTCTATTTGGGGTAGCAAGGCTGCCACCATATGGCTCATTTACATTCTCTGCCTCAGGTAGTTCTCTGAAATCCTTTATGTGGTGTCTATACCACCTATGGGTCCCCCAAAGTATTGTGTTCTTTCCTTTGGACTTTTATACACAGTTCCCTTGCTGTGATATAGGTCTTTTCCCTGGTTTTTTTCTAATGCTGAATCTTGTCACTGGGAACTGTGAATGTGTCTCAAAGCCTGGCTCAAAGTTTGATAATACAGTATTGTCCAATTGTGGGTTGATTAATGGGGCACCTTCCTTGTCATGATTGTGTGCTGTACAGGTCCTGGGTAAGAATCTGCTCTAACAGACGGGGTCCTTTTGTTCCCCCATTCAAGGCAGGCTGGAGAAGGTTATCAGTGAGCTGAGTTTCATGGTTCAGTATTCATTCTTCAGGAAACTAATTCAAGTGGGTACGGTGGAACCTTACCTTTGGCCACCTCCACTAAAAAACAATTCTAAATTTCAGGTTCCCTTAAATTCTCTTGGGACTTGCAAGTGGTTTGAGTGTCCAAGGGGCCTGTCTAGATCATGGGTACTTGGAGAGACTCAGAATATTTCGCTGGAAAAGGGAGAAGGAGATGGGATGGAAATTTAGGAGCCTGGAGCTATCCCAAAGAAGTCAAATCCCTGGAAGGGAAATTTTTGATATTTATGGTCTCCCTAAAATCCACAGAAACTGCATTCTGGTTGAGGAAGATGCCTGTGACTGGCTTACATGTGTTCAGTTACTCCCTGGTAGTATCTTACAGGGTGAGCTATCAAGGCCACAACTGTTGCAGAATTTACACATTCTGGCAGAATGGCCATTTATAGTATTTAGGGAACAAAAGGTCAGTGTGGTTTCAGGCAATTCTGTGGCTTCTGGTACCTCCAATAACCCCTCTAAAAACTTAACTGTGAAGGATCTTTTTACTCCAGTTAGTCTAAAAAAACACTTGGCTTATGTGAACATATACATAAAAGGACATTTACTGCAATTTTGTTTTTATAACAGCAAAACATTGAAAACTGGTACATTTATACTCGATTATAAAGCAGCCATTACAATCAATATATATATGAAGTAGATCTGTATGTACTGATGAGAAAGGTCTCCAAGACATACTGTTAGTGTAGAAATCATCCAACAAACCAATCTCCAGTAAGACTAACCCCCCAGGCATAAAACGAAATTGTACAGTTAAATACATAGATTGAGGAAAAGGGCTGGAGGGATACCCACTGAAATTCTTAATTGCTTTTTGGATTTTGCCATGTATAATGTGCATTTTTTTCTTGCCCAAAAATTTTGAGAGAAAAATTGCATGCAACGTACACAGGTATGATGATTACATAGAATGAGCATAATATGTATAATACACAAAAATATGGTTGTGCATTATACACAGGAGCACATTATACATGGTAAAATTCATGGAGAAAAGAGTAATTGGGAAGAGAAGGTTAGCTTACACTACATCTAAAAGGGCTTTCATGTGGGATTTAAAACATTTGAAAAAAAATAATGGAACTTGCCTAATTTGGCAAAGGAAATAGATATCCAAGTCCAGGAAGCACAGAGATGGACCAAACAAGATAGACCCAAAGAGGAACACACCAAGACATCATAATTAAAATGTCAAAGGTTAAAGATAAAGAATCTTAAAAGCAGAGAGTTACCTTCAAAGGAGTTCCCATAAGGCTATAAGCTGATTTCTCAAAATAAATTTTGCAGGCAAGAAGGGACAGGCAAGAAATATTCAAAATGATGAAAAGCAAGGACATACAACCTAGATCATCAATCACTCTACCCAGGAAAGCTATCATTTAGAATGGAAGGGTAGATAAAATGCAAGTCAAGATAGAGGTAAAGAAGTTCATCATCACCAAGCCATTGTTACACTAAATGTTAAAGGGACTTATTTAAGAAAAAAGATCAAAACTATGAGCATACAATTTAACAAGTTCACATCTATCAACAAATGAATCTAAAAAAACTAAGCAAACAAGCATAACAGGAACATTATAGATATGCAGATCATTTGGAGGTTTATCGTCTTGGAGGAGGAAGGAGGAGTGTGAGATAAATGGCTCAGGGTTTAGAAGCATAATTGGTAGGTACAAAACAGGGACATGTTAAGAATAGCATAGGAAATGGAGAAGGTATATGCACGACCCATGAACATGAACTAGGTGGGGATTGCTGGAGGGAAAGAGGGGAACTGGGCAGAGCGGGGCAAAGGGGGGAAATTGGGACAATTGTAATAGCATTAATATATATTTTAAATAAAATGAAATATTAAAAAATAAAATATTTAAAAATAGTAGAAGAAGTAATGCTATACAACACCTGGGAGAGGAGCTGTAGGATTTATCTAGTTTAGCTGCAAAGTTCAAGAAAAGGCCTCAAATACAATTTGTAGCTTTGTTGATGCATTGTGAAAGTTGCTTTCATCACAGAGTGACCTCGTGTGGTTGTCTGCGGGATCGCCAGTTTGGAGCAGGCGTCCTGTGATTCGTGGTGGACCACGTGACCCCTGCGTGTTAGGAGGCATTACGGCTGGAAGCCATTACCGAACAGCTCTCCGGGGGCTTAGAAGAGACCTGCGTCTTCATTGCTGAGTATCCTCAGATGGGCACTCGCCAAGTGTCTGGCTGGGACGGAGAGGAGGAGGAGGGGAAGATGGGGGAAGAGTTAATTGGATGGTTTGACCATGAGTCATTCCACATCATTATTGCGAAATAAACCTCAGCAGTGAAGAGACTATAATCTAAAGGTTGCTTGCGGGCTGGCTTTAGCTCAGCGGGTACTTCGATTCACAATCGCAGCAACGTAATCACCCTTGCTTGCGAGGGTGGTTCGAGACCCGCGGGCGCTCACCAGCCCTTTTGCCTCTGTCCCAGCTTCATTTTCCCAGTATCAGCCTAGATTATTGTATTGAGATTTCTCCCCTGCCCAACACACCAAAGCGACTGGGTTTCCAGGGGATTTGCAGTTCCCTTTCCACCAGGAACTGGTGCTCCGCGGAGAAATGCTAGTTGGGGCAGGAAATACAGAGATGAACCCCAGAGTACCTTGTAGTGCCAGAAAGTAAGGAAGTGCTAAAAAAACAAACAGCACACAAAAATTCCAACCCAAAACAAAAAATTTACTTTTAAAATTGGTGTTTAGTAGCCCTGGATGGTGCAGCTCAGTGGATTGAGCGCAGGCCTGCAAACCAGATGATCGTGGTACGATTCCCAGTCAAGGCACATGCCTGGGTTGCAGGCCAGTTCCGGGCAGGGGCCAGTTTCCAGCAGGGGATGCACGAGAAGCAACCATACATTGATGTTTCTCTTCCTCCCTCCTTCCCTTCCCCTCTAAAGATAAATAAATAAATATTTTTTAAAAATTGGTGTTTAGTGATGTTCCTGGTTTTGTTCCAGTTGCTTCTGTATGCTTGTATCTTCCCTAATGTCCTCAAATTCCTTTTCCTTGAGCTATGTTATTTTGTTGGTCAGCTGTATCTTGACTGTGTTCTATTACTTTTTTTTTTAAATAAAGATTTGAAATTTATTTATCTTTAGAGGAGAAGGGAAGGAGAGAAGGAGAGAAATATCAATGTATGATTGCCTCTCGTGAGTACCCAGCTGGGAACTGGCCTGCAACCCAGGCATGTGCCCTGACTGGAAATAGAACCGCAATTGTGTGGTTTGCAGGCCCGCGCTATTACTTATATAAAATCAGTTATTTTGTCCTTTTCTCCTTTCTTTCCTCACTTCTATTTTTTTAGTCATGTTGTTTTTACAAAAAGGAAATTTCATACTATTTTTCACCCTTGTCATTATCTGTATTTTAGTTGGAGATCTACAACTTAATATGTTTAATTCTCACCATCATAAAGCTTTCTGAGTTTTCCCCTTTTCCCCAATTAGCTAGATAAGCCCATTCTCTAGTAAATTCTTCAAGAGAGGGTCCTGAGCATAGCATTTTGAGTTGTTGAATATTTATTTATTTATTTCCCCCCTATATATCTTTTGGTCTACTTTGTTGATTCATTTGGGTTTTTTGTTTATTTGTTTTTTTAAGATTCCTTATATCAGTGAAATCATATGGTGTTTGTATTTCTCTGTCTTTTTTTTCTTTTTTAAGGTTTATTTATTTACTTATTTTTAGAGGGGAAGGGAAGGAGAAAGGGAGAGAAATGTCAATGTATGGTTGCCTCTCATGAGTCCCCTGCTGGGAACTGGCCTGGAACCCAGGCATGTGCCCTGATTGGGAATTGAACCATGATTGTCTGGTTCACAGGACGGCGCTCAATCCACTGAGCTACACCAGCCAGGGCTGCATTTCTCTGTCTTACTTCACTTAGCATATACCTTCGAAAGTCCATCCATGTCACAAATGACAAGATTTCCTTCTTTTTTGTTGCTGGATAATATTCCATTGTATATATGTACCACAACTTCTTTATCCATTCATCTAGGTTGCTTCCATATCTTGGCTACTATGAATAATGTAACAATGAACACAGGGATGAATATATCTTTTCAAATTAGTGTTTTTGTTTTCTTTGGATTGCTGGGTTGTATGGCAGCTCCATAGAGCTGCTCTATTCTCCACTTTTTGAGAATAGCCATCCTGTTTTCCATAGGGATGCACCAATTTATGACCCGCCCCCACCCCACAACAGTGCATTTGAGTTTCCTTTTCCACCCGTCCTTGCCAGCACTTGTTATTTGTTGATTTGTTGATAACAGCCATTCTGACAGGTGTGAGGTGATATCTCATTGTGTTTTAATTTGCATTTTCCTGATGATTTATGATGAGCATCTTTTTTATATCTGTTGGCCCTCTGTATGTCCTCTTCGGAGAAAAGTTTATTCAGCCCCTCTGTACATTTTTAAAAATATTTTTTAATTTATTTTTAGAAATAGAGGAAGGAAGGGAGAAAGAAAGGGTGGGAGACATCGATCAGCTGCCTCTTGCACGCACATTGCTGGAGACCTGCAGCCCAGACATGTTCCCTGACCAGGAATCAAACAGGTGACCTTTGGGTCTGTGGGGTGACACCCAACCAACTGATCCACACTGGTCAGGCCCTCTATATTTTTAATTGAATTTTTCAGTGTTAAGTTGTATGAGTTTTTAATGTATTTTGACTATGAATAACTCCTTATTAATATATCATCTGCAAATATCTTTTTCCATTCAGTAGGTTACCTTTTTGGTTTGTTGATAGTTCCCTTTGCTGTGCAAAAACTTTTTAGTCTTATGGAGTCCCATTTGTTTATTTTTGCCTTTTTTGCCCTTCTCGAAGGAGGTATATAAAAAAAAGTGCTGCTAAGGTTGATGTCAGAGTGTTTACGGTCTATGTTTTATTTTAGGAGTTCTATAGTTCTAGAGGTCTTATGTTTAAGCCTTTCATCCATTTTGAGTTTATTTATGTATGTAATGTAAGAAAGTGGTTCAATTTAAATTTTTTTAAGATTTTATTTATTTATCTTTAGAGGGGAAGGGAAGGAGAGAAGTATCAATGTATGGTTGCCTCTCGTGAGTCCTCTGCTGGGAACTGGCCTGCAACCCAGGCATGTGCCCTGACTGGGAATCGAACCGCGATCGTGTGGTTCGCAGGCCCGCGCTCAATCCACTGAGCTACACCAGCCAGGGCCAATTTAATTTTTTTCCACATATTTCTTCAATAAGCCACTTATTGAAGAGGCTTATCCTTACCCTGCTGTATATTCTTGCCTCCTTTGTTGTAGATTAATTGACTACATCAATGAGGATTTATTTCTGGATAGTTCTTGCATATTTAAAACTGATTTTCTATAGTCTTGGTACTTGAAGGACATATTGCTTGGATATAAAATCTTGGTTGACATTTCTTTTCCTTGAGGTTTTTAAAAACTTCTTTGCTTCTTTGTTGTGGAACTTGATACCAACCTGATTTTTGTTCTTTCATAAATGATTTGGTCTTTTTGCCTAAGGCCCAGAGGATTTTTCTTTCAAATCTAGTTTATTTTCTAAGATATATCTGAGAGTTAACCATTTCATATCAATTTTCCTAGGTTCATGGAAGACCCTTTTGATGTTTAGATTTAAGTTTTATTTCCAGAAAGCTTTTTTGTATTATAATTTTGAATACTATTACATATGTTCCATTATTTTGTTTTTCTTCTCGGAGACTGTATAATATGCTTGGGAAATTGTGTGTATCTAGCACCTTCTGTCTGATTCTTCTTGCTGCTTTCTTGACTTTATTTTTATTTTCTTAGCTGTTTTGATATCTTTCCTCAATACCAGTGAGGAAATATATTTGAAGCAAAATCTCTTCCCTTGGAACATCTTATAATGTAATCTTTTTTTTTCCTGAAATGATTTGCCTTTTTCTTCCATTTCTCCTGATTTTGTCTTTGATCTTTGGGTTTTTTTGTCCACTTCTGCTCCGAGTTTTTATTATTATTATTTAGAGGGAAGGGAGGGAGAAATAGAAGGAAAGAAACCTCATTGTGGGAGAGAAACATTGATTGGTTGCCTCTCGAGCACACCCCAACTAGGGACTGGCCCCCAACTCAACATGTGCCCTTACTGAACCTGTGACTCTCGCCGTGCGGGGTGATGCGCAACAAAATGAGCCATGCCAGTCAGGGCACAGTTCTGGGGATTCCGACAAAGGTTTCCACTATTGGAGAGCCGTACTCAGTAGTTTCCCTGCTCTAACAAATGCCACGTGCTCCACCTACTAATCCCACCCTCACTCCAACCTGAACTCTGGCAATCATCTTTTTACTGCCTCCGTAGTTTTGCCTTTTCCATAGTGACATATAACTGGAATCATATAGTATATAGCCTTTTCAACTGGTTTTTTGACTTAGCAATATGCATTTAGGGTTTCCCTGTATTTTTTTTCATGGCTTAATAGCTCATTTCCTTATCACTCAATAATATTTTATTTTATTAATGTACCATATCTCATTAATCCATCCATTGAAGGACACATTGATTGCTTTCAATTTATGGCAATTATGAATAAAACTGTTACAAATATTTGTATGCAAGATTTTTTTGGACATAGTTTCAACTCATTTAGATAAATACCTAGAAACACAATTGTGGGATCATATGATAACCCTATATTTAGTTTGCTAAACAACTGTCAATTGTTTCAAAAAGTAGATGTACCCACTTTTGGGAATTTTTCATTCCCACCAACAATGAATGGGAGTTTCTATTGGTCCATATCCTTGTCACCATTTGGTGTTGTCACTGTTTTGGATTTTAGCCATTTTAATAGGTATATAATGGTATCTCATTATTGTTTTAATTTGCAATTCTTTAAAGACATATGATGTTGAATATTTTTCCATATGCTTTTTTTGGGTCACTTATATATCTTCTTTGGTAAAATGTCTGTTCAAAGTTGTTGCCCATTTTAAAATTAAGTTGTTTGTTTTATTGTTGAATTTTAAGAGTTCTTTGCCCTGGCTGGTGTGGCTCAGTGGATTGAGCGCGGGCCTGTGAACCACACGATCGTGGTCCGATTCCCCATCAGTTTGGGTTTCCCCATGCCTGGGTTACGGGCCAGTTTCCCGCAGGGGACGCACAAGGGGCAACCGGACATTGATGTTTCTCTCCCTCTCTCCTTCCCTTCCCCTCTAAAGATAAAGAAATAAAATATTTAAAAAACCAAGTTTTTGTATATTGTCTTTTTGGGCTGCTGTAACAAAAAACATAGAACGGGCCCTGGCTGGTGTAGCTCAGTGGTTGAGCGTGGGCCTGCAAACCACACGATCGTGGTTCGATTCCCAGTCAGGGCACATGCCTGGGTTGCAGGCCAGTTCCTGGTTCCTGGCAGGGGACGCACGAGAGGCAACCATACATTGATATTTCTCTCTCTCTCTCTCCTTCCCTTCCCCTCTAAGATAAATAAATAAAATCTTAAAAAAAAAACCCAAAACATAGAATGGGTGGCTTATAAATAGCAGACAACCCAAAACATAGAATGGGTGGCTTATAAATAGCAGACATTTATTTTTCACAGTTGTGGAGGCTGGGAAGTCCAGGATCATGGCATTAGCAGATCCATGTTTGGTGAAGGCTTCCTGCTCACAGATTCCCATCTTTTCACTTGGTGGGAGGGGACTGGGGAGCTCTGGGAGGTCTCTTTTATAAGGGCACTAATCCAGTGAATGAAGGTGGAGTTTCCCAAAGGTCTCATCTCCCTAAGACCCCATTTCCTAACATCATCACCTTGGAGGTTGGTATTTCAACAAATGAGTTTGGGGGGGACACAGACATGTATTCTATAAGATACATAGGGTCCCGCAGAAATATGGCCCACTTGAGTGTGGTTGGTAGGGCAATATATGGGTGTAATAATTTATAGTTTTAATTAAAACATTTCACCTAAAATGTCATATGGTGTGATTGAGTGTGACATTGTTATGTTACAGAATTACATGTTTATGATTTTATGATTACATGTTTAAGAAAAGATTTTGTAATAAAAAAGGGGTATTTTTTGTGCCAGACCCTGTACTTAAGATACAAGTTCTTTATAAGATAGGTGTTTTGCCAACATTTTCACCCAGGATTGTGTTTCGATTCTCTTAAAAGTATGTCTCATTCCTGGCTGGCGTGGCTCAGTGGGTTGAGTGCTGGCCTGTGAACTGAAAGGTCACCTGTTTGGTTTCCAGTCAGGGCACATGCCTGGGTTGCGGGCCAGTGGAGGTGTGCTGGAGAGAGCCAATAGATGTTTATTTCCCTCTCTTTCTCCCCCCCTTTCCTCTCTTTAAAAAGTAGATAAAATCTTTAAAAAATATATTATCTTTCTAAAAGTGTCTCTCATAAGGCAGGAGTTTTAAATTTTAACAAAGTCAAACATAATTTTTTTTCTTTCTTATGTTGTGCTTTTGGTATAATATATAACAATTCATGCCCTGACTGGTGTGGCTCAGTGGATTGAATGCTGGCCTGAGAATCAAAGGGTTGCTAGTTTGATTCCCAGTCAAGGGCACATGCCTGGGTTGCCGGCCAGGTTCCTGGTTGAAGGTTCATGAGAGGCAACCACACATTGCTGTTTCTCTCCCTCTCTTTCTCCTTCCCTTCTCCTTCCTTTAAAATTAAATAAATAAGTAAAAACTTTAAAAAATTTTTTAAAAGTAAAAATTCATCACCAAACCCAAGGTTGTCTAAATTTTCCCCCATGATGGACCCTAGCGGTTTTGCATTTTACATTTAGACCTATTGATTCATTCTGAGAGTTAAGTTTTGTGACAGGCATAAGGTGTGTGTCTAGATTCTTTTTTGTTTGTTTCTATTTGGATTTCCAGTTGCTCCAGCACTGGACATTTGCCAAAAAGTCCAGTGCTGGATGTTCAATGGACATTTTCTCCATTGAAATAGTTGGCTATGTTTGTGTGGGTCTATTACTGGGCTTTCTATTCTGTTCTGTTGGTCTATTTGTCTGTTCTTTTGTCAATACAACAGTGTCTTTTTTTGAAATAATTAAATTTAAAAAATTTAATTTATTGGGGTAGCATTAGTTAATACCACTACATAATTTTCAGGTATACAACTTTATAATACAACATCTATCTATTCCACTGTGTAATCACTACACTATATACAGGGTGGAGAAATAGGTTTACAGTTGTATATGAAACGTATAGTTTATTCATGTATTATTATTTATTAATTAATATATTATTTTCCACATGAACTGTAAACTTGCTATTGCCCCTCCCTGTATTTGGCCCCCTTTACCCCTTCATCTACCACCCCTACCCCTCCTTCCCCTCTGGTGCGCACAGTACTGTGCTCTGTCTATGAGTTTGTTTTGTTTGTCCATTTGTTGCTTTTTGTTTTATATTCTGTATATGAGTGAAACCATGTGGTTCCTGTCCTTTTCCACCTTACTTATTTCACTTAGCATAGTACTCTCAAGACACATCCATGTTGTTACAAATGGCGATATTTCTTTTTCTATGGTTGAGTAGTATTTCATTGTATATGTATATACCACACCTTTTTAATCCAGTTATCCATCAAGGGACACTTAGATTATTTCCAAGTCTGGGCTTTTGTGAATAAGGCTGCAGTGAACATGGGGGTAAATATATTTTTTACAAGTGTTTTCAAATTTTTCAGATACATGCCCAGAAGACGGATTGCTTATCATATGGTAGCTCTATTCTTAAATTTTTGAGGAATATCCATACTGTCTTTCATAGAGGCTGCACCAGTTTACTTCCCACCAGCAGTGCACAAGGGTTCCCCTTTCTCCACATCCTCTCCAACACTTGGTATTTCTTGTCATATTTATAATAGCCATTCAAACAGGTATGAGCTGGAATCACACTGATAACACACTGTCTTTATTACTGTAGCTTTATACTAAGACTTCAAGTCAGGCAGTGGCATTCCTCTGATTTTGTTCTTCTCCTTCAATATCATGTTGATTATTATCGGTCTTTTGCCTCTTTCTGCAAACTTTAGAATGAGTTTATCAGTATCCACAAAATAACTTGCTGGAACTTTTACTGGATTCCACTAAATCTATAGATCCTGTTGGGAGAAACTGACATCTTAATAATATGAATTTTTCTATCAATGAACATAAAATATCTCTAATTTATTTACATCTTCGTTGATTTCTTTCATCCGAGTTTTGTAGTTTTCCTGATATCGAGTCTTTGCATATTTTGTTTGATTTATACCTCGTCATTTTAATTATTTTGGTGACTATAAATGGTATTATATTCTAAATTTCAAATTTCAACTGTTCATTGCTGGTATATAATAGAACAATTGACTTTTGGATATTAACTTTTATATCCTGCAAATAATTGCTATACTTGCTTATTAGTTTCAGAAGTTTTTGGTCGATTCCTTGAAATTTTTCTGCAGAGACAATGACTCAGATCATCTGCACACATAGACAGTTTCATTTCTTCCTTTCCAATATGCATATATTTTATTTTACTTCTTTGTCTTATTGCACTAGCTAGGACTTCCAGTATGATTTTGAAAAGAAGTGGTGAGAGGGGACATCATTGTCCTGTGCCCAGTCTTAAAGGAAAATCATCTAGTTTTTCACCATTAAGTATAATATTAGCTCTATGCATTTTGTAGATTTTTTAAAGTAAAAAATAATACATTTATTGCCCAATCAATGGAAAAGTAATTAAAGTAAAATGAAGCTAATACTTTAACTTCTTCTTTTTTTCCTTTTTTAAAAAATATATATATTTTATTGATTATACCATTACAGTTGTTCTATTCCCCCCCTTCATTCCCCTCCACACCCATCCCCCACCATTCTCCCCCCCTTAGTTTATAACCACATGTCTCAAGTTCTTTAGATTCTATATTTCCCCTACTGTTCTTGCCCTCCCACCTATCTATTTTCTACCTATTGTCTATGCTATTTTATGTACCTTCTCCCCCCTTCTCCTCCTCCCACTCCCCTGTTGCTAACCCTCCATGTGTTCTTCATTTCTATGGTTCCACTCTTGATCTAGCTGTCCTCTTAGTTTGCTTTTGTTTTAGGTGTGGTTGTTAATAACTGTGAGTTTGCTGTCCTTTCACTGTTCATATTTTTCATCTTCTTTTTCTTATATAAGTCCCTTTAGCATTTCATATAATAAGGGCTTGGTGATGATGAACTCCTTGAACTTGACCTTATCTGAGAAGCACTTTATCTGTCCTTCCATTCTAAATGAAAGTTTTGCTGGATAAAGCAATCTTGGCTGTAGGTCTTTGGATTTCATGACTTGGAATACTTCTTTCCAGCCCCTTCTTGCCTGTAAGGTCTCTTTTGAGAAATCCGCTGACAGTCTGATGGGTACTCCTTTGTAGGTGACTGTCCCCTTATCTCTTGCTGCTTCTAGGATTCTCTCCTTCATTTTAGTCTTGGCTAATGTAATTATGATGTGCCTTGGTGTGTTCCTTCTTGGGTCCAACTTCTTTGGGACTCTCTGAGCTTCCTGGATTTCCTGGAAGTCTATTTCCTTTGCCAGACTGGGGAAGTTCTCCTTTATTATTTGTTCAAATAAGTTTTCCACTCGTGGCTGTTTCTTTCCCCCTTCTGGTACCCCTATAATTCGGATGTTGGAACGTTTAAAGATGTCCTGGAGGTTCCTAAGCCTCTCCTCATTTTTTTGAATTCTCATTTCTTCATTCCTTTCTGGTGGGATGTTTTGTTCTTCCTTCTGGTCCATTCCATGGATTTGAGTCCCAGTTTCCTTTCCATCACTATTGGTTTCCTATGCATTTCCCTCCATTTCAATTAGTTTAGCCTTCATATGTTCCTCTAATTTGTGGCTATAATCAACCAGTTCTGTGAGCATCCTAATCACCAGTGTTTTGAACTGTGCGTCTGATAGGTTCACTATTTCCTGGTTGCTTAGAGTTATCGGCTCTGGGGCTTTGAGTTCTTCTTGAGCCATAATGTTTTGGTATGTTCACACCTGTTACATATGAGGAGCAGAGCCTTAGGTGTTCACCAGGGTGGGGCAACTCAGTTGCTGGGTTGTAATGCTGTATGTGGGGGCGGGGTCAGAGAGGAGCAATGGCGGTTCCGTCTGCCGCCTCACCACTGCTGCCACAGCAGCCACTGTCACCAGGGCTTGCTTGTTTTGTCTCACTGTGGGTGAATGTGCGACTGCAGTCAGTCTGCCCCACACCCTGACTGGGTCCGCACTGCTACCCCGCTGCTACCCGAGCTGCCTGCGTGCCTGGGTCAGGGGATCTTTCCTGCCCATCCCTGCTCCGCTGCTTGCTGGGATGGGCAGGAAAGATCTCCTGACCCAGGCATGCCCCTCTTACTGGTCCGGTTGAACGGTTCGTTGTTGTCGGACTTCTGTATAGTTCAATTTTCTGATCTTTGGCTGTGTCTTTGTTTACTAAACCTTTGTTGTATTCAATCTTGGTTGTGGGAGAAGGCACAGTGTTTCCATCTATGCCTCCATCTTGGCGGAAGTCCTGCTTTTTGTAGATTTTTAAAATCAAGTGGAGTAAATTCCTCTCTATTCCTAGTTTTCTAAAAGTTTTTAAATTGTGAATGGATGTTAGATTTTGTCAAATGCCTTTTTCTGCATATGTTGATATAACCATGTAACTTTTCTACTTTTAGCCTATTGATGTGATAGATTGCATTAATTGATATTTTTATTGTATTTTTTCCATTACCATTTATCCCCCATATACCCTCTTCTACCTCCACCCATCCCACCCTCCCTTCATTAATTGATTTTCAAGAGTTGAGTCATTCTTGCATACCTGGAATAAATCCTACTGGGTCATGGTGTATACTGTATTTTGCCATGTATAATGTGCATCCACATTTTGGGCCCAAACTTTCAGGAAAAAAACCTTTCATTTAAAAATTTTAAACTATTTATTTATTTATTCATTCATTCATTCATTCATATTCATTCATATCTAAAGATATTTGTATTTTTTGTATTATAAAGAAATTTTGGCATTTATTTTTAAACATATTATGGTACAAGAAATTTTATGTAACAAATAACTACAAAACATGAGAACAGATACAAGGTATTTCAGGTGCTAGCCATGTATACTGTGCATCCTTATTTCTTCCTCAAAAATTTAGGCAAAAAACCCCTTCTGGCCAAGATGGAGGCATAGGTAGACATACTGTGCCTCCTTGCACAACCCAAATTAAGGAAAACAAAAATTTAGAAACAAAAAAACCCGACCAGAATTGACAGAAAATTGAACTGTGTGGAAGTCCGACAACCATTCATTTAGACTGGTAAGAGGGGTGGAGTCGGCAGCAGCAGGGGAGGGGTCAGTAGGAAAGAGCGGTGGCTGGTGGACCCGGGCTTGCAGACGGTGTGGGGCTAGCAGACCCTGGGTGCAGGGAGACAATGAGCAGACCCAGTGAGGCATGAGAGGTGGCTGGCTGACCAGGGTCACACATTTGTGCACAGCTAAACCAGGTGAAAACGGGCAGCAAGACAGACTATGCAACCCAGGGTCCCAGCACCAGGAAATAAAGCCTAAAAGTACTGATTGAAAACACTTGTGGGGGTTGAGGTGCCAGGAGAGACTCCCAGCCTCACAGGAGAGTCCATTGGAGAGACCCACAGGGCCCTAGAATGTACACAAGCCCACCCACCCAGGAACTAGCACCAGAAGGATCCAATTTGCTTGTGGGAAGTTGCAGAAGGGACTGAAATTCGAGAGAGAGCAGAGCAAGCGCCATCATTTCCTCTAGGACCCCACTCCCACATACAGTGTCAGAACCCAGGGACTGGGTTGCCCCGCCCTTGTGAACACCTGAGGCTCTGCCCCTCACTACGTAGCAGGTGTGACCAGATTTTAAAAAATGGCTCAAATGAAAAAAACACATCATAGCCCCTCAGAGCCAATATTTTTAAGAGACCAAGAGATAGCCAACCTATCAGATGCAGAGTTCAAAGTACTGGTGATCAGGATGCTCACAGAACTGGTTGATTTTAGTCACAAATTAGTTGAAAAAAATGAAGGCTACACTAAGTGAAATGAAGTAAAATACACAGGGAACCAATAGTGATGGGAAAAAAACTGGGACTCAAATCAATGGAGTGAACCAGAAGGAAGAAAGAAACAACCAAACAGAAAATAATGAAGAAACAAGAATTCAAAAAAATGAGAAGAGGCTTAGGAACCTCCAGGACATCTTTAAACATTACAGTGTCTGAATTATAGGGGTACCAGAAGGGGAAGAGGAAGAGCAACAGATGGAAAAGTTATTTGAACAAATAAGAAAGGAGCCCCCCAGATCTGGCAAAGGAAATAGACTTCCAGGAAGTCCAAAAAGCTCAGAGAGTCCCAAAGAAGTTGGACCCAATGAAGCACACACCAAGGCACATCATAATTACATTACCCAAGGTTAAAATGAAGAAGAGAATCCTAGAAGCAGCAAGAGATAAGGGGACAGTCACCTACAAAGGAGTTCCCATCAGACTGTCAGCTGATTTCTCAAAAGAGACCTTACAGGCAAGAAGGGGCTGGAAAGTATTCCAAGTCATGAAATGCAAGGACCTACATCCAAAATTGCTCTATCCAGCAAAGCTTTCACTTAGAATGGAAGGGCAGATAAATAGGTTTTTCAGGTAAGGTCAAGTTCAAGGAGTTAATCATCACCAAGTCCTTATTATATGAAATGTTAAAGGGACTTATCTAAGAAAAGAAGATAAAAAATATAAACAGTAAAAAGACAGCAAACTCACAGTTATTAACAACCACACCTAAAACAAAAGCAAGTGAAACAAACAACTAGAACAGGAATATAACCACAGAAATGAAGATCACATGGAGGGTTAGCAACAGGGGAGTGGGAGGAAGAGAGAGGGGGAAAAGGTACAGAGAATAAGTAATATACATGGTAGGTAGAAAATAGGGGGAGGGCAAGAATAGTATGAGAAATGTAGAAGCTAAAGAACTTATGACACATGGACATAAATTAAAGGTGAGGAATGTGGGTGGGAGAGGGTGTGCAGGGTAGAGGGGAATGGAAGGGGTAAATGAGACAACTATAATAGCAGAATCAATAAAATATATTAAAAATTTTAGGCAAAAAAGTACAGATTATGCATGGCAATATACAGTTTGTTTCACACATTGTTACATTTGATTTGCTAATATTTTTTGAAGTTTTTGCATCTATGTTCATAAGAGATATTGATCTATAATTTTCCTTTCTTATTATATTTTTGTCTGATTTTAGTATATGAATAATGTTGGCCTCATAAAATTAGGAAGTGTTCTTTCTGCTTCTATTCTGGAAGAGATTTACAGAATTGCTAGTGATTCCATTCTAAATGTTTGGTAGAATTTGAAACTATTTAGGTCTGGTGCTTTCTATTTTGGAAAGTTATTGATTGTTGACTCTATTTCCTTAATACATATAGGCTTATCCAAATTATCTATTTCTCCTTGTGTAAGCCTTGGCAGATTGTATTTTTCAAGAAATTGAAATAACTAAATTAAAAAATTGGAGAAAAAAAAAGACAAGCAAAAGATTTCTCCTTAAATTTCTCCAAAATCTCCTTTAAAAAAAAAGAAATTGGACTATTTTATCTAAGTTATCAAATTTGTTGGTATAGAGTTGTTTATAATATTCTTTTGTTATTCTTTCAATGTCCATGGGATCAGTAGTGATAGTGCCTCTTCATTTATAATATTAGTAATCTGCATCTTCTATATTTTTCTTTTTTTTAAAAAAGATTTTATTTATTTATTTATCTTTAAGAGGGGAAAGAAGAGAGGGAGAGAAACATCAATGTATGGTTGCCTTTGGTGTGTCCCCTGCTGGGAGTTGGCCTACAGGGAACTGGCCTGCAACCCAGGCATGTGCCCTGACTGGGAACCGAACCTCAATCCTCTGGTTCGCAGGCCTGTGCTCAATCCACTGAGCTACACCAGCCAGGGCAAGAACAGCAGCTAAAGAAATATATTTTTCCTGGTTAGTTTGGCTAGAGGCTTATCAATTTAATTTATACTTATGAAGAATCACACATTGGTTTCATTGATTTCTATCTATTGTTTTCCTGTTTATAATTTCATTGACTTCTACTCTACTTTTACTTATAGCTTAACTTTGGATCTAATTTGCTTTTTTTTCTTGTTTCTTAATGTGAAGACTTAGATTATTGATTCTTTCTTCTTTTCTAATACATGTATTTTAAAGCTGTAAATTTGCCTCTAAACACTGCTTTTGCTGCATTCCACAAGCTTTGACATGTAATGTTTTTATTTTATTTATAAAAGTTTTAGATTTGAGAGAGAGAGAGAGAGAGAGAGAGAGAGAGAGGGAGATCAATCTGTTGTTCTACTATTTATGTATTTATTGGTTGATTCTTGCACATGCCCTAGCTGGGGATCAAACCTGCAACCTTAGCATATTGGAACAATGCTCTAAGCAACTGAGCTACCCAGTCAGGACTATTTTTATTTTCATTTTGTTCAAAGTATTAAAAAATTTTTTTGTTTAAAGAAATGAATCTGGTATGATACATTTTTACTTTTAAAAACGTTTTTTAAAAGATCATATTTATTTTTAGAGAGGGAAAAAGGGAGAGAAATATGGATGTGTGACAACAAATTGGTCAGTTGCCTCTCGTACACCCCCAGCTGGGGACCTGGCCTGCAGCCCAGGCATATGACCTGACTAGGAACTGAACTGGTGACCTTTCAGTTCAAATGTTGGCACTCAATCCACTGAGCCACACCAGCTAGGACTAAAATTTCTTTTGTGACTCCTTTTTTTTTGACCCATGTGTTATTTAGAGTTCTATTGTTTAATATCCATGCATTTTGGGATTATTCATCTGTCTTTTTGTTACCATTTTCCAGTGTAATTTCATTGTTATGTGAGAGCTTGTTATGGTGAGAGCATTAAAGCTGTACTCTCATGGCAACCTTAGTATACAATGCAGTGTTGTGAAATGCAGCCACCATGCTATACATTAGATTCCCAGATCTTATTTACTGTATCTTATAACTGAGTTTGTGCCCTTTGATCAACACCCACCCTTTCCCCCAGCCCTAAGCCCTTGGGAACTACCATTCTATTCTATTTCTATGAGTCCAACATTTTTAGATTCCACACATAAGAGAGATTATGCAGTATTTGTCTTTCTCTGCCTTGCTTCACATAGCATAATGTCCTCAAATTCTGTCCATCTTGTCACAAGTGTCAGGATTTCTTTTTTTATGAGTGGATAATGTTCATATGTACACATATTCATCTGTTGATGTTTAGGTTGTTTCCATGTCTTGGCTATTGTGAATAATGCTGCAGTGAATATGGGGATTCAGGTACCCCTTTGAGAAAGTGATTTCATCAACTTCAGAAATATACCTACAGGTGGAATTACAGGATCATATGGTGCTTCTATTTTTACCTTTTTTGAGGAAACTCCACATTGTTTCCCATAGTGGCTGCATCACTTTGCAGTCCTACTGACAGTGACCTAGAGTTCCCTTTTCTCCACATTATTGGCAACATTTGTTATTTTGAATTCTTTGTTGGGCAATTACTGTATTTCTTTGGGATCACTTACTGGAAGTTGACTGGGTTCTTTTTTTAAAAAAATATATTTTATTGATTATACCATTACAGTTGTTCTCCCCTCCACCCTTCGACTGTGTTCTTTTGATGGAGTCATATTTCCCTGATTTTTTGTGATCTCTATAGCCTTGTGTAGGTGTCTGCACATTTGAAGAAGCAGTCACTTCTTCCATATTTTATGGACCTACTTCACCAAGGAAAAATCTTCACCTGCAGAGCATGCTGTGGTTCTGGGTGTCCCCCCCCCTTTTGTGTAGTTATTCTTAAGTTGCTTCTGTTCTTCTTTGTTGCTGAGATTCGTTAGTGGACTCCAGAGCTCTTCCAGAGCCTTTTTGTGTGTGTGTATGTGGATAGCTAATTGTTGATTTTCGTGGAAGTTTGGAGGCTGGGGTTTCTTATTGCACCATCTTGGTGACACTTTCCCCCTTCTCTTAGGTTAGACAAGAGTGCTAGAGGAGCTGGATTTACCCTCCCTCCATGTCAAAGTCTGCAGTTGAGTGTTTTTTCTTACCCACATTGGTTAGGTTCTGGCAAAATAATTTCTTTTGAGGGCAGACCTTTGATAAAAAGAACAGAATCTATTGAGCGTATTTCTAAATGGTTTCTTTTCCCCTTTTTCTGGAGGTAAAACTCAGAGAAGTGGGGGAGGGTTTCCCCTAAGAGAGGGGCCCCAGAATTTTTAACTCCCAATCCAGTGCACACTGAGTCTCTAGAAATTTTTCAATTATAATTCGAGTGTCCTAGCTACTGTCTCCAGCAGGGGATTCCTTTCCTGGGCTTGTTCTCCAGATAAGCTGTTGTTCTCTGTATCCACTTTTCTCTCCAGTTTTTTTCCCTGGGACCTCAGTTCTCTGATAGATCTAACAGGGGTTGGGTTTTGGTTTTCCAGCTGTAGTCTTATTGTTAGAGAGTGATGAATTGAGTTCAAGTTCTGGAGATGTCAGTGCAGACAACAGAAGTCTCTTCTGTCTTTTTATACTTGTTTCAAGTAAAAAAAATTGGAGGTTTACTTCTTTATATGATCTGGAACAATTTGAAAAGGGATCTTCAGTGCATACATCATTTTCTTTTACTGTCTGTGATTCCCTGGAGCCTAGCATTTTGCCTGACACAATGCAGACATTGAAATAGAATGATACAGAAGGAATGGAGTGCCACTGTTGGAATTTTTCTCTAAACTAGAGAGAGAACCTCATTGCTGGGCTGATCAGGGAAGTGGTGCCTCCCTCTACTCCTTGAGTAGAGGCTAAAACACAGAAACTTTTGGCTCAGTATCAGCCTCTTCCTTTGAAAAACCAATCATAAGAACATACAACTTTTTCTTGAGCCAGTTCCAAACCTGGGGGGCACTTTTACTATCTCCTCTAAGAGAATGAGTTAGAGATTGTGGAAGCCATGAGAATGTGCTCTTGAATCTCCAAATACAAGAAGAGTAATTGACCAAGGGCCCAAACTCCTGAGCTCTGAAATCCATCATGAAATTTGCAGGCAGAAGCCATGCTTCACACAGGTTGTTACCTGTAAAGAATTGAGCTGAGCAAGGCCACTAAAACAACTCCTTCCCTGGGAAACATGAAGCTTCTCTTTGGACATGGCCAGCTTTGGTTTGAGGATTTTCCCATCACCCTGATGAACCTTCCTCAGACTGCTGAGAAATACTGGATATTTCCACCCAAGTATCCTCTCTGCTTCACTGGGGTCATAGTTGCACTGTTAGCATAGCTTTCCTTGCAGGCTTTCCTGACTCTCTCTTTAGTTTCTCTCATAGAAATTTTCTGTAAAAACACTTGCACATTCAATTCCACCTTGATGTTTGCTTATTAGAGGACCCAAAGTAACATTATGGGTAGGTATGAGATGGGTATGAAAAGGCAGAGATTTGTGAATAGTACTTACCTGAAGGAATAAAAGTAAGGTAGAAACCTTTCAGGGGAAGGAACTGAGCTGGAAATTCTCAGGGAAAGTCTGGGGCTGTAGAAATCTGGAATGCTGGGATGATGCTGACTTTCTGGAATATAATGCTACCTCTAGCTCTTCCTAGGTGGAGCTCAGATAAGCTCATTTTATAGATGGGGTTAGGCTGGCAGAGCTCTGGAAACTGTTCATGATAACAAACCAAACAGAGTGGAAATAAATGACATAGAGACTAAAAAACAATATGAAAGATTAATGAAATCAAGCTGATTCTTTGAAAAGATAAAGAAGATTGACAAACTTTTAACCAGACTCATAAAGGAAAAGAGAGAGAGGACCCAAATAAATAAAATCAGAAATGAAAGAGGAGAAATAACAACTGATACCACAGAAACACATATTGTAAGAAAATATCGTAGGCCCTGGCTGGTGTAGCTCAGTGGATTGATCGTGGGCCTGTGAAGCAAAGGGTCGCTGGTTTGATTCCCAGTCAGGGCACATGCCTGGGTTGCAGGCCAGGTTCCCCAGTAGGGGATACATGAGAGGCAACCACACATTGAGATTTCTCTCCCACTTTCTCCTTCCCTTCCCCTCTCTCTAAAAATAAATAAATAAAATTTTAAAAAGAAAATATTGTAAACAACTATATGCCAACAAATCGAATAATCTAGTTGACATGGATTAATTCCAAGAAACATGCAATCTTCCAAAACTGATTCAAGCAGAATCAGAAAATCTGAACAGACCGATTACAACTAATAAACTCAAAACAGTAATCNGGCCAGGTTCCCCAGTAGGGGATACATGAGAGGCAACCACACATTGATATTTCTCTCCCACTTTCTCCTTCCCTTCCCCTCTCTCTAAAAATAAATAAAAAAAATTTTAAAAAGAAAATATTGTAAACAACTATATGCCAACAAATCGAATAATCTAGTTGACATGGATTAATTCCAAGAAACATGCAATCTTCCAAAACTGATTCAAGCAGAATCAGAAAATCTGAACAGACCGATTACAACTAATAAACTCAAAGCAGCAATCCCAGCAAACAGAAATCCTGGATCAGATGGCTTCACAAGTGAGTTTTACTAAACATTCAGAGAAGAACTAATGCCTATCCTTTTCAAACTATTTTTTCAAAAAATTCAAGAGGGTCAGACTCCCAAGCTCATTTTATGAGGCCAGAATTATTCTAATTCCAAAACCAGGTAAAGGCACTACTAAGAAAGAACAATCCTGGCTGGTGTGGGTCAGCGATTGAGCACCAGCCATGAACCAAAGGGTTGCTGGTTCAATTCCCAGTCAGAGCACATGCCTGGGTTATGGGCCAGGTCCCTAACAGAGGATGTGTGAGAGGCAACCACACATTGATATTCCTCTCTCTCTCTTTCTCCCTTCCCCTCTCTAAAAATAAATAAATAAATAAAATCTTCCCTGGGTAGTGTAGCTCAGTGGATTGAGCATGGGCCTGTGAAGCAAAGGGTCGCTGGTTCGATTCCCAGTCAGGGCACATGCCTGGGTTGCAGGCCAGGTCCCCAGCAGAGGACACATGAGAGGCAACCACACATTGATGTTTCTCTACCACTCTTTCTCCTTCCCTTTTCCTCTCTCTAAAAATAAATAAATGAAATATTTAAAAAATAAATAAAATCTTTTTTAAAAAAGAAAGAATATTATAGGCAAATATCCATGATGAACATAGATGCAAAAATCCTCAACAAAACATTATCAAATTAGATCCAGCAATACATTAAAAAGATCATAGACCATGATCAAGTAGGATTTATTCCTGGGATGCAAGGTTGCTACAATATTAAATAATCAATTAATGTGATACACCACAAAAAATGAAGGATACAAATCATATGATCATATCAATAAATGCAGAAAAAACACTTTGAAAAAATTCAGCACCAATTTATGATAAAAACTCAGCAAAGTGAAAATAGAGGAAACATACCTCAACATAATAAAGGCCATGCATAACAAACCTACAGCTAATATTTTACTCAACAGGGAAAAACTGAAAGCTTGTTCCTGATTTCCCTTAAGATCAGGAACAAGACAGGGTTGTCTGCCTTTATCACTCTTATTCAACATAGCACTGGAAGTCCTAGTCACAGCAATCAGACAAGAGGAAGAAATAAAAGGCACCCAAATTGGAAAAAAAGAAGTAAAATTCTCACTATTCGCAGATGCCATGATACTTAATACAAGGGGGACCCCAAAAGATAAAACCAGACTTATCTTCTGGAGGGCAGGCCCCTAGTAGTTCAGGCTTCTCCAACTAGATGAGTGTCCTAGGAACCAATCTGTATCAGTGTACCAGCTGGCATTGTTGTGAGAGGCTGTGTTTGGTTTCAGTGAATGTTTTTGAAGACTCAGTGCATTTGTCCATTTCATGATGGGTGGTTTATGAGTGCACCTGTCCACATTGTACTGCATGTTCAGTAGTTTTGACCAAAAACCGCATGACCCCCATGCCCCACCTTCCCTACTTACCTGATCTTGTCCTGAGTGACTTGTTTTCCTGGATGAAAGAAGTCCTCAAAGGAAAACGTTTTGCCAATGTGGAAGAGGTGAAACAAAAACAGCAGAAGTGCTACAAGGGATCAAACTTGACTAGTTCAAAAACTAGTGGAAAAAACATCTTTTTTCCAAAGTGGAAAAAATATCTTGATAGGTGTATTGCATCAAATGGAGACTTGGAAGGTGACTGAAGTTTAAACATGTAAGAATAAATACATGATTTTTTCATAAATAAATTCTGGTTTTGGGGGGTCCACCCTCATATAAAGAACCCTAAAGACTCCACCAAAAATTACTAGAACTGATAAATGAAACAATAAAGTATCAGGATACACAATTAGTACCCAGAAATCAGTTGTATTTTTATAGATCAATACTAAACTAGCAGAAAAGGAAACTAAGAAAACAATCCTATTTACAATTGCACCAAAAAAAAAACCCACCCAAAACTGAAGAAAAAAAAACCCCTAGTAATAAATTTAACCAAGGAGGTAAAAGACCTGTACTTAGAAACTTTCAAGGCACTTAAGAAAGAAAATAAAGACGATATAAATGAATGGAAGCATATATCATGTTCACAGATAGGAAGAATTAATATTAAAATGTCGACTTCCACCAAGATGGAGGTGTAGGTGGAAACACTGTGTCTTTTCCCACAACCAAGTTTGAATACAACAAAGATGCAGCCAAAGAACAGAAAATTGAACTATATCGAAGTCCGACAACAACCAACCATTCAACCAGACCAGTAAGAGGGGCAGACTCAACAGTGGAGCAGGGACAGGCTAGAAAGATCCCCCAAACTCAGGCACCCAGGCAGCCCCGAGTCGGTCAGACCCAGTGAGGGTGCAGGGAGGCGGGCTGGCTGCAGTCACACATTTGCACGCAGATAAACCAGCAGAGGAGTGAGCAGTGGGACGGACCTCGCGGGCCTCAGTGGCGGCAGTGGCAGCTGCGGTGGTGGGAGGCAGCAGAGGGGACCACCATTGCTTTCCTTTGACCCTTCCCCCACATACAGCATCACAACCCAGCGACTGGGCCCCCTGGCCCTGGTGAACACCTAGGGCTCTGCTCCTCATTCGTAACAGTCACGAACAGTCCAAAATATGGCTCAGAAAGAACTCAAAACCCCAGAGCCAATAACTCTAAGTGAAAAAGAAATAGTGAACTTCTCAGATGCACAGTTCAAAACACTGGTGATCAGAATGCTCACAGAACTGGTTGATTTTAGTCACAAATTAGAGGAACATATGAAGGCTAAACTAATTGAAATGAAGGGAAATGCACAGGAAACCAATAGTGATGGAAAGGAAACTGGGACTCAAATCAATGGAGTGGATCAGAAGGAAGGAAGAAATGACCAAACAGAAAAAAGTGAAGTTACAAGAATTTTAAAAAATGAGGAGAGGCTTAGGAACCTCCAGGACATCTTTAAACGTTCCAACATCCGGATTATAGGGGTACCAGAAGGGGAAAAGAAACAGCCACGAGTAGAAAACTTATTTGAACAAATAATAAAGGAGAACTTCCCCAGTCTGGCAAAGGCAAAGGAAATGGAGATCACATGGAGGATTAGCAACAGGGGAGTGGGAGGAGGAGAAGGGGGGAGAAGGTACAGAGAATAAGTAGCATAGACAGTAGGTAGAAAATAGATAGGTGGGAGGGCAAGAATAGTAGGGGAAATATAGAATCTAAAGAACTTGAGACACGTAGTCAGAAACTAAAGGGGGGGAATGGTGGGGGAGGGGTGTGCAGAGTGGAGGGGAATGAAGGGGGGAATATAACAACTGTAATGGTATAGTCAATAAATAATATTCATTTTTTAAAAAGTAAAAAAAAGTCTTTGCTATCCCAAATAATATATAGATTCAATGTAATCTCTGTGAAAGTACCAGTGGCATATTTTGCAGAACTAGCACATATATTCCAAAAATTTTATATGAAACTACAAAAATCCCTGAATAGCCTTAACAATATTGAGAAAAGATTAAAGTTGGGGGTATTGCACTTACTTTACATCAAACTATACTAGAAGGCCAAAGTAATCAAAACAGCATGGTACAGACATACAGATCAATGGAATAGAATAGAGAGGCCAAGCTGATCAATGTTTCTCTCTCACATTGGTGTTGCCCACTCTTTCTCCCTCCCTTCCCCTCTCTCTAAAAATAAATAAATTAAATCTTTAAAAGAATAGAGAGCCCAGAAATAAACCCACATCTTTATGGTCAGTTAATATTTAATAAAGAAGGCAAGAACATATAATGGGGTAAAGACAGTCTATTCAACAGATGGTTCTGGGAATTGGACAGATACTTGCAAAAAAAGTGAAACTAGACCACCTCCTTATACCATATACAACAATTAACTCAAAATGGTTCAAAGACTTGAATGTAAGACCCAAAACTATAAAAATCTTAGAAGAAAACATAGGCAGTACAATCCTTATTTTTTTCTGATACATCTCCTTGGCCAAAGGAAACAAAAATAAAATAAAGAAATGGGACTACATCAAACAAAAAAACTTTTGTACAGCAAAGGAAATCATCAAAAAATGAACAGACAGCCTACTTAATAGAAGAACATACTCTCCAATGATACACCTAATAAGAGGTTAATATCTACAATTCATAAAGAACTTGTACTACTCAACAGCACAACAAACAAATAAACAAACAGACAGTTTACTAATTAAAAAATGGGAAGAGGACCTAAATAGATACTTTTCCAAAGAGGACATGGGGAAAGCCTACAGACATGTGAGAAAATGCTCAATGTCACTAACTGTCAGATAAATTAAAATTATCTGACATTGTGGTGTTAAAATTAACACCACAATGAAGTATCACCACACCTGTCAGAATGGGTATTATCAATAAATCTACAAAAGACAAGTATTGGCAAGAATGTGGAGAAAGTGAAACCTTTGTGCACTGTTGGTGGGAATGCAGATTGGTGCAGCCACTGTGGAAACAGTATGGAGTTTCCTCAAAAATTTAAAAATGGATCATCTGCCTTATGACCCAGTGATTTCACTTCTGGGGATTTATCCAAGGGAACCCAAGCACTAATTTGAAAGAATATATACAACCCTATGTTCATTGCAGTGTTACTTGCAAGAGCCAAGCTATATAAGCAACCATCAATAGATGAAGGGACAAAAAAGCTGTGATATATAGATATAATGGAATATTACAAAGCCACAAAAAAGAATGAAATCTTATCATTTGTGATGGCATAGATGGACCTAGAGGGTATTATGTTCAGTACACTAAGTCAATCAGAGAAAGACAAATGCCATATGATTTCACTTATATGTGAAATCTAGAGAACAAAAGTAAATAAACAAACAAAAGTGAAACAGACCTGTCCTGGCTGGTGTGGCTCAGTGGACTGAGTGCAGACCTGCAAACTGAAAGCTCACGGGTTCAATTCTCAGTTGGGCACATGCCAGGGTTGCAGGCCAGGTCCCCAGTTTGGGGTGTGTGAGTAGCAACCAATTAATATTTCTCTACTCTATCTCCCTCCTTTTCCTCTTTTTAAAAATAAATAAAATCTTTTTTTACAAAACAAACAGACTCATAGACACAGAGATAGAACTGGTGGTTTCCAGACAGGAGAGGGATTGGGGGAGTGGTTGAAAGACAGGAAGGAGATTGAGGATGTGGGTGAAAAAGATGAAGGGATTAAGAAGTTCAAATTAGTAGTTACAGAATAGTCACAGGGAGGTAAAAGTAAGCATAGGGAATAGAGTCAATATTAGTGCAATAACTATGTATGGTGTCAGATGGGTTCTGGATTCATTGGGGTGATCGCTTCATAAGTTATATAATGTCCAATCACTGAGTTATATACCTAACACTAATATATGTCTGCTGTAATTGAAAAATAAAAAGTTATTTAGTCAAATGTGGATGAAAAGGGGGCCACATACTAAACCTGGCAAACTCAGGGCAAGCATGCACGGCAGCCTTACAAACTCAGAGACCAAAAGTAACCACATAGGATGGCCTGAAATTAAAACTTCTTAACTTAAAGGGAGTCATGGTGGGTAGTCATGTCTTACACAGGTATCTTCCTTGACAAAAGGCAATCTTTTTTTTCAACCGAGCCCATCTGTCATCTCTTTGCATATAATATAACATACCTTTGAAATGTCTGAGTAATTCCTTTTTCCAGATGCCTCAACACAATTTCCCACCAGAGTGCAAGACCATGGGACCACTCATTGTTATCTGGTTCCCCCACATTCCAATTGTACATGCTATAATGTTAACTGTTAACTATTCTATACCCACTAATGTAAAAGAAGTATTTGTCTTTTCCTTTTATTCTATTCAATCCCAGAGATTTCCCCATTTCCCTTTCTCCTACCTCCCTAAGCTATCACCAATGTATTTTCTGTAACAGAAGGGTCAGCCCAAATCACTGAGAGAAGGCAGAGAGAGGGAGAAAACCCCAAGACAAAATTAAAGGTTAGAAGCGGCTTGCCCTCCCTGTGAAGGGAGGGGCTGCTGGAGAAGGGAGCTTGTACAGAGCGTGGGTGACTGGAGACTTTGCCCCCTTGCTAAACATGACCAGAAGAGGGGCAAAGGCAAATATGGCCCACACTGGCCCTCATTGGTTAGAAAGCTGTACACTCCCATTGGCTTTCCATGTGGATAGGGTTCTAGGAGAGGGGACTTTTAAATTGAGTGAGCTGGGAAGCAAAAAGTTAGTTGGTTCTTTCCCCTCCCCGGTAGGGGGCATATCAACGGTTGCCAACAGGCCTGCCCATGGTGGCCAGTGTGGGCCTGTGACAGGAGGCTTGGGGGTGCAGACTCAACGATGCCTGAAGCTGGACAGCGACTGGAGAATAGCTAAGCCACCTATGTTTAAGATGCTTTAGTGTAGGAAAAGAGTTTCCTGGGGCAACCTTGAACTGAGCTGGCAGAGGATGACAGAGTGATTTTTCCTTGGATGTCTTAGAAAAGTCTATGTGCCCTCTTCAGCTGTACTTCTTGTTTTTGCATTACCTTCAGTTCTTGAACCTATGTCGTGGTTCAAGAACAAATATTTGAATTTGTAAGAACAAATATTTGAATAGCTCTTTTTGATGTCATACTCTGACTTTTCTTTCCCTTACTTTTGAAGATTTTATTTATTTATTTTTAGAGAGAGGGGAAAGGAAGGAGAGAGAGAGAGAAAAAGATTGGTGTGTAAGAGCAACATCAGTTGCCTCACACCCACCCCCAACCGGGGACCTGGCCTGCAACCCAGACATATGCCCTGACCAGGAATTGAACCGGCACCTTCAGATCACAGGCTGGCACACAGTTCACTGAGCCACACCAGCCAGGGCTCCTCTTACTTTTGTTATGCAAATATTTTAGGCATAAACTTGCTATTAAATAAAAGATTTCTTTCTTTTCCAAAAAACTGTGTCTTTGGAGATTTGCCTGGTAGGTGGTGAGTGGTAGGACCCCCCTATTCTGGTTGGGTTCCGTAACACTTAAGCTGCCTCCTTTGGCTGTAATGTATAAAATAAGGGGCAAAACTGCCATTCCCTGGAGCATTTTCTAAATCTGATGAGATTTTGCTTCCTCGAAATTGTTGGTTTGGCTCATGAAAATTCTTAGAAGTTTGGATGCATTTTATGTTGACACAACTCCCACCCCAAAACCCAATCATTTTTAGGCTTTAACTGCCAGACATTATTATTAGCTATTTGTGTTAATCCCCCAAAACCCCTACAATATAGGTGTAGTAGTATTATTAGTCCTGTTTTGCAGAAGGGGAAATTGAGGTACAGAAAACTAAATTGCCCAGGATCAAACAGCAAGTAAATGGTGGAGCCCAGCTGGCCCTAGAGTCTTTGCTTTTTATCACTACACAAGTACTTTCAAAGTTTAATGGAAAGGGATTCATATGAGAATCTTGTTAAAATACAGATTCAGATGAAGTAGTTTTGGGGAGGCCCAAGGTTCTGCATTTGGAACAAGTTCCCTGGTGGAGCGAAGCCAGCTGGTCTGAGAGCCACACTTTGGATAGCAATGTACTCTCCATCCACCAGGGGCTCTTCATAGGCCCAGAAAGCCAAGCAGGCCCAGAAATATGAGGATCCCTATACCATTCAGATGACTTTATGAAAATTGGGAAGATCCAACCTATTTATAACCTATTTACCACTAAAAATTACAGTGTATTCTTTTAAAAAATACATGGATCCTAATCTCTATTAATGGCCTTGAGAACTGCTCAGTGAGGAGTAGGTGAGAGGGTAGAGTCTCTACTCGGTCACACTGGAGAAGCTCAAGGCTTGGAGACTCAGGGCGATCACAAAGGCTCAGCTCTCCTTGCATCTCCCTCAGAAAGGGCATGTTCAGTACGCACCGCACGGGAAGGCAGGTGTTGCTCAGATTTTCCAAGGCAGTGTCTCAATGGCAGAAAGTGATACTGTACCGAGATCGTAGGGTTGAAACTAGATTTGTTATATGGTAAAGTCTGGTAAAATTCAGAAAAATTTCCACACTAGCCCACAATATTTTGGGGTTTATTTAATTATATAAATAATATTTTAATTAACCTGGGCAATATCTCAAAATATGAAGAATATATAAGTATATATTAATACTTTCTGAAAATAAATAAGATACAAACAAGCAGCCCAGCAGAAAATGGACAAAGAATATAAACCTTAAAATGTATGCAAAAAACAGCCCTGGCTGGTGTAGCTCAGTGGATTGAGCATGGGCCTGGGAACAAAAGGATCACTGTTGTGGACCGCTCCGCCTGGTTTCAGGAATTGTAACTCTACCCCTGTGGCTAAGGATGAGTGAGCAACCTCCAGAATTTGAGCCATGGGAGACAAAGCTTGTCTCTGGTAGCAAACGCTGCCTCAGTTTCCTACCTGCCCCCAAAGCATGGTTGGAAATCCATGATGGTTAAGTCTCCTCACAGAGGGGAGCAACCTAAGCCAGACTCTACCACTTGGGAGGCCGTCATGGAAGGACTCTGGGGGCTGCAACAAAGAGCAAGCAATAGACCCGTGCCCCCCAGCTATGTGACATAGCCAAGTCCCCAGGTCCTCTGAGAGAAGTGCTTCCTGGCTCTAATCCCCTTAAGCCTGAATACCTGATGGGAGGGGTGTAGCTCCTTGCCTTGCCAGAGCAGATCTGGAGGGAAAAATCTGGCATCACAAAGAATTCCTCAGAACTTCTGGCCAAGATGGAGGTGTAGGTGGAAACACTGCGTCTCCTCGCACAACCAAGTTTAAAGACAACAAAGTTTTAGTAACAAAAACGCAGCCAAAACACACAAAAAATTGAACTGTATGGAAGTCCGACATTAACAAACCATTGAGCCAGACTGGTAAGAGGGGCGGAGTCAGCAGTGGAGCAGGGTCAGGCAGGAAAGATCTGCTGGACCCAGGTGTGTAGGAGCACAGGCAGCGGTTGGTGGATCCCAGGTGTGGGGTGGCAATGGCGGACCCAGTGAGGGGCAGGGCGGCTTGTTGATTGGTCACACATTCGCGTGCAGATAAACCAAGCGAAGGAGCAAACAGTGAGATAGACCGTTCAGGCTAGGGCCCCACTGACGGGGAATTAGAGCCTGAAAGCACCAATTGGAAAGACTTTCGGGGTCGAGGTGCCGGGAGAGTTAGTTGGAGAGACCCATAGGGTCCTGGAGGGTACACAAGCCCACACATCCGGGAACCAGCACCAGAAGGGCCCAATTTGCTTGTGGGAAGTGGCAGAGGAGAGAGAAATCTGAGAGAGAGTGGAACAAACGCCATTGCCCCTCTATGACCCCGCCCCCACACATAGCATCACAACCCAGTGACCTGGGTGGCCCCACCCTGGTGAACACCTAAGGCTTTGCCCCTCATATGTAACAGGTGCGAACATACCAAAACATTATGGCTCAAGAACAGCTCAAAGCTCCAGAGCCAATACTTCTTTTTTTATTTTTATTTAATTCTTGTTCAAGTACAGTTTTCTGTCTTATATTCCCAATCCTGCCCCCCCCAGTGCTCCCCACCTCCCTCCCATTTCTGCCCCCAACCTTAGTTATTGTCCATGTGTCCTTCATACTTGTTCATGTAAGTCCTTCCTCTTTTCCCCTGTGATTCTCTCCCCTCTCCCCTCTGGACCCTGACAGCCCATTCTGTATTTCAGTGTCTTTGGTCACATTTTGCTTGCTTGTTTATTTTGTTGTTTAGATTCCTGTTAACAGTGATACCATATGGTATTTGTCTTTCACTGCCTGGCTTATTTTGCTCAGCATAATGCTTTCCAGTTCCATCCATGATGTTGCAAAGGGTAGGAGCTCCTTCCTCCTTTCTGCAGCATAGAATTCCATTGTGTAAATGTACCATAGTTTTTTGATCCAGTCATTTACCGATGGGCATCTAGGTTGCTTCCAACTCTTGGCTATGGTAAATTGTGCTGCTATGAACATCGGGGTGCATAGGTTCTTTTGGATTGGTGCTTCAGGGTTCTTAGGATATACTCCCAACAGTGGAATTGCTGGGTCAAAAGACACATTCATTTTTAGTTTTCTTAGGAAATTTCATACTGTTTTCCATAGTGGTTGTACCAGTCTGTAATCCCACCAACAGTGAACTAGAGTCCCCTTTTCCCCACAAGCTCTCCAGCACTTGTTGTTTGTTTGTTTATTTATGATAGCCATTCTGACTGGTGTTAAGTGGTATCTCATTGTGGTTTTAATTTGCATCTCTCTGATAGCTAGCGATATTGAGCATCTATTTATGTGTCTCCCCAGAACCAATACTTCTAAGCGACCAAGAGGTAGCCAAACTTTCAGATGCA